>NC_134269.1:155028823-155341470 GCF_031893055.1 Leptodactylus fuscus
TGCTGTTAACCTGCGATTTCTGAGGCTGGTGACTCGGATGAACTTATCCTCTGCAGCAGAGGTGACTCTTGGTCTTCCTTTCCTGGGGCGGTCCTCATGTGAGCCAGTTTCTTTGTAGCGCTTGATGGTTTTTGCAACTGCACCTGGGGACACTTTCAAAGTTTTCCGAATTTTTTCGGACAGACTGACCTTCATTTCTTAAAGTAATGATGGCCACTCGTTTTTCTTTACTTAGATGCTTTTTTCTTGCCATAATACAAATTCTAATGGTCTATTCAGTAGGACTATCAGCTGTGTATCCACCTGACTTCTGCACAATACAACTGATGGTCCCAACTCCATTTATAGGGCAAGAAATCCCACTTATTAAACCTGACAGGGCACACCTGTGAAGTGAAAACCATTTCCGGCGACTACCTCTTGAAGCTCATCAAGAGAATGCCAATAGTGTGCAAAGCAGGAATCAAAGCAAAAGGTGGCTACTTTGAAGAACCTAGAATGTAAGACATATTTTCAGGTTTCACACTTTTTTGTTAGTATATAATTCCACATGTGTTAATTCATAGTTGTGATGCCTTCAGTGTGAATCTACAATTTTCATAGTCATGAAAATACAGAAAACTCTTTGAATAAGAAGGTGTGTCCAAACTTTTTTTTTTATATAAGATAGATAAGATAATCCTTTACGGTATACATATAGATATGTGTGTGTGTAAATATAAGTATGTATATATATAATACACAATTGCAGTGGAGATTTTATTAAAAAAAAATAAAACAATAGTCAATAATGGATGTGGCAAAAACAATGAGATGTATACTGCACAATGCTATTGTAAGTGATATTAACATGAATATTGTAATACCTGGCCAATTGTCCAGCTGTCTCCAAACACTTGAGCGTTTCTTACTTCCATGTTATTTGATGTAGTTAGATCATTTGAAGTGTACTTGTCAAAGTTTCCACATAAACCTGACAGTTTGCCCTTAAAAATATCACATTTTACTAAATTCAATAAAAATGCAGGAAACAATAAAAATGGATGCTACTTTGCTATATCTGTTGGTTAAATTCCTCATCCTTTTCACAATGCTTGCTGTTAATGAAACCATTTTGGCCACCTCCTCGCACATCTCAGGGCTCAGTATTCATTCAAAGTAACTATAGCACAAATCTCTCTTCTGTACTGGACTCCAAGACATTAGCTCTTGCCTACACACTAATATAACACTTGAACGGGAATTTTAAACTGCGAGACTCCCACTAGTTAAGGTTTAGGTGCAACTGGAGAAGCAGTTTTGACAGAAGTGACTTTACTGTAGTGATACTGAAGTGATACTGTAGAAGCCTTTTATAAAGGTGAACCATTCTCTAGTTCAGGAATATAACTGCCTCCTCTTGTGATCACTTCAGTCTTTATTGGTCTTCTTTGTTTAGGAGATACATTTTACAATAAAGTAAGTTAATTTTTCAGCAATTTTGACATGGACTACAGCAATCTTAATGAGATTTTCAAGGACTATAAGGGTGCATTCACACTACGTAACGCCGGGCGTGTATGAGAGCCGTACACGCCGGCATTACGGCAGACTGCCGAACACTTCCCATTCACTTCAATGGGAGCGCTCATAAACGCCGCTGTTACAAGCGCTCCCATTGAAGTGAATGGGAAGTGTTCGGCAGTCTGCCGTAATGCCGGCGTGTACGGCTCTCATACACGCCCGGCGTTACGTAGTGTGAATGCACCCTAACATTGGTAACTTCTCCATAGGATAGGTCCTCGTTATTACATTGGCGGGGTCCTGACACCTGGCACCTGTCAGTCAGTTGTAGGCCCATTTAAGGCCATGTATATTTTGTAAGAAAGAGACCATGGAACTAAAATGGATGCTAGAATGACCATGTTAGTGTATTTTGTTACAAAATGTAACTTTTTAAGGTACATTTCCACTTTACCAAAGGAAAAGAGATTGTGAATTACTCGTATAGCAGTAAAAGAGGTAGACAAGTAAAGGCATACTTCATCTTTAGAGATTACATATAAAAAAAAAAGTCTCTGTACTACCTGTAAACTCTACAGAAACATAATACTACGCTAATATAATAGTTAATCAATAAGTTATATAGTAGACCAAAATGGGAGCATTAAAAATATAATTTGCCCCTCAAAAATTGCATTCAAAAGTTATATAAATAGAGAAATAAAAACATCATGACTCTTGAAAGGAAATGATGAAAAAAACTAAAAAAAAAAAAAAAAAAAAAAACTGCTTGTACATTGTAGGCTTATTCACATCTTGGCATTACCCATCCCTGAGATGGAAATAATTGCCCCAAAGTTGGCCATACACATTAGATTTTAGACTGCCATCACTTGTTCAAAACAAACATCTGTCAATCATTTGTACAGACAACTATTCCAAACACACAAACAACATAGAGCATTATAATGAACGTTTGGTATACTAAGCAAACTTTTATTACAAACTTTCTAGCCAGCCAATATTTTGAAAAAAAACAAAAACAAGCCCTCAATACATAAATTGCCCAGAGGTCTGTCATTCTACCCCATACACAAAAAATTATAGTCGAAAAAATCCAACACAACTGTTAACAACTTTAGTTAGTCCGGTAAGTTCCACCCTGGGTGTAGGAGAGCGATTTTCCAAGAATAACTGTTTAGTCACTAATTTTTCAGACAACTTAGTCTCATTTAATAGAGTATGTAATTTTGGACCAAAATGCACTTTAATTATAACTGTTGCAGATTCTGTACAGAATTGTGAGCTGTCCCATAGGACGTCATGTGAAAAAGATATATAGCCAATGCAATGCTTCTAGGGGAACATACATTCAACATATGGTACACAAAGACTATGGAGCTCCACAGCATGGCCCTGCAGAAGACTCATTACTCCACCATGTGCATGAGGTCTAAGGATAGCGGTCATTGTAAAAAATAAAAAAAACTGTAAAAACTGTATATATTGTCTTATATAGGCAGCTGTATTATAGAACTTACTTTCCACCGAGGTCCCACTTTGACATGTATTGTCGTTTTCTTATCCCAAAGAATTGTAATATCCAGTTCTGGAAAGTGAACCACTGTATAGAACCCAGCCTTCCAATGCTGATACCTATAAGGGCCATATTGTAATCGAAACTGCTTCTAAACAGATAACATGAAACACTGTAAGGTATCTTACATAGACAAACTTAAATATGCATAGATAGATATAACATAAGATCAGACTGACCTGTTTCTCAGATGTATCAGAAAAATATATTTCTCTGCCGCCCACAGAAATGATGAGGTTTTTAGAGCAAATGATGTCATTATCGAAGCACTTCTTATTCTGGGCAATGATAGACACGTTGGAATTGTCAATGCTCTGTAATAAAAATGGAGAATGACATATATTAATATATAGTATTAGATGCCATTACTTCTCATCTGCACTTCTTTCTGGCAGGGTCAGACAGACCTCAGCAGTAAGGTGCTGTTTGTGAATAGGTCACCATCGAGACGTGTAATTGGCATGATACTGATTTATGAAGCTATGAGTTCCCGAACAATGGTAGCTTTACTATCCTGTACTCAAAACATCACAGAAGAACCACAGTTGAGTTAGGATGCTGTGAGTTCAGCTCAGGCTAACCATGATTGGTCCGTGAGATAAAGCCATCACACAGAACATATTTCCCAGCTTGGACGTGGCCGTGTGAAATAGCCCTAAAGCCTGTTTCACACAGGAATACTTTGTACCTGGCTAGCACCATTACACATGCCTGGATATTAATCTAGATATTGTGTTTATATTCTGCAAAACCATCACTTTATCTCCTAAACAGATGAAGATCTGAAGAATGCTGAAACTGGGTACTTGAAAGACCCGAAAATGACAAGTAGAACTGCAATAACTAGAAACAAACAATGAAATTTCTGATCAGGTGAAATTGCATAGCCTATAATGGTGAACTATTACGTTCCAGCTGCATGAAATGACCACCATTGTTTTCAGCTTTTTCTTTCGAAAAATGCATAAAATTATTTCAGACAAGTTGACCATTGTATTCTTTGTTCGTCGGACCTTGTTTATCTAACGGATTTGGCATTTCCTCGGATTACATTTCAGCAATCCTGTTCTAATTAAAAATGCCTCTGATTTTCCCAAGATTACTCTTTGCAAATGTGCAAGTATCTATTTCCCAATGATAACAGTCAAAGTGCTTGTGGAATACACGGCATAAACAGAGGAAGGATGGCGTGTAACATCAATAGGAAGTCATGGAGATCAAGTGTGAGATTTTATGTTTTCCATAAAACAAATTTTAAAAAAGACATGTGAAATGAAATCAGAACTTCAGCTTTCAAAGAAAAACTCCAGTAAGGCTAAGATTACACCCATTGTGAGATAGATATAGATATGGATAATTCTCAGCCAACAAAAATGAAAAAAAAATGAATGATGCAAAGCAGCCGTCAAAAGCAGTCATTCACGAACATCTTTAAGGCTAAGGTCTAGAGATGAGCGAGTAGTATTCGATCGAATATCGAATAACATTATAGTCTATGGGAACAAACAGGAATGTTGTTCCAGTTTCCATGGAAACCAAAGTTCGACACATTGGATCCTCCAAGTTCCGGAAGTAGCAGGACGAGGAGCACAAGGAGGTTTTTGAATTGAATTCAATGGAATTTTCCCGCGTGGTATTCGACCGATACGAGTACTACTACGAATACTACTCGCTCATCTCTACTAAGGTCCCATGGAATGTCCCGCAGCCAAAAAGTGCTGCAGGAAAAAAACACGGTGGCAATGCATTGCCGTTCTTCTGTAAGTTTACGGAGGTTTTCTCTGCGGACTTTCTGTTACATTTATATCTATGAGGAAATGGCAGCGTGTCTGCACAGCGGTTTTTACCGCAAAGTGGGCATGGGATTCGCTAGAATCCCATCCACTTTGTCTGTACTGTAAAACACCATGATTTTTCCCGCGGCTTTTCCACCACGGCCAATTCACGACGTTTCTGTCCTATGGGTCCCCGTCCTAACAGACATTAGATTCCATAAAAATGGCAATGTTGTGTGAATTAGGTCTTTTCAATGCAAAATCTTGTAGTTCTTGCATTTGTGTGCTGCTTACTCCAAAGTGGGTGGGAAAGTGAGTGTGACTAGCCTGTTAAGCTGGAATAAACCAGTTTTATCAAATGCTACATTTGATAAAATCATCAAAATTTGATATCATCTCATTGGAATAGTGGAAAGTGGAATAACATGTCAGGACATAAGTGTTAGGCCTTAATCACACGACAATGAAAAATGGTCCTGCAACAGTTATTATTGGAATGGCCATCACGCAAAGGATGAATGTCTATGGGTCTATTCACACATGCATTTTAAAAAAAAAACTGACATGCTCTTTGTCAATTTTAGGAGACATAGATATAGCCATGTAAATAGACCTATAGACATTACTCAGTTTTAAATATCCATGTGAAAGGCCATAGCGCATACGTTATTCACTGTCATTTGAACAAGCTTCTTCAACGTGCTTCAATGGACCACCATGGCCCTATTTCATGGATGTTAGGTCTGTGACATTTGATGAAATTTGGCAAACATTACAGCAACACAGATTCCAGCAAAACTGGCTTTGAAAATTTTGTTCATGATAAATCTCCCCAACTCCAATTTACTTTTAGCATTGTCAACAGAGTCAACTGTCTTTTGATGGAGCATTGTATCTATGAGAGAATATCACTTTTTCACACGGTAAGTGTTTGATCGCTGGAGGTCACAAGTACCCAATGTGAATGGAGTGGTAGTGCTCTCTTTTCTTCTATGGAACTTCTACAACAGCGATCTTATGCAGAACCATAAAAGTAAATGGAGCAATGGTCACATATTCACATGGGGCACTTGGGAGCACTGTTAGATCCCTATTCCTAAGATTGCTGGAGATCCCAGCGGTCAGACTATCTGTAAACAAATATATACCCTCTCATGTGAAGAGTTAGATAACCCCTTTAACTCAGTTGTGGACAGGAATCCTTAGGCTAAGATCACACAATAAACCACTGCAGAAAAAATACAACAAAAAATGTGCCCTGCACTCAAATGTTTTGCCATTTCTCGGTTACGGAAACACTGCATTTTCCTTATAGACTTCTATGGGGTAAAAATGTAACTTTTTCACCAGCTAAAGGTAACATATTGTGTTTTTCAAAAACAAACACGAGAGCATTGGGTAAGATTAAATGAAATCTCATTCACTTTGCTGCAATTGTAAAATTTTGCCTTTTTTTTCCCTTGTGTTTCTAGAACACATGCCCTTAGACTCAAGCAAGCTTTTTAATTTGAGTCGTTCTGTGGGTCAGTGACCAATAATAGTCCATGTGGTAAAATATGTACTAAATTTTCTCCTTCACCCCCCACTCTCTGCTATCGGGATGTAGAGTCTTAAGTAGGACTGTTGTATTAAATATGGTATCCTGATGCAATATATTTAGGCATACATTTATTCACACAACTGCTACATGCACATAGCTATGTTCAAAACATACTTGAGTACGGTATATTTATTATGGTTTTATGCCACACTGGTCCCATTAGACCAGTGGTGATCCTAATTTATGAGGAGGCATGCACCTTGTAATAAATGGTAGTGCATTAAATATCAAGACAGGAATACTAAGTGCCGGTCTTGATAAATACCCCTCAGTGATTTCACATGTCCGTTTTTTCGAGAGTCATGGAGTCAATAGAACATTTTCTATGTCTGAATGTGTTTGAAATACCCTTCATAGACTGAAGTCCTGTACACAGTGAGAAGAATCAGCTTTCGAGCATCAAACAAATACAGAAGCAAGAGAAAGAATAAAGAGATGCAGGATTTCACAGAAAAGAGATAAGATGTATTAATAAAGCATATTACAAAATTTATTTGATGACACAAATACTGCCGGAAAATCAAAAGTTTTCTAAAAGTTTAGTTATCCTTTAAGGCTAATGTTAGAGCCATCAAGAGAAAATTGCAGTATAAATAACTGAGATGTTTCTCCTGAAGCCAAATTATAGGATAGTCACCATTCTCTGAACATGGAGATTCCAATAAAATTGTTATTCTGTAGCAACAGCTCGAGTCTAGCCTTTAGGTGCTCCTACGTCGGAGGAACAAGGGGAACCAAACCCTCATACATACAGTACTTGTGTACCTTACTTTCAGAAAAATCCAAGGTGTGAATTTGTATTAATTCAGAAAAAAAAATCAACAACTTGATGTAACAGCAATAATTTAACGACCATAACATTTATGATCTCCCGCTTACGCTAGGTTCACACTAGCATTCGAGTTTCTGTTCTTTGGGTCTGCTTGGAGACCCAAAAAGCAAAAACTCTATCAGTTTAAAAAGCAGTTACCCACAGAAGCCTGTGGACCCCATAGATTATTCAGTAAAAAATTGTTGGAGAGAAAATTCCAACTCCTATTTTAAGCGGAATGGTGGATGGAGTCCCCGAATGCTACTGTGAACCAACCCTCAGGCTTGTTTTAGATGGCTGCAATGTTTATCCAGATTTTAACATGTGAAGAATCAGATGGAAGAACAATCAAGGTCCTAAAATTTGTCAAATTGAGATGATGGCACCCCGTAGTGTATGGCACTTGATCCTATAGGCTGCCAGTTAAAAGTTGGAAAAGTGATCAAAGTCCATGTTTATATTAGGCTTGCAAATATAGTGCAAGATGGTAAAGCGATCAGAGTCCGCACTTCCTACAATGGTCCTTGGTAGGGATAAGCGAACACTGTTCGGATGAGCCGATCCGAACAGCACGCTCCCATAGAAATGAATGGAAGCACCTGGCACGTACACTTTGCCGGCGGCCGGCCGGCGTCACAGGTGCTTCCATTCATTTCTATGGGTGCGTACTGTTCGGCTCGGCTGATCCAAACAGTGTTCGCTCATCTCTAGTCCTTGGACAACAAGTCCTGTTCTGGCAAAAAAGAGAGCAGGCCTTAAGAAACCTACAAGAGGAAGAAAGTCAGCTGCATGCACAGGCACAAGCTTGGGGAAAAAATACAATTCCTTTTTGCCCATAAGCAAAGTCAAATATGCTGAAGTTTTGAAGAAATTCTGTGGTCAGGCTGCACAGGACTTCTTCAGCAAACTTCCCTCTGGTGACTAGGTTAAGGATAGCAGTTCTGAGGATGAAGCATAAAAATTTTAAAAACAACATTTTTGAATGTTTTGTGACAATATATAAAAGTTTCAACAAGCAATTTTGATAAGAAGTAGCTATATATCTCCAAATATTAAAACTGACTTTACTTAAAATTTACGTTTTTGGACCTTGAGTATTCTTCAGTCTGACTCTTCATGTGTATTATGGCAGAACCAGAACTCGAAAGGGTGTAGCTACTGGGCCAAATAGATGTTAAAACATGATTATATTATGTCCAGATCCAGGAAAAAATTGGTTTGATAAATGGTTATCAGATTGGACTTGGAGAAATATGACAGTTGGAAAGGAGCGCTATAACAAGCGGTCATGCACTTCTTTTTTCATATCACAGTATTACAGCTGTTTCTGGCACTATCTCTGACTCTCATCAACAATGTTTTCTAGTTCAGTGAAGCAGAACTCTACGCTAAAGCAAGGAAGCAGCTTGGTAGTATTGATAAATGATTGAGTGTGTTTGTTCACTGCCAAATCGTGACTGGCAAAGTCTGCTGGGACTGGCATGCGTAACCTGGTATATTACATGAATAGATAGAGGAACAATTCTTCCATTTTACAAGACTTGGCTCAAGGATATCAACTACAAGTTACACTACTGCAGATTAACAAAATAGTGCAGTAGGTGGTATTGTGCTGGTATTAACCACAGGAAATATACACAGGGTGACCTTTACAGACACAGATTATGTCCCATAATATGACTTTTTTTTGGTGTACTAACTCATCATGATCTGTACTTTGTCAACGTAATAAAAAGACAGGAAATTATACCTTAAGACCGATGCTTGTGCACTAGTTTTAATCTATTTGTGCATTGGGGCAAGATGAGCTACAGCCTCTTAGTCATTCCGGCACACCCTGGGTTCATTGGAGCACCAGAAATTCAATCTAGGTAAGTCAGGAACTGGTGTAGATTTATGATGCAACTCGTGTCAGCTTTCTGGGGAGGGGGCGTTATAGTAAATCTATGAGCCGAGGCAGACCCTCCCTAGGCACATTTGGAAACTTTTTAGAAAACTGTCAAGTGAGGAACAAAATGGGAAAAGTCACACCTTTTGCACAAAAACAGGTATAACAATATATCTGTGTAACAAAATTGTGAATTTTCATGCCTTGTATGCCAGAAAATTAGTGTCCAAGGGATGATAAGTCATCCCCGCAGTTCTGATAGAGACTTAGATACCTAGAGAACATCTCTGTCCATATTGTACAGCTCAATGTCCTCCATTGCCGGATCTAGGGCTGGATTTGTGAATATTTAATGACAGTGTGGTGTAGTGTGAAAAAAACATGTATTGATTTACAGTTAAATAATACTTTGGTGTGAAATATAGCTAAATCAATCTTAGGGGAGCCAGCCAGATTTATCAGCGCGAAGAGAGATAATCGGAGATGCTGCTGAACGACGTGTACGCCTAAGGCAAAGACAGAGAGAGACCGTCTTGTATCATGCGTGCGCGGAAGCAGCTTCACGCTAGAAGCGAAGCGTGCGATCATCATCGGAGATGCTGCTGCTGTTGATGATGATGATGATGATGATGAAGATTCTGCTAGTAGTGCCTTGCGAGGAGCCAAATAAAGGTCATCTATTAGTTCATACTAGAAGCGAAGAGTGCACACAATCATGATGATAATGATGATGATGATAGTGCTAGTGCCTTGCCGAGGAGCCGAAGAAGTGAAGTGAGAACGAAGGTTACCTATTATTTCATACTTTGCCGATTTCTCATTCGGCATTGTATAGAATGCCTAGGCAATGTGTGAAATAACGAATTGTTTCATAAATTGCTGGCTAGTTTTAGGCATTCTATAGAATGTCAGATTTCATACATTGCCGGTAACATATACACTCACCGGCCACTTTATTAGGTACACCTGTCCAACTGCTCGTTAACACTTAATTTCTAATCAGCCAATCACATGGCGGCAACTCAGTGCATTTAGGCATGTAGACATGGTCAAGACAATCTCCTGCAGTTCAAACCGAGCATCAGTATGGGGAAGAAAGGTGATTTGAGTGCCTTTGAACGTGGCATGGTTGTTGGTGCCAGAAGGGTTGGTCTGAGTATTTCAGAAACTGCTGATCTACTGGGATTTTCACGCACAACCATCTCTAGGGTTTACAGAGAATGGTCCGAAAAAGAAAAAACATCCTGTGAGCGGCAGTTCTGTGGGCGGAAATGCGTTGTTGATGCCAGAGGTCAGAGGAGAATGGCCAGACTGGTTTAAGCTGATAGAAAGGCAACAGTGACTCAAATAGCCACCCGTTACAACCAAGGTAGCCAGAAGAGCATCTCTGAACGCACAGTACGTCGAACTTTGAGGCAGATGGGCTACAGCAGCAGAAGACCACACCGGGTGCCACTCCTTTCAGCTAAGAACAGGAAACTGAGGCTACAATTTGCAAAGCTCATCGAAATTGGACAATTGAAGATTGGAAAAACGTTGCCTGGTCTGATGAGTCTCGATTTCTGCTGCGACATTCGGATGGTAGGGTCAGAATTTGGCGTCAACAACATGAAAGCATGGATCCATCCTGCCTTGTATCAACGGTTCAGGCTGGTGGTGGTGGTGTCATGGTGTGGGGAATATTTTCTTGGCACTCTTTGGGCCCCTTGGTACCAATTGAGCATCGTTGCAACGCCAAAGCCTACCTGAGTATTGTTGCTGACCATTAGAGATGAGCGAACACTAAAATGTTCGAGGTTCGAAATTCGATTCGAACAGCCGCTCACTGTTCGAGTGTTCGAATGGGTTTCGAACCCCATTATAGTCTATGGGGAACATAAACTCGTTAAGGGGGAAACCCAAATTCGTGTCTGGAGGGTCACCAAGTCCACTATGACACCCCAGGAAATGATACCAACACCCTGGAATGACACTGGGACAGCAGCGGAAGCATGTCTGGGGGCATAAAAGTCACTTTATTTCATGGAAATCCCTGTCAGTTTGCGATTTTCGCAAGCTAACTTTTCCCCATAGAAATGCATTGGCCAGTGCTGATTGGCCAGAGTACGGAACTCGACCAATCAGCGCTGGCTCTGCTGGAGGAGGCGGAGTCTAAGATAGCTCCACACCAGTCTCCATTCAGGTCCGACCTTAGACTCCGCCTCCTCCGGCAGAGCCAGCGCTGATTGGCCGAAGGCTGGCCAATGCATTCCTATGCGAATGCAGACTTAGCAGTGCTGAGTCAGTTTTGCTCAACTACACATCTGATGCACACTCGGCACTGCTACATCAGATGTAGCAATCTGATGTAGCAGAGCCGAGGGTGCACTAGAACCCCTGTGCAAACTCAGTTCACGCTAATAGAATGCATTGGCCAGCGCTGATTGGCCAATGCATTCTATTAGCCCGATGAAGTAGAGCTGAATGTGTGTGCTAAGCACACACATTCAGCACTGCTTCATCAAGCCAATACAATGCATTAGCCAGTGCTGATTGGCCAGAGTACGGAATTCGGCCAATCAGCGCTGGCCAATGCATTCTATTAGCCCGATGAAGTAGAGCTGAATGTGTGTGCTAAGCACACACATTCAGCACTGCTTCATCAAGCCAATACAATGCATTAGCCAGTGCTGATTGGCCAGAGTACGGAATTCGGCCAATCAGCGCTGGCTCTGCTGGAGGAGGCGGAGTCTAAGATCGCTCCACACCAGTCTCCATTCAGGTCCGACCTTAGACTCCGCCTCCTCCGGCAGAGCCAGCGCTGATTGGCCGAAGGCTGGCCAATGCATTCCTATGCGAATGCAGACTTAGCAGTGCTGAGTCAGTTTTGCTCAACTACACATCTGATGCACACTCGGCACTGCTACATCAGATGTAGCAATCTGATGTAGCAGAGCCGAGGGTGCACTAGAACCCCTGTGCAAACTCAGTTCACGCTAATAGAATGCATTGGCCAGCGCTGATTGGCCAATGCATTCTATTAGCCCGATGAAGTAGAGCTGAATGTGTGTGCTAAGCACACACATTCAGCACTGCTTCATCAAGCCAATACAATGCATTAGCCAGTGCTGATTGGCCAGAGTACGGAATTCGGCCAATCAGCGCTGGCCAATGCATTCTATTAGCCCGATGAAGTAGAGCTGAATGTGTGTGCTAAGCACACACATTCAGCACTGCTTCATCAAGCCAATACAATGCATTAGCCAGTGCTGATTGGCCAGAGTACGGAATTCGGCCAATCAGCGCTGGCTCTGCCGGAGGAGGCGGAGTCTAAGGTCGGACCTGAATGGAGACTGGTGTGGAGCGATCTTAGACTCCGCCTCCTCCAGCAGAGCCAGCGCTGATTGGTCGAGTTCCGTACTCTGGCCAATCAGCGCTGGCCAATGCATTCTATTAGCCCGATGAAGTAGAGCTGAATGTGTGTGCTTAGCACACACATTCAGCTCTACTTCATCAGGCTAATAGAATACATTGGCCAATCAGCGCTGGCCAATGCATTCTATTAGCTTGATGAAGCAGAGTGTGCACAAGGGTTCAAGCGCACCCTCGGCTCTGATGTAGCAGAGCTGAGGGTGCACAAGGGTTCAAGTGCACCCTCGGCTCTCCTACATCAGAGCCGAGGGTGCGCTTGAACCCTTGTGCAGCCTCGGCTCTGCTACATCAGAGCCGAGGGTGCGCTTGAACCCTTGTGCACACTCTGCTTCATCAAGCTAATAGAATGCATTGGCCAGCACTGATTGGCCAGAGTACGGAATTCGGCCAATCAGCGCTGGCCAATGCATCCCTATGGGAAAAAGTTTATCTCACAAAAATCACAATTACACACCCGATAGAGCCCCAAAAAGTTATTTTTAATAACATTCCCCCCTAAATAAAGGTTATCCCTAGCTATCCCTGCCTGTACAGCTATCCCTGTCTCATAGTCACAAAGTTCACATTCTCATATGACCCGGATTTGAAATCCACTATTCGTCTAAAATGGAGGTCACCTGATTTCGGCAGCCAATGACTTTTTCCAATTTTTTTCAATGCCCCCAGTGTCGTAGTTCCTGTCCCACCTCCCCTGCGCTGTTATTGGTGCAAAAAAGGCGCCAGGGAAGGTGGGAGGGGAATCGAATTTTGGCGCACTTTACCACGTGGTGTTCGATTCGATTCGAACATGGCGAACACCCTGATATCCGATCGAACATGTGTTCGATAGAACACTGTTCGCTCATCTCTACTGACCATGTCCATCCCTTTATGACCACAATGTACCCAACATCTGATGGCTACTTTCAGCAGGATAATGCGCCATGTCATAAAGCTGGAATCATCTCAGACTGGTTTCTTGAACATGACAATGAGTTCACTGTACTCCAATGGCCTCCACAGTCACCAGATCTCAATCCAATAGAGCATCTTTGGGATGTGGTGGAACGGGAGATTCGCATCATGGATGTGCAGCCGACAAATCTGCGGCAACTGTGTGATGCCATCATGTCAATATGGACCAAAATCTCTGAGGAATGCTTCCAGCACCTTGTTGAATCTATGCCACGAAGAATTGAGGCAGTTCTGAAGGCAAAAGGGGGTCCAACCCGTTACTAGCATGGTGTACCTAATAAAGTGGCCGGTGAGTGTACATCAGGTCCCAACTGGAGATTATCATCACCATGGCATCTACCTAACCAATAGACACCCCATTGGACTCACAGTTGAGGTCCAAGCAATGCTGATATCTGGGCTCCCTACTGTGGTTGACCAGAGTGATCTCTACAAGCAATATATCACATAGAAGGTCGGATGGAATTATGAGAGGTTAATTTTCTATTTGAGATAGGGAGCTATATTATAGGGTGTATATATATAACATAGGGAATACTGGATGTTGGGGTATAGTTTTTTTGCACTGGCAGATAAAATTACATTATAAATAGTGCCCCATTTAGTATGATGAACTCCCTAATGTAAAGCACCATGGAATTAATGGAGCTATATAAATAAACAATAATAATAATAATAATAAACTTTAAAAGTCTTCCCAAATATATATACAATATACATGTTTAATGTTATGTCAAATATGTATTGTGCAGTACAATGAAGAGTCTGGCATTTTTCTCCAGTCTCATGGGCATGTGAGCAGCGGGCACTATCAGTTTCTTAATTACTAATTAGTTTCAGCAGTTCAGACTACGTCCAATCCTTCATCAATAGCTAAATGCAGCTCACCAGACATGAACAAATTAGCCTTTGTAAGTCACTCTGTTTCATTTAAGAGTCAGAACCCAAAGGCCAGAAGCCCAAGCAAGTTCTGCAGCACCTGTCTTTCACACAATAAGTCTAGTTTTAATATGACAAAACCCACACAGGCCTGGTTTTCATCACCAGCATCACAACACTCAACAGATGAGAAGGCTGCAGGCAGACTGCCATAATAGCTGATTGGATTTCTGCTGGCTTTGCCCATGAACTTTAGAACTCAAAATACCTCTCAAGGTTTCCTTCACTATAGCATGGAATTAAAATAACACTGGTTATGGGTATTCTATGGTAAGACCACATATGATCAAGGTCAAAAGTTCTACACATTAAACATATTGTGAAAGAAATTCTCTAGCTATTACACAAATTTCACACTCAAGAGCTTGAGGAGGACTGGCCAATCTTCTATTTTAGTGAAGACTTGTATTTCCCATGAAATAATAATTTTGGGTGATCTTTTCTTAAAATTCTCTTTTGTGCCGTTCCTTTTTCATTGCTTATTTACAAGTTACTGCTGTTCTGTTCTAGCTATTAGGAGTCGGGAGCAGTGATTACATAAGGCCAGCAGACATAGCGGAGAGGCATCGGACAGCCCAGACAGATCACCAGTAGAGAGGATTCTTTATTCTGCCAAATAGCACAAGCAGAAATTTGGTATGTTACATAGCCATTACATGTCCAGCCATTGACAGCCAGTCAATGTTGCCTTTGTTTGCAGGGGCAGTCATGAACAAGAAACCTGGACTGCTACAGATTGAAACCATATTGTATTTAGCAACAAATACAGGTTCTAATTGGGATTCAACGATGGTCGGGTTTGAGAATGGGAACTCATGGTGAGGGCTTGAATCCTGCCTTTATGGTGGAGCTACACATTAAGCTAACTGCTAGTGATGATCTGAGGAGCCATGACATATGACAGCTAGTCACCGCTAGTCGTGAACCAAGAACCACTTACAGCTCAGTGATATGTGCAAGAAATACTACTGCCACACATGTTGCCTGTCTTGGCAGGGTTACATTTGGTACATTTCTTCAATATATTGTTTAACCACACCTAGTAAGGGATTCCCAGGAATGTCTTGCCAGATTACAAGACTTCCTTGACCTTTCCGATCACCAGATCACCAGGCTCAGCTGCAACATCTGTGGGCAAATGTGCTACAGGATACCATATAGAATCTGTATGCCTCCATACTGTACTTCACTTTTATCTAATATCTAAGCTAAAGGTGGCTCAAGATGGTACAAGAACTCCCATTTACTTGTAAGGTTTTCCCCAATAAACTTATCATTTTTCTCTAATCTAATCTAATATTGTAAGCCCTTACATATACAATATCAACATCTAATTACATTCACACACATAAAGTTTCTTTCAATTCCAACAACTCCTTCTTGGTGTATTTTTTTTTGTCAATGACTAGTTAGACAGTGATACGTTGCTACAACGCCTTTCTTGTACTCACCATCTATTGCTGCTCCTCTGCTCACTGCTATCAGGTTGGCTTCCCATTGTCCCGGTGACAAGTGTTTCTATTTATCTCCCTGTGTCCCAACACCACTGCCCTCATTGCCACACTGATGCCTCACTACCCCAAATCTTATCACAATGACATTACTATAGATAGGTCCTTGTCTTCTCAGAGACTACCTGAGCCTACCTGACTTTACTCTTGTGCTCCCATTGGATTTATCCACCTCCTTGTATTCCCTGGCCGGGTTTCAGGTTAACAGGTTCATGTCTATGTCTCTGCAGTCAGTTTCAGTTATCTTGCCATTATTGACCTTAGCTATGTCACTACACTTCTGACACTATACAGAAAAAACTCTGTGGCCTGCACCATTGGGATGTAGCTTATCTCTGTGATAGGAATAAGTGTGAAGAACAAGAAAGATACTTAGACCCTGTAGCAATTGAGTCAATAGTTGTTCTATTTATCTTGTGAGTTCTTTAAACCCTAAAGGGACAATAAAGTACCTAGTGATCATGAATTACCTTACATAGAGGCTCCATGACGTACGGATACGTTACAGAGATTGCACCGACACGGAGTCTGTTCCCCTTGTGATCAACGGAAGCTGGCGTCAACAGTCAGGGTCACAGAACCTTCTAGCTAAGGCTATTAAACCATTTAGATGCCAGGCAAGGACTCCTAGGTTTTTCTTAAAGGGATCCTATCATTAAAACACAATTTTTTGTGACTAACATGTAGGAATACCCTTAAGAAAGGCTATTCTTCTCCTACCTTTAGATGTCTTCTCCGTGCCGCTGTTCGGTATAAATCCCGGTTTTCGGCAGTATGAAAATAAGTTCTTTTGCAGCACTGGGGGTGGTCCCCAGCACTCAAACAGCACTGGGGGTGTCCCCAATACTGCGAGTGAACTTTCCAGCGCGCCTCCATCTTCTTCAGGAACGGGCTCTTCACGTACCTTCTTCCGGCGCTGAGGGTCAAACTTCTAGGCCTCAGGCAGAGCAGACTGCGCATGCCTGCGGCCACAAGAGAAATGGCCGTATACACAGTAAGTAAGCGGCCATTTTCTTTTGGCCTGTGGACAAGCACAGTCGGCTCTGCCAGAGGCCCGAGGCCTAGAAGTTTGACCAACAGCGTGGGAGGAAGACGCGTGAAATGCCTGTTCCTGAAAAAGATGGAGGCAGCAATGGAGAGTTCTCTTGCAGCATTGGGGACGCCCCCAGTGCTGTTTGAGTGATGCGGCCGCCCCCAGTGCTGTGAGAGAACTCATTTGCATACCGATGAAAACCGGGATTTATACCGAACGGCGGCGCGAAGAAGACATCTAAAGGTAGGAGAAGAATAGCCTTTCTTAAGGCTATTCCTACGTGTTAGTCACAAAAAAATTATATTTTAATGATAGGATCCCTTTAAGACCATTCAGTCATACCATATAAGTGACCTAATAGATTTCCTATCAGTGTAACATTCACAGGCAATAATTCCTTGTTATGTTTTGCATTTGTAGTAAAATGAAGCTTCCAATTGGAACTTTGAATATAGTGGAAAAAAGATGAATTTAGTTTAGCAAAATACATCAATGACATCAATAAATGGAAAAAATAACAAAAAAAATGCATATAATACATTTCCATAATAATAACAAAAATCTAAATAATTGAGCAAGAAAACAATCCGTTATACAGGTACATTGATAAAAATGAAAATGTTATGGCTCAAAATAGGTAAGACCTTAAGGGGTTAACACTTTAACTCTTTTACTGTGCAAAAAGGGCCATAGGTCAAGTCTGCTTATGCCCTACAATCTTAATGTTTAAGGTACTATGCATAGTGGGCCCCTGCTAATAGTAGAAAGCATGCATTAAATACCTGAATAGATTAAAAGTAATTCAATATTTTAGTATTCTGGTCCTCCAAAGATCCCTATATATTACAAGTATAAGAGGTTACAGCCCTGTCCCTTTCATTTGTCTTTTATGCTTATACAATGAATGCCTATAGTATGTCAGTTCCTATTGAACTCATGTTTTCCCTTTTGGTGGATTACCACTAATCCTGCCATTTACAGATACTGTATATAGTGAAGGTTTCAGGCAGCACATATAAAATGTCTATCATTAAAATTGAAAATGTTGTGAAAGGCGCTGCTCACTCATCACTGGTTACAATTTCAGCGGCAAATTCACTATTGAATTGTTAATGCTTTATGTCTTTCTTTCCTTAATCACTTACGCTTCCACGGATGACTTTTTACCTTAAGAAAATGAAAGTCTGATTGCTCACAGCGGGGAAAATGGCTCCATTATTTCATTGCATTGTCTGAGTTATTTGATACAAGCATTATTTTTTTATTAAGCAGCAATGATTGAAAAGTTCTGACATTTCAATTACTTGCAGCAGGACGGCATGTTGGCTCGGGAACAAGCTAATAAAAAGCCAAGATTAATCTTGCATTTTTGTGCATTTTTTGATTTTGAAAATGGTGTCATGAATAGCAAAACATGGCTTCACCTTCAAAGCAAAGCTTGGCACTGTAGCTGCTGATCACCCGGTGTGATATTATCCAGTTGTCTTTGTTTGGATACTGTAGACCCCATGAGTATTGAAAAGTGTACTTTATACAGAAAATGGGTACTGAGCAAATTTCATTTTATTCTGTTCATTTGTTGCATTAAGAGTTATTTATATATACCCAGTGTGTGCCTTTAAGTGCTTGTTTGTAAGCATTTTACCATATCCAGAAATGGATCATAAAAGATGTAGAAGGACAATGTTCACACAGGAGCAGAATTTGCTGTGCATAGATACAAGATTTTATTTAAAAATTGTGCCAACAATACAACTGGCAATAAGTACACCCAATATGTATTATAGAGTAAATTATTATTACTAAAAATATTACAATTATCTGCTTGTTATAGCACTCTCAGTGGTCAATATTTATAGGTCTCTGCATATCATTCTAGTGAGGACCACTAGAATACAGTACAGCTTCTGCTGCATCCTAAGTGAAAAAACAGACATGCAGTACCTTTAAGGATGACCATACTATAGCCTTAAATAACTTCCTCACTAGGGTTGAGCGATCAAGATCGGAAAAGATCAGATCCCGATCGGCGATCAAGTAAATTTCATGGTCGCGACTGGGTTCCGAACCCGCCTAAAAAAGATCAGGAACGGAATTCCGATCCCGATCGCTCAACTTACCTGCACAGATCCACTCTCACTGCCGCTTCCCATTCTTTTTGCTCCTCTTCTCTCTCATTCACATGTCTTAAGAGCGTCATGCGCGCCCCCGCCTCCCTAGGCTAGTGTTAGAGATGCTGGGAGAAGGTGGCGCTTGTAGCTTAGAAGAATGTGGGTGGGTACTGGGAGGGGAGACGTGAGTGATGCACTCACATCTCTCCTCCCTGGAACCCGCCCACATTCTCCTAAGCCACAACAAGCCCCGCCTACTGCCAGCATCTCTAACACTAGTCTAGGGAGGTGGGGGCGCACACAGCGCTCTGAAGGCATGTGAATGTGAGAGAAGAGGAGCCAGAAGAATGGGGAGCGGCAGCAGATCTGTGCAGGTAAGCGGACACAAGGGGGGACTAAGTAGCTGGCGGACTTTTTTTAATCACTACACAGCGTGGAGTCCAAAAATTAAAGCATTCAATTTTTGGACTTCATGCTGTGTAGTGAATAGGATCGTTTTTAAAATCTGATCTTTGATCATTAAAAAAAATCCCATTGACTTGCATTAGGATCGGAATTGGGATCAGGATCAGGTTCGAAAGGAAAATGATCGGAAATCGGATTTTAAAAACGATCCTGAAATCTCAAAATCAGCTCAACCCTACTCCTCACCACTCTTTGTTGCTCTATTCTGAATGTTCATTCTTATCTCTGTTCTAATAAGGACAAGAGTAACACAAACTTGTGAGCAGGTTATCTAATCGCTTCTCCCTTGCTGCAGAGCAGAAGCTGTGCCATATTCTAACATGCATGAATGTCTAACAGAGCCACACTAGAATAACTTGCAGAGACTTATGCACTTTGATCACCAGGAGTGCTAATAAAATTAGATAACTACAATATTTCATCAAGTTTTTTTTAATGATAATATTTTACAAAGTTATTGTCACTTGTATTGATACCACAGCCCCTTTAAGGATTTCACCCTTTCCATAGCAGAATAGAGAATGAAATATACGGTAAATGCAGCTAAATTAATACATTGCATCCTTACCTTTAGTAAAAATGTCTGACAGTCACTAGCATAATCATATTCCAAACCATCAAATGTGTAATAATGACGATCACCATATACAGTACACACCGAAGGACAGGGATAGCTGGTACAGTTAAATATTCCTCTTTTACAAATACTGCACAGAACAAGATATTAGAAGAGAGACAATTAAGTAACATAAACAAACTTAAACGGTCAAGAATATTTCAACAAACATCTTGGAACTATATGGGAAGTTTCTATTTCAATCCACATGCATTATTCACTTCACTGCTCTATAATGTCCTATTATGATCCTGCTGGTTAGTACTGCTCTTTAATGTCCTATATGATTCTGATAGTTAGTACTGCTCTATAATGTCCTATATGATTCTGATAGTTAGTACTGTTCTATAATGTCCTATATAATTCTGCTGGTTAGTACTGCTCTATAATGTCCTATATGATCCTGCTGGTTAGTACTGCTCTATAATGTCCTATATGATCCTGCTGGTTAGTACTGCTCTATAATGTCCTGTATAATTCTGCTGGTTAGTACTGCTCTATAATGTCCTATATGATTCTGAAAGTTAGTATTGTTCTATATTATCCTATATAATTCTGCTGGTTAGTACTGCTCTATAATGTCCTGTATAATTCTGCTGGTTAGTACTGCTCTATAATGTCCTATATGAGTCTGATAGTTAGTACTGTTGTATAAGGTCCTATATAATTCTGCTGGTTAGTACTGCTCTATAATGTCCTATATGATCCTGCTGGTTAGTACTGCTCTACAATGTCCTATATTATCCTGCTGGTTAGTACTGCTCTATAATGTCCTATATGATCCTGCTGGTTAGTACTGCTCTATAATGTCCTATATGATCCTGCTGGTTAGTACTGCTCTACAATGTCCTATATTATCCTGCTGGTTAGTACTGCTCTATAATGTCCTATATGATCCTGCTGGTTAGTACTGCTCTATAATGTCCTGTATAATTCTGCTGGTTAGTACTGCTTTATAATGTCCTATATAATCCTGTGTAAATGCTTTTATCTCTGGCATGCTTACATTCTTTTACTGTAGATTTCCCAATCACATCTGATGGAAGTTTGTTCTAAGCCTCAACTATTTCACTGAAATAATTACTTTGTCTGTGAATTTCCCCTAACTAATTTTAGATTGTTACCACTTGTTCTTATTTTTTTTTATTTTTTAATTAACACATCCTTTCAGAATCTGATTTATTATTTCCACATATTTAAAGGTTTCAATACACCATACAAGATAGGGCATCATAGAAAGTAAGGCTTCCCTTGACCCCCTTAACATAATACCAAACTATGCTCTCAGTTATGCTCCACTCTGTCCCTTGTTTTAATTGCTGACCACTTTTAAGGCCAGGGCCACAAAGGATGGAACAGCCATGACTTGCCCAGGGCGGAACTGCCGAAGTAAAAAAACGCGATAGTTTACAGTGAAGGCAAAGTGGATGGTATTCTAACGAATCCCGTGACCACTTTGCAGTAAAAACCTTGGTGCAGATATGCCGTGATTTCCAAAACTGCAGCGGTTTTGAAAGTCGCAGCATATCAATTATACTTACGGAAACACCAGCAGTATCCCCATAGGTATAAATGTAAGTGAGTGTCCACAGAGGAAAACTCTGTCTAAAGCACTGCAGGAAGAACTGCGATGCATTGCTGTCGCAGTTTTTCCCGCAGCGCTTTTATGCTGCGGGACGTCCCGTGGGGCCTTAGCCTAAAGGCTTTTTTCAGACTGTTGACATTGATGACCTATATAAAAAGTCATCAATATCAAATTAATGGGGCTCTAATATTTGGCACCCCCTTCCCCCCAGCAATCAGCTGGGAATTAATTCTAGTAATCCAGAATAACCACCACCTAGTTTATAAAGTCTTCTGCTCTTGATTCGCTTGTCTGTATTGTTATGGTGCCAGAAACACCCCATTGCAGCTGATCAGTGGGGGTGACAGTTGCTAAATCTCAATCTGTTATTGATGATTTAAGGATAAGTCATTATTATCAAAAGTGCAAATTCTTGTAGATTCTTAGAACATGTCATTTGAGGGTTGTTATTATTATTATTATTATTATTATTATTATTATTATTATTATTATTTTGGAATAAAACACAGGTACCATATATTTACAATACAATAAAAAATACAATAAATACAATAGATTTTTGCTATAGTAATAGTCCATATAAACAGTGCTTATTAACATAAAGGACAGATAATTATTTTCATTATTACATTTTCTACCTACCATGTGTAACATGGTGTCGATATCACCTCTCCAGACAAATATTCCCAATCCTTCCAGGTACATGGACAGCTATCTGGTACATAGCATTTCCCTTTATGCTCTGCCATGCTACAAAAATAGATAAAAACAACACAAAGGGATAAATCTGTGTTGAAGAACAATAGTTACTGAGATAAATTTACTGAGATAACTGTGTCAGAGTTCTTGCTTAATCTGTGCCAAAAACTGGAGCACATGCTGCACATTTGTTACATGTTTTGGATAGTTTTTCAACCTTATCCAACTAGGGGGTGGCACTTAGAAAAAGTGTATGGACTTATTGGCAAAGGGGCAATGCTTAAGATGTGATAAGGTGCACCAGAATTATTCAATAAGCCAGATCGCTACATTGCAAAAATTCCATGATATATCCACAGCAGAAATGCTGCGATTTGCGAATGTCAATTATACCTAGAGAACCGCAGGTGTTTTCTGTATAGGTATAATATAGACAGAAAACCAAAGGAAACAGCGGAAAATGCGTCTATGCCACAGTCTTTTCTGCAGCGCTATTAGGCTGGCTCATACATGGGGCTTTAGCCTTGTACTGGCAGAAATTTCTGTTGCAAAGTGAATATCCTTATAGGTAACATAAGCTTATAATAGATACTCTATATATGCTCCAGATGTATCATCCTGCATTACTCAATGTGATAAATCTGGCACATTTTAAAACTGTCTAGTCCAAATTTACACTTTATAAAAATGAGAAAAGTAAAACTGCCATTGCGTGAGCACATAGCTATTAAACATACTGCTTACCCTGGTGGACAAATGCAACCACTGGAACATGGTGGTGATGGGACACATGTAAAATTCATAGCCAGGTTCGCACATGTAACTTCACAATTGACACCAGCAGATGGTAAACCCAGTACAGGGTTTCTGCAGTCGAAGTATATTTTTCCTTCTGGACATGTGTGACCTTTAATATAAATATAATAATAATATAGAAAGTATGACGCCTTATATTACATTGCAAATGAGTCAAGTATCAAAGGGTTAAATCAGCTCTGTCATTTAGTTTACAAAATGACACTTCCAAATTTATGGGGGTTCATCACCTATCTACAGGAGATGCGATAAGTATCTGAACACTGGATGCCCCACCGCTCGGACCCTACTGTCCCCGACAATGGTGGTCACGTACTCCCCATTCCTCTTTATCGCACGTCTGCAGTTAGGAGGAGTGTGAATGAAGTGGTGGATGAGCAGGTGTGTTGCTGTGATGATGAAAACCTTCTAAGGCCTCTTTCACATCTGCGATGGTATTCCATTCGGGGGAGTCCGCATGGGGACCCCCCCAAATGGAATACCAAACGCACTGGCAAGCGGTGTGCCAGTGAAAGCAAATGGACCCCATAGACTATAATGGGGTCCATGTGCTTGCCACGAGATCTCCACAGGGAACATGTGGACTGGAAAGTACTTCACAATATACTTTCCTGTCCACATGACTCGTGCGGAGATCTCGCGGCAAGCACATGGACCCCATTATAGTCTATGGGGTCCGTGTGCTTTCACTGCACACTGCTTGCAAGTGCGTTCAGTAGTCCGTTCGGGAGGTCCACATGTGGACTTCCCGAACAGATTACTGAAAGTAGATGTGAACCAAGGGTAAGACAATCTAGGAAACCAAAAAGATGTATCCAATATTAAAAGAATGTCTTTCACGTAGGTTTTAAGCAGACACCTTCCAAATGACCTTATATTGTATAGAATTTGCCATATATTATACATTCTAAAGGTTTTAAACAATGTAAAAATTATACAGTATCCCAAAAATATATAAAGTTATCATTATAAAAGGCATAGAATAAGATATTATCTGAATATAACTTTTTACAAAAACAATGGGGGAGAGTTACCAATCCCTCCACACCAGATTTCTAGCATAAAGGGATGATACTGCAGCACACCATTATCGCAAGGCCCTTTCTTGAGCCAACAAGTTCTGGCACATGCATGTGATTTGTGAAGAGGCCAAGACTCTTCATAAATCCCTGGTTTCCTGCGCCTGTCGGGGGCTGTATAAAACTGGCATACGATACGCCCTGTGTTAATGATCTACCCTATTATCTCACCAGTCTTTCCACCTTTTTGATTCTTTTTTGTTCTATATATTAAAGAGTTTTTCCAAGACTTTAATACTGATGATTTATACATGTGACAAGCCATTAATATCAGATCAAAGGGGTTCCAGCTCTGGCTGTCTAAAGGGGTTGTGAAGCACCATTGCCTCTTCATAGTTTACCAGGCTCAGTGCCATATATGTTGTGCCAACTATGTATGGTACTGCAGTTTATTGAATAAGACAGAGCAATTTGTAGCACCATGTATAGCTACTAAAAATGTACACCATTGTGTCTGGTAATGAAGAGGGTGCAGGACTTACCCTTTCAAGAAGTTTATTGTGGGTGTACTAAGAGTTGTATCCCCACTGCTCTGATGTGGATGGCCTAGGGACAAGCCATCAATATTAAAGGCTTAGAAAACCCGTTTAAGAGATATACTATATACTATATATAAGAGATATACTATATGTACAACAAATACGTACAGGGTTTGCAGATACCTTAGAAGCAGAATCTTACTTGTATGTTTGATATAAGAGACTGAACCAATGAGTGTTATGACTCAAAAGAGGGAGCAAAGGGTCTGTATGTGCCCACCTGTAAGAGTCTTTATTGTGCAATTCAGCTCTCTGGTATAAGGCTACTGTATGTCATTCACTTCAATTTACTTTCTCAAGTCCATGGAAATTTGCATACAAGTATCAGGTAAAATGCATTGTCTAATATACAATGTGATCTGAAGATATATGATATAATGCAATACCTGTGATGGTTGTAGAAGTTTCACTACATCTCATTGTCCCATTCAAACACTGGCTAGCAAAAAAAGAAAAGCATCATTACTTCTGCAATAAGGCACACAAAGCATAAGCAATGACGGTTACCCCATTCTGTCCCAATAGATTCAGGTGAACATTGGCCATTCTGCCCAGAATTGTATTATTTGGTTATTTATAGGATTTCATCTTACCAGGAACCAGATTGTCTCAAGATCACTTCCCCTGGATGATAGATTCTACCCTTATAATAGCAACGACAGCTTGATCTAAATGGTAAAAAACAACAGGACAATAAAAATACAGAAAACACATGCTTAATTTACTATTGAGACTAACATATATAATGTTATAATGTTAGACTAATATATATATATATATTGCAAATGTGTGCAGGTCAAACCATAGAAATCATGTAGATAGAAAAAAGCTAAAAATACTGCTGATATACTGGATCCCAAGAGAACAGGATGAGAACAGACATTAAATTAGGAAAGGACAACTAAAACATGTAACTTAGCTCAACATATAAAAAGTTAGGGATCTTAACCCCTGAATGATCTTGCTTGACCAGGCCTTTGTGCCAATTAATCACCAAGTTTTTTTTTGTGTTTTCACCACTGCAACCCAAGAGACATAACTTTTTTATTTTTCCATTTAAAAAGCCATGTGCAGGCTTGTTTTTTGTACGTTGAGTTGTATATTTCAATGCAACCATTTTTAATAGGAGGTGGCTCCTGTCTATCAAGTCGGGATTGCATAGCAGAACTTGTCCCTTTCATCCACTTCTGACACTTTCTACAGTTTAAATGATAATAATAAAATCAGCTATAGAAGTATAACTTGAAGCTCTAAAGCCCCATAATCTCTAATTGGTCCCTAATTCACCACGTACAATTTATTATACTGGAAACTTCTTATGTGACCAAGGTTCCCTTTAGACCCTCTCTGGCCTTAGGGGTGGGAATAACTGCTACAGCTGCACTCCTTAAAACTATGTCCTGGTGGAAATACTATGACTGGCACAGAACCATATACCAAATCTCTTACTAAATTGTCTAAGCAGTACAAACTATGTAAACCATTTTGGCCGCTCATCCCCATACATATAAGGAATGCCATTTTAGATACAGTTTTACAGACAAAGCAGGACATATAGATGTCACAAGAGGGAATTCTACTTTTTTTAACACAAGATTTTAAAGAGCAATCCCAATATGGAGGTAATACTACATTCAATACTATATTTGAGCATAATAGGGGCTGTATATATCTGTAAACGGTAAACATTCTCCATGGAGTTGAGCGAACAGTAAAATGTTCGAGATTCGATATTCGTTTCGAGTAGCCCCTCAATATTCGACTACTCGAATCGAATATCGAACCCTATTATAGTCTATGGGGGGAAAATGCTCATTTCAGGGGTAGGCAACGTTCAATCAAATTACACTTACCAAGTCCACGAGTGAGGGTCGGGCTGGATCCTCCGAGAAGTCTTCTCCGTGCAGCGTCCCCGCGGCGTCTTCCGGCTCTGAATTCACTCAGCCAGGCATCGGGCCTGGGCAGAGCCGACTGCGCATGCCCGCACTACAATGGCTGCCGATGCCTGGCAGAGTGAATTCAGAGCCGGAAGACGCCGCGGGGAAGCTGCAGGGAGAAGACTTCTAAAGGTAGGAGAAGAACCAGCGTTGATTGGCCGACTGTATAGCATTCGGCCAATCAATGCTGGTTCTGCATCAAACTTTTCCATTCGAATAGCGAGTGGTACTCGATCGAGTACGAGTATTTTGAATACCGTAGTATTCGATCGAACACCTACTCCATCGAATACTACTCGCTCATCTCTAGTTCTCCACTAAAATCTTATCAATTCACTCTATGTTTAGTTGAAGGAACACAAGGCATTTAGAGCTCAAATAGCCATTTGGCCTTGCATTGTCCAGACTTACTGGCCCAAATATAGTCGGGTGGAACTGAACTGAAGCTACGTTTGAGCCTGTAAATCCAGTCAATACACTAACCAATTATTTGCCTGAATGAACCTAAATCGAGAAAAGCTTTAAGACATTATAGATATCATTAGCATATATTAATGTACCACAATAAAAACTACTTTAGAGACTGACATTCACTTTATGATCATGCAAAATCCAATACTTACATTGGAACACAAAAGCTAAGAGACTCATCAAAGTATTTTCCATCAGGACAGTTACATCCTTCAATACATTCATCAGTGCAGACTTCCCCCAGAGAAAGCGAAAAGCAAGTACGTCCACAATAAGAGGAGCATTGGTGGTACAACATTCCATATCGACATATCACTCCTACAGACCACAATTCAGATACATAGACATATTGTTAGAATTCTACAAGAGAACTTTACAAGTAGCTGAAACGTAAACTGGTCATATACATTAGATGCATATTGGCCAACTCTGTCAATTTCAACAGGACTGTTTTACTATGCAAAGTGAATGGGTGCTTTTGGCTCGTCCCTGACGGCAGATATCAGAGAAAATAAGTTTTAGTAGTTGGATTTTAACATGCCTGATATTTTTGGACTCTGAATATAAATAATTGCAAGAGGTGTCTGTCAGCGACTTTCTTTCCTCTCCACATTAAAAACACATATAACAGAGCCCAGAATACATTTCTATAATAGCCAGCATTAAGCCAACACCTATCTACTGTCTATGACCTACCTTACCCCTGGGTGTCAAGTTTGATCAGTGGTTTATTTTGTACTTATACAACACAGAATGCTGTTATTGACCTGTGTGCCCATGCAATCAATAGGAAGAGCCAGTTGATGATTGACAGCCAAGCTCTATTGTCATTATGGTCTGCCATTGGGATTCCATAGAAGCCATGGTCCTGACAAACATCTGCCAGATTTATTTACCTATTAGACTCTCTGTTAGTGTTAAAATTTAAATAAAATATTAAAACTTTTAAATTTTCTGTAACCATTTGAGTCATACTTTTTGTAATAAATTGATAAATCACTTCACACAGAGAAGTAAATGATCCTGCAGTATGTCTTTGTTTCTTTCTTTTTAGTTGCTATGATTCTGTAACGTCTCTGCCTGTTCTGGTCACTGCGCCGCCCTCTGCTCACATGCTGTGGTGCAGCAGGCGTGTGCAGGTTCATTCCTTGCTTAGAGTTTTTGGTTGCACTGGCTCTATTTCTGTAATTGATTTTCCACCACACTCGTCTCCTGCATCTTCATTTCCCTCTGTTCCTCTAATAGTTAAGTTTAGCCTTGCCCTGTGGTTGACAGCCTATCCGCTTATCAACTCCAGGGCGGGTTCTTCCTCCCTATTTATTCTTGGTTCTCATTCACATTGGTGCTTGCTATTGCCTTGTGCGTGCTGGCTTTTCTCTCGCTGTTTATTCTTGTATTCCTATTCTTGACCTCTGGCTTTACCTATTGACTACTCTTTTGGATATCGATTTTGACACTGCATTGCTCGACTGTTCTGGACCCTCGGCTGGCTGATCTCCCTTTGTCGTTGTTTGTCTTGTCTGCGTTTTGTGTTTCACATATATGGGAAGGGCCCGTCGTCCAGTTGCCGCCTATTACATAGGATAGGACCAGGCAAGCAGGAAGGGACAGTGGGGGGCTTCAGCTTAGGACTCACTGTCTCTTGTGCCCCTTTCCCAGGGTTTCCAGCAGCTACTGGGGAATTGCTCCTATTGCAATTCCCTTACAGATTCCTAGTATTTCTCTATCAGCCATGAGCTTGTATGTGTTTCTCTCTTGCTATATACTTCTGTACCATCCATGATACTGTTTCACTGAAATTTCCCCATTGCGGGACTATTAAAGGATTATCTTATCTTATAAAGAGATTTTAACTTTTTTATTATTTCCCTTATTTCTCTATTGAGAGCTGAAATCTATACACTGCTTTGGCTATATGGGATGCTTGAACTCTAGTATAAGGAAGTTATTGTGAAGTTTAGTTCCACTTTAAATAATACTATTTTTGAATACTACAAAGACCGGCACTATATTATTCTTAGATACCCTGTAAAACAGCTATTGTGAAAAACTTGTACTTTGTCCCCCTATTTGATATGTAATTAGGAATTCTATTTAAGGCTGAAATTTATATTGAAAAGCTGGGATCACTGTGAAGATTTAGGTTTTCTCATATACCATCCATCTATAGAGAATAAGGGCTGATAATGACAATTATACCCAACATACAGGACTATAGAAGTTGTACTGTGCAGTTTCCATATATACAGAATAAGAGAGTAATTACTGTGCACCATTCATATATCTTGAGTAAGGGCAGAAACTGAGAATACAGTACAACAGAAGTTATATTATGTAGTGTCCATTTATGCAAAATTACAGCAGATACTAAGAATTACACCCAGCTACAGGACAAGATAGGTGGTACTGTGTATTGTCCATCTATAGAATAGGAGAAGATACTGAGAATTATACCAGTATACAGGAGAAGACAGGTAATATTGTCCATATATACAGAATAAGAGCAGATATTGAGAATTGCACCCAGTATAAAGAACAAGACGAGATACTGCGAACCATCCATATATGTTGAATTAGAGCAAACACTGAGAATTATACCCAGTAAATAGGACTAGAAAAGTGGTATTGTACAGTAACTCTACATGCAGAATAAGACCAGATAGTTACACCCAGGCCCAGACTAGAGAAGTGGTACTGTGCAGCTTCCAGACAGGAGGCTCCTGCACACATCAGTGTATGTAGGGATTGCTATAGATAATGCTTATGCAGATATGTAGGGCTGCACAGGAGCGCAGGCTAGAAGGCTCAACTACCGCCCCCTGCAGTCCTGGGAAAGCACCGCCATAGGCCAAAGGCTCACCTCACCTAGCAAAATGTCATAGATATATGACAGATATGCTAGGAGCAATTATCTATCATATCACAAAATTCTTCTTGATTGAAGTACTCACCACAAAATGAAACTTGTGATCTGAAGTTGATGGAAACACCATGTTTGTTGCAAATGTAGGCATAGTGAGCCAATGAATTGCACAGACAGTTACTTCCACATTTACACGCATCAAAACGGCACAACTGGTAATACAATCCTGGACTCACATAGGCATGACATGGCGCAAACAATTCCTGATTGATAACATCACAGTGGGCTGCATATCCAACTGAAAAATACAATTGTTAGATGTATTTTACGTCTTCTAAGGCTCCATGCATTTGGAGCCCATCACAATGTATATGCCATTGTACCCATAGATAGCAATTGCCAAATGTATTCTACAAGAGTGTTCATTTGGTATACATTTAGTTAGTTTACACCAGTATATCTTTCTTTTTAAATATATTGACCAGCTTCGTTGACTAAAGCTTTAAGAACATAGGGATGCTGTATGACTAGCATTTTTTACAGTGGTAGCCATACAGAGTCCTATAGGCAGAGTTGCATACATTTTGGGAATACATTAAGCGGCACACTATAAATGTGCACTAAATAAATTAATAAATTAAATAAATCATTAAATAAGAATAACACTTATTGCACCTTTAACTTCTTATATGTTGATGTTTCCCCCATTTATAGGAATTTATTAAAATTTGATGCTAGAAAACCTATGGACAACCCTCTCAAATGAACATTGCAACAAACTGAGGCCTTTCACTCAAAACACATCTCTTGTTTCTATTCTACACATTTTCCTTTTCTGTAGCTTTTAGATATCCACAATTTTTTTACATAAACCTTACAAACTTCTCTTTATCACAGTCATGTATAAGTGAGGAAGAAGGGGACGAGCTCAGAATTCCCATTCTTAAGACCCTGTTGGTTCACTTGTTTGGTCCCCATGCTCACAGTTACCCCTATTCATTTATGATAAATGTGCTTGGTGAAAAAAATTCCTTTAAGCTTTCTTTTTCCTGCATAGATCTCTGCAAATGATCTTTGTCACCAGCTGACTACATGATCTATGAACTTACCATTCTCAAGATTAGTATCACAAGGATCTATTACAGGGATGTTTACTGGAGTTAAGCAGGCTGATGAGATTTTCCAGGCATTGGCATGAAGTTGTGGAGTTCCTTCTATCATACCCGCTGGAGAACTGAAAAGAAATGGAAGGACTTTAGAAAAGAACTGATGGCCATTATAAAAGAGTCACAAATCAAGGATTGCACATGATAGTCATTGTATGCTGGTAGACAAACTGACTCAGATTTACTAATAGTGAGGCAGCATAAACTGATATAGGCAGTCCTAACATGTATCAAAGGTACCACTTTTGGTTGGCTTACTTTGGGCCAAATTTTATATAAAAATCTTGGAACAATATAGTGCATTTAAGTCACTTTTAGAGATGAGCTAGTAGTATTCGATTGAGTAGGTATTCAATCAAATACTACGGTATTCGAAATATTCATACTCGATCGAATACTACTAGCTATTCGCAGTAAATATTCGATTCAGAACCAGCGTTGATTGGCCGAATGCTATACAGTGTACAGCATTCGGCAAATCAACGCTGGTTCTGCAGCAGGCTCGTGCATGCTAGTCGGGAGAGCTGGCAGCTTGCTGTTACGAGGGAGCTGACTTTTTCCTCATAGGAATGCATTGACCAATCAACGCTGGCCGATCAACACTGGTCAATTCATTCCTATGAGAAAAAGTAAGCTCCCTCGTAACAGCAAGCTGCCAGCTCTCCCAACTAGCAAGGACGAGCCTACTGCAGAACCAGTGATGATTTGCTGAAGGCTCGTCTTTGCTAGTCGGGAGAGCTGGCAGCTTGCGGTTACGAGGGAGCTTACTTTTTATCAGCGCAACTGCAAGCGCTGTGCAGTTAAAGCGCACGTACCCCATAGACTATAATGGGGTCCACGCGCTTTAACTGCACAGCGCTCCTCCTAAACACTCTCCTTCTGCTACTCATGGACTTGGTGACTCTCCTTTAGTCGAATAGTAGTTTCCCGCGAAACGAGCATTTTTTCCCATAGACTATAATGGAATTCGATATTCTATTGAGTAGTCGAATATTGAGGCTCTACTCGAAACGAATATCGAATCTCAAATATTTCACTGTTCGCTCATCTCTAGTAACTTCCATTTTCCATTTGAAACCATACCCATTGTTCCTAAGTAATACACCATTTAAGGCTGAGACCCCACGGGCCGGAAACCCAGTGCTAAAGTACTTTGAACAGAAAGTTTACAGAGTGTTTACAGTGAACAGAAAGTTTACAGAGTTTTCCTCCGTGGACTTTCTGTTACAATTATATCTATGGGCAAGCTGCTGGCGTTTCCGTAAATATAATTGACATGCTGCGATTTTTTCTGCAAAGTGGGCATGGGATTTGCATGAATCCCATCCACTTTGCAAGTACTGTATAACGCCGTGATTTTTCCCACGGAGTTTCCGCTGCTGGAAAATCGCAACGTTTCCAGCCCCTTGGGCCCCGGCCTAAGAACTGTCTGCGAAGAAATGGTTCATTACATATTTAAGACTGGTATACTAAATCTAGGCTGTAAAATAGCAGTAAATTTTTGTAGGTCAAGTGCATTGAGGATATGTCTCCTTTGAAGATTCTGAGGAATTCTTTAGTTTTCTGGAAGCATTATAGCAGCTTTATATAGGTATGAAATTACTGAAAACTACTAAGTAAGATGTGCTGAAGAATGGGATTGCCCATTATAGAAAGGTCTTAAACTTCATGTATACATTGATAAAGGAAGGGGCAACAACTTAATATCATACTTGCCAACATTTGGCTGATGGTGTTCAAGAGAACTCTGAGTAGATCATGTTGCAAAAATTTTGGGGCAAACCAATAACCATAACACTTTCTTATGACATGAGCACTAAATGTGCTGGCTATGCCCTCTTTTTAAGATGTGGCCCATAAAGTGACCGCTACCCCAGTGGATTTACCCTATCTTCTGGGAATCTGGGAGGTCACCCCTTTTTGGAGAGCCTAAGAAAGTTGACCAGTACACTTATTCACACATGGACTGGGTTAATATTTTAGGGATAATAACTCGGGGTCCTGCTTTAATTTTTTCATAAATATTTAAGAAATGTAAACTGGGCTCTGATTGGTTCTGTATTGTGGCAGTTTTAATAAATAAACTCCACAGTGTTATAATTTTACTGGACACTAAGAATTTTCTTTTGCTTTTTTTACTGTTTGCAAAGATTTTTAACTCTTTAATACAATTTTTTAATGTGATATATTTCTCAGCTCTTGTGCCTTCTAATAAAGCAGCTCTAGCTAATTGTTTTCTTCACAATGTTCGATAAATATTAAAGTAAATCTCTATCTTACAGAAAGTCATCTCTTAGATTCCCATTAAATGTTCCGCATAGACCCAATGTTCTCCTCTTCCAGGAACTACTGGCTTGAATATAAAGTCTGTCACCTCCTTTAGCAAACTGAATTCTTATTCCAAATTTTGTCTTCAGTTGCACAAACATTGAGGACAAATTTCGAACCTCAACGTCACCTGTAGAAAAATAGAATGTAGATAACAATTAGGACTACTAGGAATCTGCATTTTATTTTACTTTACATACTATGTTTATGGGACAATGTGCCCCCTAGTGGTGAAGCTGAGACTGACTTGGAACACCAAACAATTACTATAACATTTGTTCTTCTAATTCTTTTAACAAATTATTTTCTTAACAATATTCTATTAGATTTCTAATCATGGACTTGTACAACTATTATGTAAAATCATTTCTTTGACGTATGTATCCCCTTCATATTATGGGGCTTAATCAACCAGTAGTTATATACAGTATCTGTTAGTTGTATAATATTGTTATAGAATACATACCATTCAGGATAAGGCCTTGGTTAAGACCAAAATGAACATCTCCATTCCTCAATATAGTGACCTGTTTATTAATATCCTCATCTAGCACAAGAGTGATTGACTGAATGCATGTATGGTCAGAATACTGAAAAAGAGGAATAATATCATTGCAACATACTGAACATATACTGTCTTATTTGTCTTCAACTATACTGAGATTCCCCGTCTGTGCCAGAGATATACTAACATATTATTTAAGATATTTCTGTTAAGCATGGTGACAACAATCTTATGTTATCTATATTATTTGTACTATAGGTGTCTTTCTTTTTTTGTTAGTTATAGTAGGAAATGTCATATTGCAGGTCATAAATAATACAGAGATAGGCTTGTCTTTCTAGTACTTACTGACACCATCATAAATATAGTAACATATTAATGGGGTTGTCCAAGACCTAAAGAGAATTGATGCTGATGACATATCCACAAGGATAGGTCATCAACATCAGAATGGTCCAACAATGAGCTATTATGGCCACCGGAGGCTGTTTGTTAGGTATATAGCCAGAAGCAGCTTTTTCAGGTGAATGGTAGAGGGGCTTCAGGTCCAGGCACCAACACTACAGTATATGGACTGGAAGCTGGACACAGCTGAGCTCCGTACACTGTAGTGATGGCAATGGCGAAATGCTTCCTGATTCCCATCCACTTAAATAGTAACAGGCCTGTCTCTGGCTATATACCTTATATACGGCTTCTGGCCACTGCATCTGATGATTGCTGCAGGGTAAGGGGATCAAATTTGGATTGATCTAATACTGATGTTCTATCCTGTGGAAAAAGCACTCATGTAGGTTGCTAGTAGCCCCAGTATTGCATGACATCTGAAATACAGCAGTAAATTGTAATATATGTTTACATGAGACAATTTTCTACAACATTGTTCCTATGTAAATGAGTATACCATGAGTAATAATCGATAAATTAATAATTAATAGAATGGTTGCTGTTCATAATGTCACTACTGCGTGTCACAGTGTCTTTATTACTTCTACACCTATTATAGCTATGCCCCAGGATTGATTCTAAGAATAAGGGTAAGTTCACATGGTGGAAACCTTTTCCATCGTGTGACGTTTCCACGCGGCTGGACTGCACCGCACTACGGCTGCACTGCATCAGCATCCCATTGTGGCATCCATTCATTCGGGCCTAATTAGGAGGGAGTCTTGATCCGCTGACACCGTGGCTGACTCAGCAGCGGAATCCGCAGGAAGATAGGGCATGTTGCGTCTTTTTCCCACTAGCTGAAAAAAATCGCTAGCAAGGAAAAAAAGCGAGGGACTCTCATTGACATGACTGGGAGACATTTTTCCAGGCGGATTCTATATCAAAATTGGCCTTCAAAAAACTCCATGTCAACATACCCTAATATTGCCACGACAGCAATCAATAAATGACAGTATACTGAAATATTTTATTATGAGCTATCCAATCTAAATGGAAAGATTATGGGATACAAATTGATAAAGGACTAGTTACAATATTTATCTAAAGGGCATTCTCAGGGAGATAAAGTGTAATCTCTATCTATCTATCTGTTTATCTATCCACAGCATAAGTGCCTCGCTGGGTCTAAAAAGCAAATACCTGCTGTTTGGGCTTAGTTTCCACGACTTTGAAGGCAATCTAGTCCTACACAAAGAACCATTTGTGTAGAACTATTTGTTGGTTTTAGCGTGGCTCTTCAGCTGGATGACATCCTAAAATTTGTATGTTCTATCAATGCTCGACTCAGACAATGTCTTGAGTACAGCTAGTCAACTGAGAAGCTTCATTCATCTCCTGTGCAGTAAACTGGAGTTCTCCCTGCCAGTCAGAAGATTGATGTGCGCTATTAAGACACCTGCTTGTGTTGTAGAAGAAACCGATTCATGATCAACCATGCACAAGATATTCAAGGAATGACAAAGCAATAATACAAAAGACATGTGACATTTGCTTTTTTTAAAATGTGTCATATCGCCTATGAACGTGAAGTAAAATATTTAGCAGTGCTCTACCTTTGTTCGGATGGTTTGTAATTCTCAGGACGCGGTAGATAAATCATTTATTTAGCTTTCTTTAAGTAAATACCAGCCATTGTCTTAAAATCACACTATATGTTGGTTGCTACTTAGGAGTTGTGCTTACTTGTCCTGTATTTTCTATGATGTTATCTGCTTATATTTTTATTGCTCTTTTCCATTAGCACACAACTTAGCGCTGACTACAGAGAGTCCCGATAGACATAAGCTATATTTACAGGTCAGTAAAATGACTGTCGAACGGCTGTATTAAAATTCATTCAAAGTTCAGATGGAGGAATTTAGAGTAAATTCCCCGCGGGAAAAGCTGCGACAGCAAGGCATTGCTTTTTTCCCAACATCGCTTTTGCTCTGCGGACTTTCAGCTTCAATTATACCTATAGGGAAACCGCTGGTGTTTCTGTAAGTACAACTGACATGCTGGTATTTTTCCGCAATGTGTGGACTGGATTCGCTAAACAGCACATATATGCCACGTGGAGCCCCAGCCTTAAAGGATTTTTTTAGGCTAAAAATATTGACGAGCTATTCGGGAGGTTGAGTATTCAATATCATATTGGTGGAAGTCCAACACCCCTATCAGCTTACATCAGCTTGTTCTCAGCAGCTTACACACAGAGAATGAAGCAGGAAGCAGACAGCGCCATTTTCTGTGTAGTGGTCAGGCCAGGTTACTGCAGATCCCCTTTCATTCACCTGAATGGGAGCTAAACTTGGTTCAGCCACTACACCACACCAAAGACATACTGATAGGGAATGTAGATTGTGAGCCCTATATGGGACAGTGACCAACAATATCTGTAAAGCGCTGCGGAATATGATGGCGCTATTTAAGTAGGCATAATAAATAAATAAATAAATAAATAAATACACAGAGATCTTCCTGCTCCATTCTCTGTGCATTAGTGGCTAAAAACAGCTGATTGATAGAAGTCTGGGGTGCCAAGCATCCACTGATCTAATATTTAGGAAGTATTCTTAAGATATGACATATTTCTATTGTAGGATCATTCTATTAATCCATTCTCCTTAATTTACCATACAGTAGGCAAGTACTTTTTATATTTCATTATATACTACACTATGGTTCCTCTTACCTGTTCACAGGAAGATTTCTGTAATGTGATTGTAAACTTATCTTTTCCAATTCCCTTCACCAGAATGTACTGACACAAGCCCAGAAATGTGAAATAACGTCCATCAAAAGTTGTGAAATGAGAATCACCAACCACAGAGCACTCAGCTGTAAAAGGAAAGAACTTTTTGTAGAAAGGACACATCATTGTTATATTAGAATAAGATTAAAATAATCTTAAATGCAATTTATTTTGCTACCAGTGTCATTGGCACCAGTACTGGACTTATGTCTTACAGGGATCCTATCATTAAAGTGGTTGTCCCATAACAAGGATCCTATGTATACTGCTAGTTTATGTGGATATAAGACTTTTTCTAAATACATTGCTTTATCAAAACTGCTTTGTTTGGCCGCTATCTTAATTTATTCACTTCATTGTTTACATGCGTTTCTATGACCACAGGCCCTGGACCATGGGCTTATCTGCTCAGTCCCAAGTGATGTAGCTACCTGCTTTCAGGGGGAGGGAGGGGCTGATTACTGGAAGCAGCTCTGAGCTGAGAGCTCAGGATTTTTGATCTCTTATCTCCTGCTCTTCCACTTATCAGTCAGTTTAATTGAATTTGGATGATAAGGGCTGAGAAAGGGAGTCCATTGCCTCTGTATGTATTACAAACTGACTCAAATCCAGCTCTGCTATATCAGCCTCTGCATCAGCTTCATACTGTGGTAATTCATTTACAACCAATCCCTCATTACTGACTGCAAACATAGCAGATAGGAGAGCAAGTGAAACTTCACCCACCAGTGTGCCGAGAAATCCAGGAAGTGAACAGAGCACACAATATGTAGGCTGCTGAACAAGCATGATGGGAATAAAATTGAGTTTTGATGATAGGATCCCTTTAAGAGTTCTTAGGCATCTCATGGGCTTTCCATTAATATGGTAACTTTTATTGCATTCTGGTACCAGCAGATGTCCTGCCTATACCTGCTGGTATTGTTTATGCTATGGGAAACAAATGCCAAACATATTTCCTATCTGAGAAAGAAGCTTGTTGTACCTGCATCACTACCACCTGAATTGTCAGTACTTTGGCTGATCTTTCTCATGTAGTTGATATTGGATCTCTTGCTGACTCCACATAGCACTCTCTGTAAATGCCACCTGTAGGCAGGAGCCTCTTCTGCCTATAACTAAATACAGCCCCATTGACTTTATTTCTGATGCTTTACACACAGATACTTTAAAATGTTATCTCGTTGTAACTGAAATTTACATATGTATGTGTCATTTCTTTGTTCTGCCAACACCTATATGAAGCTAGCTAAGTAACAGAAGTGCAATAAGATGGCAATAATGGTGATATTTAGTGAGTTTACAATTAGCATGTTTCTAAACTTTTTGGAACACAACTGAAGATCTGCATGACAATACAATTGTCTTATAACACCACTTAAAATATTAAATCACATTAAAACTTACCAGGACATTCATGTTCTGTGCAATTCCATACACCACCAGTGCAAATACTGCAATGAAAAGATATATAGAAAACAATCAGTAACATAAATAGCAAAATTTACATATAAATGTATTTGTATATCTAATGGCATACTAACATGTAACTGGCTAGGTATGGCATTGGGTCTTGTGTGTAATAAAATTAGACTGTGAGCAACACGGGGGCCAGAAAGTGATATCTAGACACATCATTAAGATATATGTTCTTTTTTCAAGCCTCAGCCACTATTATTATTATATTTTTAATATATTCATATATTTATGTAATGTATTAAATTTTTTTCTTCTTGTCTTTTTTTTTGGTGTTCAAAAATTAAAAAAAAATTAAAAGAAAGAAAAGAAAGAAATATGTTGGTGATATAAAGGAAATATTAAACAAACTAATATAATATATGTAACAGTATTTTAGTATGTTCTTACCACATGCTGCACTCCTGTTCTATTTTAGACCCCACTGGGTAGGCTGTCCCATGGTAAATGCAAGGGCAGCTAGTAACAGAAACACAGGAGCCATTGTCCAGGATAAGTCCTAGGAGAATAAAAGTGTAGAGCCATTCAGACCACAAACTTACGATAGCCGCACAATAGCGTCAGCTGTCTGTTGTTCTGTTCTGTCAGAGGACCAGAAAAAAAGACAACTGGACCACTAAAATATTGGTCACATACAATGTCCAATGGACCCATTGACTATCATGGGGTTCATTTGGTGTCAGTTGTTTTTATACTAAGAAAAAAAAAGAGCAATACGTCCAGGACTTTTTTGTCTGACAATTTCCTGCTCCAACAGAGTCCCCTAACAAAAATCCCCACAGATGTGGATATAGCCTTATACAGTCAAATTTATTCTAGAAACATATACACTCACCGGCCACTTTATTAGGTACACCATGCTAGTAACGGGTTGGACCCCCTTTTGCCTTCAGAACTGTCTCAATTCTTCGTGGCATAGATTCAACAAGGTGCTGGAAGCATTCCTCAGAGATTTTGGTCCATATTGACATGATGGCATCACATAGTTGCCGCAGATTTGTCGGCTACACATCCATGATGCGAATCTCCCGTTCCACCACATCCCAAAGATGCTCTATTGGATTGAGATCTGGTGACTGTGGAGGCCATTGGAGTACAGTGAACTCATTGTCATGTTCAAGAAACCAGTCTGAGATGATTCCAGCTTTATGACATGGCGCATTATCCTGCTGAAAGTAGCCATCAGATGTTGGGTACATTGTGGTCATAAAGGGATGGACATGGTCAGCAACAATACTCAGGTAGGCTTTGGCGTTGCAACGATGCTCAATTGGTACCAAGGGGCCCAAAGAGTGCCAAGAAAATATTCCCCACACCATGACACCACCACCACCAGCCTGAACCGTTGATACAAGGCAGGATGGATCCATGCTTTCATGTTGTTGACGCCAAATTCTGACCCTACCATCCGAATGTCGCAGCAGAAATCGAGACTCATCAGACCAGGCAACGTTTTTCCAATCTTCAATTGTCCAATTTCGATGAGCTTGTGCAAATTGTAGCCTCAGTTTCCTGTTCTTAGCTGAAAGGAGTGGCACCCGGTGTGGTCTTCTGCTGCTGTAGCCCATCTGCCTCAAAGTTCGACGTACTGTGCGTTCAGAGATGCTCTTCTGGCTACCTTGGTTGTAACGGGTGGCTATTTGAGTCACTGTTGCCTTTCTATCAGCTCAAACCAGTCTGGCCATTCTCCTCTGACCTCTGGCATCAACAACACATTTCCGCCCACAGAACTGCCGCTCACTGGATGTTTTTTCTTTTTTGGACCATTCTCTGTAAACCCTAGAGATGGTTGTGCGTGAAAATCCCAGTAGATCAGCAGTTTCTGAAATACTCAGACCAGCCCTTCTGGCACCAACAACCATGCCATGTTCAAAGGCACTCAAATCACCTTTCTTCCCCGTACTGATGCTCGGTTTGAACTGCAGGAGATTGTCTTGACCATGTCTACATGCCTAAATGCACTGAGTTGCCGCCATGTGATTGGCTGATTAGAAATTAAGTGTTAACGAGCAGTTGGACAGGTGTACCTAATAAAGTGGCCGTTGAGTGTATATATATATATATATATATATATATATATATATATATATATAGTGAAATGGCTACAACACAGCATTTCAGGAAATAGCCAAAATGACCAGCTAACATAATTGAACTTGTTAAGGGTGTTGACCAAGATTTTCTGTTATATCCTGTTCCTTACATCTATTGTAGCTGAGCTGCAGTAATGCTATCCAATCACTATACACTGTATGGAGCTACATGCTTTCGGCTCAGTACATTGTATGGCAATCGGACATAGCCCTAAATAGCTGATCCATGCTGGGACAGCTGTTGGTTATCCACTGATCAGATATTTTGTCTTAAGGATAGGCCCCAGAAAAAATCCTGGAAATCCGCTATAAGGCCAAGGGCTTAAAATAGCGTAAACGTTGCAATTTTACCTGCAAATTGGATGGGATTCTGGCTAATCCCATCCAAACATCGCAGAAAAACATTTGCATGGACATGCTGAGATTTCAGAAACCATTGCGTTTTTGTTAATCACAGCATGTCAATTATACCTACAGAACCTTTAGATCAATGGAGCACTGTTCTTGCCACTTAGAAGCTTACCATCTTTTATCTGCTCAAACCTGTGCATTGACCCTCCCACAGCTATGACATTACCCACCCTACTTGAGCAGCAAGAGTAGCGCTCCCACAGCTGAAGGTGCACTCCAAGTGAACCAACTGCCTCAATTATATAAGACTTGAAAGCTGTTTTCCTCCAAACTTAGCTTTTCTCTGCTCCCTGAGGCGAACTATAGAAAGGTGTTTGACGATCTTTGGTTGCATGATAGTGCCCTCCTAATTAAAATTCTAAGCCACGTCCACTACTTACAGATCAAAAATTCTCTTATTGTACCCTTTATAAGTGCCTGTATATACTGGCCTCCACACTGTACAACACCTCTTTAACAGGCCCAAAAAGTATATTGCCTCCTTTTGCTGACCTTCAACACATATTATGGCCCCTTTTTTGGCCTCCACACAGTATATACCCCCCCCTTTTTTTGGGGGGGTACCATACAGTATATAGTCCCCTTTGCTTTGGTCTCCCCACACAGTATATGGCCCCATTTGTTTTGGCTCACATACCCCCCTTTCTATGTTGTACCTGACTCTGAAGAGTGCCAGGACATTACGTCCTAATGTTCTTCAGTGAAGTAATGTGCAGCACTGCTTAGAGGCCGCAATGGAGGTTGGCCAGGACAGGAGCATGGATGGGTGAGTAAACCATCGACTGCAACCTATTAGATTAATCAAATAAGTTGCTGCCGATTGAAAAAGAATGCCACTTCCCAGTTTATGCCATTAGGTGCCACCTTAGGCCATTGGCTCAGGTTGCCTCATGGCAGGTGGAATATGCTTGCAGGAGGTGATAGGCTCCCTTTAAGTCGGTTTATCAGTTGTTCTGTCCTTTTAGATGATTGATATTAGAAAATCTCTTCATTGAATTCCAAGCTGTATCACTCCATCAGGGAATCATAGAATAATTCCCAAGCTAGAATATGGTTTATCTCCGATGGCATTCATTTGTTTTAAATCAAAAAGTGCAAAAATTAAAATAGCATTAACTTCCTCAGGTCCTCCAATATAATATACAATAAAGAAAGATTATGAATGATAATCTGTTTTCCCTTAGCCCAAACAGCAGCACAACTGGGGTATTCCTGCCCCTAATGAGCTGTTAGGACAGGTGGAATTTTTAATTACCTAACAGCTTTTGACCCATATAAGAGGCCGGAAGACATGCTCCTCCCTTGTGTTAGTAACAAGTATGATATACAGAGAGCAATTTATGCCAAGAGCTACACACACATACACAAAATCTGTACAACAGCACCTCCTAGGGAGGGAGCCTTGTGCTGTCCCTACGCCCAACAGCAGCACAACTGGGGATTTAGCAAGTATTGTTTCCCCTAGGGCGGGTCCTCCTGGCAGGCTGATGCCAAGACGGAGTGCCCAAATGCTGTAGCATCGCCCGTACGCCAGTCCAGTCTGTAATGTTTGGCAAAAGTCAGCTGTGAGCTCCATGAGGCTGCAGCACATATCTGGTCTAGAGAGAGGAACCGTGTCTCTGCCCATGATGTTGCCACTGCTCGGGTGTAATGGGCTCGTAAGAAATCTGGAACAGGAAGATTCTGGGCCCGTAGGGAACAGGTGATGGCTTCTCTGATCCATCTAGACAGGGTTACCTTTGATGCTTTAGCGCCTCTATTGTGGCCAAACACATTAACCAGAAGATTCTCTTGATCTTCGGAACAGTGCTGTACGGTCTAGGTAAATACGTAGTGCTCTTACCAGATCCAGTGTGTGTAGCTTCTCCTCCTGCTCCGTAGCAGGAGAGGGAAAGAAGCCCGGTAGGGTGATCACTTGGTTGGTGTTCTGAAGTGTTGGTACCTTTGGCAAAAATCCCGGAACGAACCTTAGCTGTACCCTGTCAGGGAAGAAGGTTATGAAAGGTTCGGAGGCCGCTAGGGCCTGCAGTTCGCCAACCCTCTTGGCGGAGGTTATTGCCAGCAGAAAAGTCACCTTAAATGACAGGTACTTCCAGTCCACTTCAGATAATGGTTCGAAGGGGGGCGCACATAGCCCTTGTAGAACCGCGGCCAGGTCCCACCTGGGGACAGGGGACCGTACCTGGGGGCGGAGCCTGTCAGCCCCCCTAAGGAACTGTTTGACAAGAGGATCTTGTGATAACCGTGTCTCCAGGAGAGCAGATAGAGCTGACACTTGAACCTTGAGGGTGGCAGGTGCTAGTCCTCTCTCCAGGCCGTTCTGTAAGAACTCTAGGACTGCATCTCTGTCTGGATCGTGGTGGCTGCCTGTACACCAATCTCGGAATATCCGGGCGATCCTTTGGTAGCTCTGATTGGTTGCCTCTGCTCTTGAATGGGCTAAGGTACTTAGCACTCCCTGGGACAATCCTCTGTCTGCGCGTATTGCGCGGTTAACCTCCAGGCAGTGAGGTTGAATTTGTCTAGGCCCAGGCACGGCCGACTGTTCAGTGACACCAGGTTCCTGACTGGTGGAAGCCTCCAGTAGTTTCCCCGACTCATAAGGATAAGGTCGGTGAACCATGCCCTTTTTGGCCAGAACGGCATGATCACTATTGCCGAAGTCTGGTCCTGCCTGAGTTTCGCCAATACCTTTGGGATCATCGGGATGGGAGGGAACACGTATGCCAGTTCGAACCTCCATGGTATTGACAGGGCATCCACAGCCAAAGGGTTGTCTTCCCGGTACAGGGAGCAAAACCTTTCTACTTTGGCATTGTGTTGGGTGGCCATCAGATCCACCTCGGGGAGACCCCACCTCCTGGTCAGGTAGTGGAAGATGTCCTGATTCAAGGACCATTCGCCTGCGGTTGGGCGGCCTCTGCTGAGTTGATCCGCTAGGATGTTCAGGCGGCCCTGGATATGTACCGCGGCCAGCTGGGAGAGGTTCCGTTCTGCCCAGGAGAAGATCCGGTTGGTGACTTGCAGGAGCGAGGGGGACCTGGTTCCTCCCTGCTTGTTGATATAGTGGACTGTCGTCAGATTGTCTGATCTTACTTTGACCGCTTTCCCTCGTAGAAGTGGTGCAAATGACAGAAGGGCTCGATGAACTGCGGTAAGCTCGCGCCAGTTGGATGAGTGCGTCCTCTCCCGCTGATTCCATGTACCTTGAACCGGGGTCTCCCCCAGATGAGCTCCCCAGCCTGTGAGGGAGGCATCTGTAGTCAACAGGGTCCAGGCGGGCTGGACCGAGGACTTCCCATCTCGCAGATGGGTCCACCAGGGCAAGGTTTGCCGGGTGCTGATGGTTAACTGGATTGGCTTCTGTAAACCTGAAGGACTGTGATTCCAGACTCTCAAGATCTCGTTCTGTAGAGGGCGCATATGCCATAGAGACATCAATCCAAGGACCTTCATAGCCGTCCTGATGGTGACCTTCCGTGTAGAAAACAAATGATGTGCTGCCCGAGCAATTTTCCTTTTGCGAGGAGAGGGTAGAGAGACCGTCATGTTGAGAGAGTCTAGAATAAGTCCCAGGAACTGAACTCGTGTTGATGGCACCATCACTGACTTCTGCCAGTTTACCAACCACCCCAGCTTGTCTAGTAGAGCTATGACGGTCTGCACCTGCGTGATAAGAACCTCCTTTGAATGAGCCTTCAGAAGCCAGTCGTCCAGGTACGGGACTATGAATATGCCTTGAAGGCGCAGGGCGGCAGCGACCGGAGCTATGACCTTTGTGAAGGTGTGGGGGGCGGAGGATATGCCGAACGGGAGGGCTGCGAACTGGAAGTGCGCCTCTTTCCCTTCTATGTATACGGCAATCCTTAGGAACTTTCGGCGTGCCGGAAAGATGGGTACGTGGAGGTAGGCATCCTTCAGGTCCAGAGTGACGAAGTGATCTCCAGGGCGCATGAAAGGTAGCACTGACCTGATGGTCTCCATGCGAAACCGCAGCCTGCGGATAAAGCGATTCAGATACCTGAGATCGATGATCATACGCCACTCGCCTGATGACTTGGGGACCAAGAAGACTGGAGAATAGATGCCTGTGCCTTGATCTGCGCGAGGAACCACCTCCAGCGCGGCTTTGTCCACGTACTCCTGAATCAATTTCTCCAGATGAAGTTGTTTGGGGCCCTGAAGAGGGCGGGTTCTTACCATCTTCTCTGGCGGCTGGGCAACAAAATTAATTTTATAGCCTTCCTGGATCGTCTGGATGACCCAGGGGTCCCGAATATTCTGGTGCCAGGCATCCACATAGTGGGAAAGACGGCCGCCCACCCCGGGGGCGAGGAGAGGGGAGGTAGGGTGGAAGGATTAGAAGGAGGTGCCCTTACGTTTACGAGAGGAGCCCCGACCTCTACCTCTGCCGGATCGTTGCTGGCCTCTAGTTCCTCTTCTGGAGGTGCCTCTTCCTCAAAAGGAGGGACTCCGACCTTCAAGGGGCTGTGGCAAATTCTTGCCTTAGGAGTCGGCCAGAGATTCCATAATCCGGTCGAGCTCCCTCCCGAACAGCCGTCCCGGCTCAAAGGGGAGACCACACAGGCTATTCTTGGAGGTGAGGTCAGCCTTCCAGGGCTTCAGCCACAAGGGCCGGCGAGCAGCAGTAGCCAGTGCCATAGATCTGGCGGCCAGACGGGTCTGAAAATGGGTCGCCTCCGCCAGATGATCCACCAGCAGAGAGATGTCCGACACTGTTGCCAGGAGGTCATCTCGATCCACTCCAGAATCTATGTCCTTGGCAAGTGACGAGAGCTCTGCCCGCAGACCAGTGGCCACCTCGTTCGCAACCATGCCCAGGGAGGCCTGGGCCGAGGAGGCTGAATAGACTCGTCTCAGTGATCCTTCCACCCGACGATCCATCGGATCCTTGAGACTCGACCTGTCCTCTGTCGGGAGGACAGTGCGCCTTGACAGCTTCGCCACAGCGACGTCAACCTTCGGCGGAGGACCCCACGCCTGTAGCTGACCCTCAGGGACCAGGAATAAGGTCTTAAATCGCTTGGATGGCGCAAAGGGTTTTTCCGGGTGCCTCCATTCGCTCTCCATCAGGCGAAGCATTTCCGAGGACGGTCTGAAGGTACGAGACCTTCGACTTGGGCCTTCACCACCTTCCCGGTCTCTGATCCTAAGTGTCTTGAACACCCTGGACATCTTCTCTAAGGGGAAGATCTCCTTTTCCTCCTCAGAATCGGATGATGACTCCACGTCCCTAAGGCGCAGGTTCTCCAGGCGGAAGGGACAACTCGCAGTCCAGCCGTGGTCTTTTGGCTGAGGACTCCATCCTTTTCATGGAGTCCTGGACGAAGCCCTTCACCCAGGATACCATCTCCCGCATGGGGGTTGCTTCAGAAGGGGGGGCTCTACATCCTGGACAAAAATGAAACTGGGAGTCGTCAGGCAGTAGCGCATGAAAGATGTTTCCTCTTTGCCACGGCCTTCCTCCGAGGAGGAACAGTAGAGGAGGAAGAAGAAGACATTCTGAGAAGGAACAAAGAAAATGAATACTAACAACCTTTGCCCTCCCATAGTGGGAACCGCTACCACCCCTTCCCCCTGGCCGCCTCCCCCAAACCTGAATCAACGGAGCTGCTTTCTAGGACAAATTGACCAAGGAGCTTCTCTAGTTGAGGTGGCAGTAACCGGAGCAACAGGCACTGAAACATGGTTTTGGAGGGGATATATAGGCCAGGGGGCGGGATTAAAAAAGGGCACGCCCCTTCCTTCTTTGGGGCAATCTTTTTTTTTTTTTGTGGGGGGGGCAAAGGCAAAAACTCACAGAGGGGGCCCCCTCCTCAGGAACCCCGGCATCCGCTCGTCTCCAGGGGGTTTCGTTCGCCCGCCGCACGAACCGCATACCGTGCCTGTACGGCGGACGAGTAGGGCGAAGGACCCGGGGAACCAAAAAAAAACGGTTCCCAGGAGAAAGGGTCCTAGCCGTGCCGGGAAGCCCGGCTCCGGCGCGGCAGCACTCCAGGCGCACGCATGAGCCAGCGGGCTCCCCCCGGCGGGGGAGGAAGCAGCAGAGGCTCAGAAGAGCAAAAAGAAAGGAAAAATATAGCAAAGTCTTCCGCTTGTCAGGTAAGAAGGAGGGGGGAGAGAGAGTAGCAGACCCCTATGAGAGGTCAGAACCCCTGCTCCCCCACCACCTGTCCTGTCCCACAGGACAGAAAAAAACACAAGGGAGGAGCATGTCTTCCGGCCTCTTATAGGGGTCAAAAGCTGTTAGGTAATTAAAAATTCCACCTGTCCTAACAGCTCATTAGGGGCAGGAATACCCCAGTTGTGCTGCTGTTGGGCGTAGGGGGAAATACAACATAACATTTATTGAGTCTCAATAGAAAAATCAACCCCATAATCAACAAAAAGGTGTATTAAAAATAATGGAACATTCTTACCAGTAGGTGCCTTATCAGCAGCAAGGGAAACACATTGCACTGTGAGGTTACTATGAGCTCCCCCTCTCAGGGCTTGCAGCTTTGCAGCTTGGATCTCCGGGTCCTTCTTATAGATAACCCCTGATGAGCACTTATGCAAAACACGTCGGGTGGGAGACAAATAGGGCTTTTAGGGTCAGTTTTGGGGGGTCTATTTTTGGGGTGACAGGATGTTTCAGTATTGTTCTCCAGCACTCAATGTGTTCCCCTTGCTGCTAATAAGCTGTGTGATCCTAGTGTATGATGCTACATTACCTACTGGAACTGTTAAGAATTTTCCATTATTTTTAACACACCTTTTTTGTTGACTATGAGGCTACTTTTTATTGAGACTCAATAAATGTTATATTTTATCTATTGTATATTATATTGGACAATCTGTGCTTACTAGTCATCCAATTGTTCTACATGCCACACATAGTGAAGAAGAAAATTGTTGTTTAGGGTCACCTGAAGCTATTTTAGGCTAAGGCTCACAAGTGACACCACAGGTAGGATTTCCTTGTCCCCTCATTCCAGACATTTTAGAAACTCAATAAACCATTGCAATGTTACTAAAGAGCAGCAATTGCTATTTAGCCATTACCTATTAAGCTATAATGGCAATGCATATAACATTCAGCAAATATCTGTACATCTTTCAAGAAATATACTGTACTATGCAGGAGATACAGAAGGAGATCAAATAAATCATGGACGTACAGTCATAGAATCCTAAACCATGCTATTAGGAAATACAATAAGGAACCAGGAGAGCTACTATAGGTGTGTAGAGAAGACACCCAGAAGGTAAGACATTCTGATCACTGTCAGTTTATGTATGTACAACTATATGTAATGGTTGACTACATTGAAGCTTACTTTTGTATATATAAACTACAATGGTTGAAGCTTTATTTTTTTTTACATTGTAATCTCTCATTCTCTTTTGGCTCTTACCATCTGGACAGTAACATCCATCCAGGCAGTGCAGATTACTTCCCAGACATTCTTTCTCATAAGTACATGTTGGCGGACAACAGCTTATACAATCTCGGTGAACAAAATTGTTCTCACATTTCTCAGCTGAAATAGAAAATAAATGACATTAATACACTCAGTGTTAGAATCTGATGCTTGCCATGTCTTATGTTTGTCATCCTGCCATTTACTGTTCTCGATAAATTGCTCATACAGTAACTGCACTATGCAATACTAATTTATACACAGTGTCCTAGAACATTATGCAGCCTCTGTACTACTTCATGACTGCTTAAAAAGTTGCAGTAAAGTAAGATATTGGAGTCATTTGTTTCAGTATCAACTAACAGACTTTAAAAGATATATTTGGTAACACTACCTGATATTTGAACAGAGACATATCAGGAGACCCCCTATTAAGATTAAATACCAAGATGTTGACATGGAGCTCCTGGGGATCACTGGAGTGGACCACAGCACCCCCATTCCCCCGCCTTGCCCTTTCCTTTATACCACTTCCCTTCTCTCTTGTTTGGTTTTACCCATTTCTTCATTCTGATTGAATTTCATATTGTGTTAAGAAGTTATTTGGACTTAAAATCTGGCTCAATAACTTTTAGGTGAACTTTATGGGGGTTGTTATGATACCTGCACCCACTTAAGGTTGACGGTATCCTTAATTATATCTACGTGCCCGGATGACCTTTGGTGAACCATTGACAGTAACTAAGGAGACTCACCACCAAGGTTATTTGCTTACCTATGTTTTCCTGTAATTCATTAATGCTGGGTAATCTGAATTTTATCAGTAAAGAATATAATTATTATTTTATTTATCAATTTGTTCCTTCTTTTATAACGATAAACACAGTTAAAAAAAAAAAAGTTACAAAATATCTAAAAATTCTTCACTGATTCCCTCCATGAAATTTCCTTATCAGGGTCGCTTGAAGACTGATCTAAATATCACTCCAAGAGAATGAAAGAGAGACCCCATTAGATGAGGAAGGATAAAGTATTTCATTAGGAAGGTTTTCTCCCCCCAACCCCTTCCCCCACTGGGATCTGTGACAATTTTCTACATTGTTTTTATATTACATATATTTCCTACATAATTAAAGTATTTCATTGAAAGACAATGAATCACTTGTATGTAAGATAACATATATAAAGTAAGTACCAGATAATCTGCTTACAGAAATGTCCTATTGTGCTTTTCTAAGACTCCTGTGAAGACTAATACAGTAATCGATAAACTTTCTGTAGCCTTCTTGCTAAGCTCCCAAATGCACATAGGGTGGAAGAGTGTCAGATCAGACTACATAGTGGTTGTTTGTATTCTGTAATCATGGAGACACATAGATATGCATGGGAGCTGTAGAAGATTTTTATTCAAGGTCTTATACAAAGTTGTTTCACGTTTGATCTGACATGCACTGGTGTACGAAGGTCTTCCTGAGCTTAAATACTAATAACATATCCTTAAAATGTACTATATCTAAACCATATTATACAACTTTTCATACATGAATAGTACATGTGGATACAAGAAAACTTGTATCCACATGTACATGTCATATATCTTAAAGAAATCGTTTTTCCTTTAAACATGTGAGAAATACTTCTTATCTAGAAGACTATGGAAAAAGGGAGGGATGAGAAGAAGACTGCTGGAAAAGAAACAATGCTACACTGAGCTACTACCATATATTCCAAGACTTACTAGTGCTCTCCCATTGTACAATCATTATCATGTAACACTTCAGCTCACAATTCTTTATTGTATTGTAATATTTGATTACAGTTATATGTATTTGGAGACTCATAACAATACAGCATTTATACTACTATTACTATAATAAGACACTTACTGCATGCAGGGAAGTCATCTCGCCAGTCTCGTATGGGAAAGCCAGAATGAGAGCACGCTCTCGCATACTCCATTACAGTACGACAGTAGGTTTCTTCATCATCTTGTCTAAGGAAATATGTTTAGATTAAAGTTAATTATTATTATTTATTTATTTATTTTCAGAGCACCATTAATTTCATGATGCTGTATATTTGAGGGTTTACATACAATGCACAAAACAAGTACAACACTAACAGTGACCAACTGGTACGGCAGAACGGATGGTCCTTTCCGCAAGGGCTTACAGTGTATGAGGAAAGGGGGGATAGAGACAGTAGTTGAGTTAGTTAAACTTGTCTTTTGTTATTTACTGATAGCTAGAGCGTCATGTACCAACATATTATTCTTCTTAGTATTACTTGCAAATCATCAAGACTGGCTGCAATGACCTGCCAGGTATCCTCAATCGCAGATAAGTCGGGAGATTCTGCAGGCCATGGTAGTACATTTGAGCCAGGCAGGCTGCTTATAATAGCACAAGCAACATGCAGCGTGACTTCATCCTGTTGAAAAATGGCTCCTGGGACACTATCAAGAAATGGCTGTGTCACTGGTTCCATGGCCAAGTCAGTGTAATGCTGAGCTGTTAGTGTACTTGAAATGAAGACTAAAAGGGGCAGCTACCAAATAGTATTCCACCCCAGACCATAATTCCATAATGGAGCCTGGTATGATGTTCCTTTGTGAAAGCCTTTTCATGGTGTTTCCCACATGGTCATCAATATCCCTAAGCCTCCTTTGCAGTCTCCATTATGTTCATACTGCACATTATAATAGCTCTAGCAGGAGGTCAATGGAACCTTTGTAGCTTTGACTTGTAGCCCAATGTAAAAACAACTTCCAATAGTTTATGTCAATACTGTTTGCTGCCATGAGATTTGGATATGTCATCCATTTTCAATTGCTGTACAGAATCACTATGCGCCATTCTTCCAAACACTCGTCTTTGTTCTCACAACTACCAGAACATGCAATATTGAATAATGATGACATCTCGGCCTAGTAGCCACCCGACAGAGTGATAAACCACAGTCTCTCAATTCAAGGATTCTGTCCCTCTCATTTTAAGACAAGTGGTGCTAACTCAATATTCACGAACAGGAGGAATGACACAATCATCCCACATCCACATAATCCTGCTTTCAGTCTGATTTTCACACCCTTTTCACATGCCACAGGTTAGAGCTCACAGCTTAAAAATTAAAACCTTAAAACCTTAAGGCTACATTCACACAGTCGAGGGGCAAAACCGCTGTGAAAAACATACATTTTTCACGGATGTCTTGCAACTGAGGGACATCAGTTTTCACAAATCCCCCATACATTTTAGTGTATGGAGGGGACCATGAAAACAGACAAAAATTGGATATGACCTATATTTTGACAGTCTGCTATAATGGACCATCAAAATAACGGTCATGTGAATGGGCCCATACACTTGAATTTAATGCTGCTGTCACACTGTCATGTGAATATAGCTTAAGGATTGTCTTTCTCACTGTTACACTTTAAATGTTAAGGAGTGTAAGACTTGTATTGTCTTTGTTTTCTATGTCCCTTGCTTAGGGAACTCCTTTGTGTGCCAGAGTGGAAAGCCACTGTGAAAGAGTGAAAATGGTAAAAACCGGGTATGAGAGCGCCACTGAGTGGATGTAGGTTAATAAAATCACTTTATTGGTTCCAAAGACAGAGGTAAAAGAAGGCTACGTGTTTCGACGCTGGTCTAGTGTTTTCCTCGGGCCAATGTAAAGTCCACTGCCAGAGCGTGGGAACCTGTGAAAGAGTATATCACACTCTGGCGAACAAGGTTATAAATCTGAATGTCCACTACATGTGGATGGAGATTTTGTACTGTAAACTACTACACATTTTGTTATAGATTCTACAGTGAATTCTGCAGTGTACTCTAAGGGTACATTCACACATGACAAATTTGCTACAGAATATAATATAAAAATCCATTCCATACAAGTAAATAGGGTTGTATTTGTAGGATGTACATTGATTTCTTAAAGTCCCCCTTCTCCCCATTTCCCCATTCTGACCTGGATCAACACACTCTTAATGTCAGATAAGAACTTAGAGTACTCTTAACAGAAAAGTCATTATATTTGCTAGATGGCGCGGTGAATCGTTTTAGTTCATTAACACTTACTTGCAAAGATCGTTCATGCAGCTAGCAATGAAAGAATATGGGTCGATAGTCTCATGGCAGCTCAGAAAAGGGAACTGTAACAGCACTTGACACTTGAGAAACATTGCCTGTTTACAAATAATATAAAGTATATTAAATAGATAGATAGATAGATAGATAGATAGATAGATACTGTAGATAGATAGATAGATAGATAGATAGATAGATAGATAGATAGATAGATAGATAGCAAACAATATACAGTGAATGCGACATATACAGAGAATATAATCTCACAAGGTTACAAGACTTTATTATTTTTGCTAGGGCCTGCCACATGACATTTAATCTAAGGCCGCATGTAAAACATGGAAACGCCTCATTTTTTTCCGCAGCTTTTTCACAGAAAGTCTGCATAGCTTTCCTCCGTGGACTTTCTGTCCCCATTATAGCTATACAGAAAATGCCAGCGTTTCCGCAGATATAAATGACATGCTGCCATTTTCAAAAATATGGACATTTTTGAAAACACAGTTTTTCTGCTGCAGATTCTTTTCTGCAATGTGTGAATAGGATTAGCCAGAATCTCATTCACTCTTGCAGCTACTGTAAAATGCAGCATTTTTGCCACAGCGTTTTCATGGCAGCCATAACACTGTATTTTCACAATTTGGGGCCCCAGCCTTAAGTAACGCAATCTGCCACTGTGTAGTCTGTTGATGTTCAGCTTCTGACAGAATATTTAGATGTTATCTGACGTATCTGAGCACAAGAAAAGCTTTTTCCACATGTAGCCTAGTTATTATGGTCTTTGTATAACAGATTTTACTAATTACAAGATCTCACATATTAAAAGAACATGAGCCGACTGCTGTGTTCCACCTTTTTTGTATATCAATACCAAGGCCTTATTCACACAACAGAGCTAACATTTGTGTCAGTCTGTTAAAGTCCATTGAAAGGGCTTATTCACATGTCTGTCAATAACTAACATATGATGACTATTTCTTGAATGGCCATCATATGGCCATCTTAAAACCTATATATACCTATAGATCTATTGAGATGGCTATCTTTATGTCTTTCAAAATGGACAAAGATAGAGCATGTAAGTTTTATTGATGGAATGAAAAGAAGTTTGTCAAAAAAATGTGAATAGATTAATAGAAGTTCATGTTTATTAAAACAGTCGTCTTTCACTATTATGTGAATAAGGCCCTAGGTTACATTCAGAGATGGCCGTAGATATTTGCTGCAGATTGCTTTCATGTAAATTCATAGTAGAAAGCACAGCAGGCAGATGAACTGTTAAAACCCCTTCCACAAATAGTGGAAAAAATCCCCAAGTAAATATGAGAATACTACAATGTTTCGATTCTGCAGCCTGCTCCTTCTATGGTAGAAAATTTACAATGCAAAAGATGAAATCTGCTATAAAATACTTGATATTTAACACATCTATGGTCACATGAAGAGTTACCTACCCATAGCACCAAATCACAGATAATACTTATAGTGGAGGTACCAAAATTATGGCTGCACTAAAAGGATGCTTACAATAAGAAGTTCACTTTATGCATGAGTCCATTGTATTCCAGAAAGAACCTACCTCATGGACAGACTCCTGAGAACAAGGGTTTGTGTATTCAGAGACTGTGGGTACACATAGTGGTTCGTCTGGAACTTGGATATACCAGCTATTTGCAAACAAAGCTATGTCTTCTGTAGTTTCTTCAGCTGTATAGGCAATGCAAGTAATACAGATATTTTATATACTTAGATAATATAGTTATCATTGTGTATATGCACCAGATATTTCAGATTAAAAATAATAACTGCAGAATGGTTTTATAAAAGAGCATTTTATCTCATCCTATCAATAGTCCCAAAAAGGATTATATAGATCTCTTTAAGTGCAGTAGTATAGGTCATTAGAAAGAACTGTAGTGAATACTATGAGGCCATAACTATGGTTATAACTATAGTGGCACTACTATGAGCAGGTACTACTAGGAGCAATGTCCATCTGGCTATGAGAAGGAATAGTTTAATAGTTATGAAATGAGAATTGAAGGTTGGAGTTCACATCTGACTTTGCTTTTTTCCTCAGGCAGCATACAGGATAGGAACACCTCTAGTTATAATGCAAATGTTCTCAAATTATATACTGATTTTAACCTGTTAAAGGGAACTTATCAGGTGTTTTTTGACCCCAACATGTGTAACATCAAGTAATGATGTTTCCTATGGGCCTCTCACTACTATTTTTATTGCAGAAGTCAAGTTATAGCTTCTAGGACCTAAGATAGGTATATCCAAATTCATCAAAACTAGTCACAAGGGGCAAGGAGCAGATTCATCCAGCCTTGCAGTTGCCATACAAAATCACACCCTATGAGGCGCAATGGGCATATTGTTCAGTGTCTGACATTAGTCTGATACCCTACCTATCTCCTGACGAGAGGCGTAACGATCGTGGTCGCAGGGAGTGTGACCAGGCCCGGCGAGGTACAGGGTCCGTGGCCTGCTGGAGATGGCCGGGGCCCAGTACCACCATGACAGCGGTTGGGGAAAGCCTGGTTCCCTGACCGCTATATATATTGTAAATGAAAAAGGGGCCCCGCCATGTTGTAAGGCCCCTTTTCAATAGATACTAGACCAGGGGAGGTGAATTAAAATAATAAATACATATACTCACCTCTCCTAGGCTCAGTGTCCTCTCAGGACAAGGGGCATTACTTGATGTTGCATCTCCCGGGGCCAGATTATGGGGGGAAAAAACACCTGACAAGTTCCCTTTAACGATACATCCTAATATGGATTTTAAGAGGGGGTGATTTATTTATTTTTTTTTCATTGTGTACCCCTCTGTATTTTAAAAGCCATAATTTTGTATTCCATTCGTTTTCTGAAGGATGAATCACATTTTTATAAACATTCCGTTTATGATAATTTGGATATACATATATATTTGTATATGGCAGAAATCCATGTACATGCTGCAGGAACTATTGCATTCATATACATAAAATTTATTTTTAGTTGCAGAAATTCCTGAAACTAAATTTTGAGTAGCAAACATTTCTGTAACTGAATTTTATCAAAGTGTATATAACCTCTTTAAGCTGTTTTGTGGGATCACCTATAGCAATCCTGACACCTGTTGGTCAAAGGGAAACATTATATCCACAAGCGTGTCCAAAAGTGTCATACATGGTATTATAATTACACAAAGCTAAACAATATTTTGTTTTTGTTTTATATTTTAAATGACCCTCAAGTGCCTTTCTTATGTTTCTTAAAAAGCAAAAAAAAATACATTCAAATATTTAGACCTGGCAGATCTGGTCAGAATAAGAAAACTTCCCCTCACTACTGTGTTATTAAATATAGTTATTTATGAAGAAGTATTCCTAGGCCTCAAGTCAAAGTTGCACATCAATTCTAAGATAATAATAATAATAATACTATGAGGGCAGGCTGGAGGGACCATGTGGTCTTTCTCTCCCATCAATTTTCCATGTTTCTATGTTATATGCTTCAGTTACTTGTATCAGTATTTGTAAGGGGGTGTTCATACACAGAAAAGGTGCAGATATTTCTATCATACTTTTCTCTATTTTATCCAACTTCTGTTTTGAATAACAAATGCTGATGCAAAATATTGACTAAGGTACAGCCATGTTCAAGTGGTCTCAAGATAGGCTGGTAGTTTCACCTAGGAAGCCACATGTTAGGGACAACCTCCTTGGACAATAATGCTACATGAACACAGAGGATTGTAACACCAGAGAGTGTTACTCTACATGCCAGCTGCCATACTGCATTATAATAATTCCAAATAGGTAGTAATATCAGTATTGTCCGAAGTTTACCATCTCAAAATCAATAATAGTAACAGGTTTCTCTCAAAACTACATAAGAAGAAAGGTATTAGAAGATATTATTGAAGTATCTGATGATATACCATGAACACAGTCAGCCGCACAGCTTATGCATATAAAGGCACAATGTTAACAGGGTTGTTCAGTCTGATACAAACAAAGCTGAACCATTTTATTATGAAAAACGCTTTGGAACAGGAGATGAAGGTTTGTTATATTAAGTGACCGTCTAGAACTGGAAAGTAATTCAATACAATACATATATCAATTTCTTTATGCAAGTATATGATTTTTACAAGCCTATAACAGGCAACTAAGTATATGGTTGCTGATACAACCCCCCCCCCCCAAAAAACACAGCTATAGAATGACAACATAATGCTGCGATATAGGGCTTATATAATGACAATATCACTCCCATAATGCTACCAAGCACAATACAGATAACAAGTAATATATCCTCAAATAACAATCCAAAGCAGTACCCACATAAAGTAACAGAACCTTCCAGCGTAAAATAAGAATTCCCAATGTAGCCATAGTGATAGTCATGGTGCCTATATAATCGTGGCATATACAGTCTCAATATAACTCTGGCCATTCTGTACACATATTTACTTTAATTAGAATATCGCTATACAGCAACAGTTGTCAGTTTTCATGGATGCAATATCTATTGCACCCATAGGATGCCATATCACACAAACTAGATATGCTTAGAAAAAAACATAGAGTTTGGGAAACTTACTGTGCTGTATGATCAGATCATCTGACCAGTTCCCATTAAAGTTACCACATAAGCCACAGGGTTTTCCTTTATGATCTTCTGTTAGCTTGATATATATTCCAGAGCCTCCATCCCATGCAAGAGAAAATCCAAAGGTTGTCTTCACCAAAATATAGTCAGCTAGTCTCTCAATAAATACATTGTCTACTGTCTGTGGGAGCGACAACCTGAAAAGGGTAATCGACATGGATTAGAAACCTTACTGTATGTACGTAACACATCCTAGATGAATGAAGTGCATGCGAAATACACACAAAAAATGCAGGACTGAAAATACAAAAAGTAAAAATGATATATATAAATATATATATATATTTTTTTTTAAATCGTATATTAAAAGTTTAAAGTGCAATTTAACCAAATGAAATAGAGTACCACACATCAATGGAACAATAATCCAATTGAGAACCCCAGATAAGAGCATATGGGGAAACATACTATACATGGAAATAAAAGGAACAGGCCCTAATAAAAATAAGACATGAAACCCACCATACACCTAATTCACGTTTCACAAGGAATGCTACATCCTTGCAATACACAGTGTCAAATATTTTTTCCAACTAAATATAGATAGAGGACTACGTTATTGTGTACCTAGCATTATAATTTTGCTTGAAACATGTGAATACATAAAACATTACAATATGCCATATTAGGTCATATTAGGGGTCTCTTCCCAGGACCCTGTACTTCCCCTTTGTCTATCTGTGGATTCTGTAAATATTCAGAATACTTCCCAATCACCAAATAACTGTCTTATATTAATACATGAAGTATTAGAAAGGGAGGAGGGAGATATGGCTTCATTGTCTATGTGTCTGCTGATATTGTGAGCAGGTGCAGATCAGCAGAAGAGACATAACAGGACACACATAACAGCCCTATTGTCAACCCAAAAAGAACCTACTGAACTCAGTACACACATGTACATTTACAGAATGCAACAGTACTAGTAGACATACAAAGTTTTTATACTCGAGTTTTATACTCGAGTATAAGCCGACCCTTATATAAGCCAAGGCCCCTAATTTTACTACAAAAAAACTGGGAAAACTTATTGACTTGAGTATAAGCCGAGGGGGGGAAATGCAGCAGCTACTGGACAATTTCAAAAATTAAAATGGCCGGAGTTTTTGAGTGAGGTAGTTGCTGGGTTCTGGGAAGGGGGAGGGGGTGTTTTTGTTGTCTGTCCGCCCCTTCCCTGAGCTTGAGGACTGGGTTTCCCCCCCCACACACACACTTGGAATTCAGCCTGGCTGAATATAGGGTATCTGCAGTGCTCCTATTAACCCCTTCCCAACGGAACAGGAGCATTGCAGATCCCCTATATTCAGTAGACCGGGCACTTTCAGACACAGGGATACCTAATGTGTATGTGTTTCACAGTCACTTTCTACTTTTATATGTATTCTAGGGAAAGGGATGATTTAGAATTTTTATTTATTTTTTTATTATATTTTTTTAAAGCTTGTTTTTTTTTCACTATTTTATGGGAGATTCTATACATTACTATTGCAGCTGGTTATAGAACCCATACCCCCTCCCCCCTAAAAAAAAAAAAATGTGCTGAAAAACTCGACTTATACTCGAGTATATACGGTATGACCATGGAAGGCCACCATTTCTTATTTCAAGACCTTTCGTGATGAATTGGGATGGACATAAACCTTCAATGACGAGGGTTCTGCTGTCTTACCTCATATCTCCTTTCTTCACTTCATAACCTGAAACGGTGATTTCCTCTTGGCTTGAGAAAAACATACTGATGGAACGTGGACAAGTATACACAGATCCCTCGCACTTAGGACTGTTGTGAACCTTACAAGAAACCATGGGAGAAAGTAAATTATTATTTCAGTTGTTAATCTGATTGCTACTTTAAGACCTACACTCATACACAGTACTTGAGATCTGCATCTTGCTTTCTATGCACCATGGCTACAGGTATACCACTTGTCTTTAATTTGTGGCAGTGACTATTTATGTTGCGCTGATATATTGTTGTGGGATATGCTGTATACCTGTATTGGTTTGTTGTAGTCTATACTAGCTACGAGTCAGTGGGTTATCATAGTCAGTGGGTCATTTATATATTTGTTGCTTCGGTCCAGCACATATTTTGTGGTACAATTTCTAGCTCAGTATTGCACATATATTATTGATATTGTCAGAGAGGTCACTTTGACTGTTGATTATACCCCCTGACATATTATTACCTGTTACCCTTTGATATACTCATATGCCATGTTACCTGGTGTGTAGTCATAGATATTTGTGTCTGTACATTCATCCTAGATATTCTGTTAGATCTATTATTTAGTACATACACTGTATTACTATGTTGTACTTTTCTTGTTTGTATGGTTCAATTTGCTTTTTCCATCTGCCCTGCTGAAATGAATTTTTAGTATTTATTTAATAACATTTATATATTTTATAGATATTGTATTGGATTCATTTTTTGACCACTATTTCTATGGTATGTTCAGGTGTTTGCTTTATACGTGGTCTCTTTATTCATGAGGAAATGGTTTAAGTGTTGGTTCTACACTCATACATGAAGACATAAACAAGGATGATAAGATAAGATGACCAAGGTTGCCAAACTTCTGTAAATTTAGAGATAGGGGACTTTTGGCCATTATATAAACAAGCTCTCACAGAATAATGATAGAATTGGACATCACATATTCATGGAACAACCAAATAATTATGTATGTAAATGAGCCCTTTGGAGGTCTACTGACATTGACCAACATGAAAGCTAGGCATGGCATTGGATTCACATGTGGATATATAAATCTGTGATCCCAGCACTCATTAATATGGCACTCACATTAATAAACAGGTATGCAAATGATAAACAATGACACAATAGCAAGAATTTATTGATACTGGTGTAGATTTCAGGTATAACTTAAACCAGCTTTCTCGGGCCTGGCCCACCTTGATCCCTGACCTAATATACCCAACATTTGATACCAGAGTACACTGCCCAGAATAAATATATGGGGATGGGATGGCAATAGCGTAAATCTAGTTGTAAGCTACTGCAGGAAGTGTTGTGTGGGGGAGGGGAATCTAACGGAATCATGGGGCTATAAAAATGGAAAAAAAAAACAGATATGTGGGACACTGCAGGGAGTGTATATAAAGTGGTGTAGACTGTTTTTAAACATTCAGCTTCACCCTGGAAACACCCTTTAAATACCTCCCTATTATATGTAGTATATAGGATAAAAAAAAGAGTAATTGGGAGAATTAGTAACTTTTCTACAAGTTAAGGCTTTCAAACATCTGTTAACATAAGATACAATTTTTTCTTATTGTGACATCTCATATTTTTGTCTCCTAGTCAAGGCTACTTACCCATATAGTATACAAAGGCACTGGGTTGCTGCAGTCTCTGGCAAATATGTATGAACAGTTTCCAGGGAAGTAATAGTAGATGCCATCAAATGTTTCAAAGTTGTATTGACCCCAGCTTTTGCAAATCGCATCTCTTTCTTTCCCAGTGTTTGGCACTGATAATACAACAGAATAAAGACTTGGCTGTTAGAAGTAATAACTTAGTTTAAAAATCACATCATGAAGTATGGTATAGCAGTAACACATCTAGCCCTGATGGGTGTCTTGTTTTTTTGTGTTGTTTCCTTGAACTTCAATAATAAAAATCCTCCATGAATAAGACACTCGTTTATCTCCATAGTTTTAGAATCCTTCCCTAGTGCTACAAACACACACACATACACACATATATATACCCACTGTGAGAGAGTGAAGGGTGTGGTCTGGGAAAACAGGTATATTCCAGCCAGGCACCTAAAGGGTGTATGGTAAAGGCCCACACCAGGGAGGTCAGCTGACTATTCAAGGCCTGATAATAGTCTGTGTGTGAAGACTAGCAATGTGGCACCACACTGACAGAACTGACCTGGCCAGACCAAATCTATAGAGAAGGTACTGTGCCACCCATTGTTGTTGCCAAGGTGTGAGTCTGGTAACCAGTCTCTTGTATAGTCAGGGAAAAGTTCCTTATGTTTAAGTGAGTTTTCAGCTGAGAAGGTTTTTGTTTTTGGTTATTTTGTGCCTTTGCAAAGGCAGTTAATGCACTTCAAGTGAATAAAGCCTGAACTTGTGTGCAACCCAGTGTCTGTTTCCTGCACTGCTACCAAGCATCTACCTGAGCGATTCCCCACACACACCAAACATACACAAACATACACACACACGCACACACAGCAGTGATGTCACGCTGTTTCTATTAGTATTGTACTTATTGTAACTTTTAAAACTATGAGGGAGACTTATCAAAATGTGTCTGAATTCTGGCATAATTTGCACAAAAACCTCTCTTACATGCTGTGCACCACATTTATCAAGCTTTGTGGACACTTTTTAGATGCTCTTACAGCTTGTATGAAATAGAGCCTGAGCCTATGGGGAAGGGGTGTGGCCTTTTGTGAAAAAGGGCATGGCCTAAATTCTTTGCGCCAAAAATAATCCAAACCTTTTTAAAGAGGATCTTTCACGTTCTCTGGCACTGGTGGTTTTACATACAGCTGAATTCAGCACACTGTCAGCTTTGACGGTAGGCGCACGCCCTTAGTTTCAGCACCAGGACCTTAATGTGCAGCGTCATCGCTGGGTCGTAAGGAACGCTCCCGCTGACAGTACAATGCTATACGTTCCTCTCCTCCCAGTGATGATGCTAGGGAGTAATGCTCACACTTCTGACAGTGGAGAGATATTGGTGCCACAATTAACCGCACCGATATCTCCTGCACCTGGGTGCTTTCTAGCGGTTTATAATACCGCCAGAGCCAGAGGACATGAAAGGTCTTCTTTAAGTCAACTAAGTGGTGTAATGTTAGACTAGACAGTCTAGAACTTAGTAAACTTAGCAGATCTGCCCCTATGTTTACTGTGGCTACAAATTAGGTAGAATTAGTGAACAAGGGGCCAGTGACTATTTCACAGTATGTTGTCATGTATTATCCAAGCAAGGACTGATAGTAAATGTATGAATTCATATTCCAATGTAGTAATAATAATAGACAAATCAGCTATTCTAGGACCATACCTTCTACTAAAAATTACCTATTTGCTGACACCTATTTGCTATGGAAAATGTTGAAGTAGCTCATATTTAGTGATCAAAGATGCCAGTCTGTTTAGGCACTATTTTCAAAAATATAAGTTTTCTCCTAAGGTGTATTATAAATTAATTTATAACAAATACAGTTCTCAAATGGAGTGACTTCACTACGTAAATAAAAATCTCTGTCATACCATATTGGCATCGGTCTCCTTGTGCCTGAAAGGTCTCACAATCACAAGAACCAGCTTCTGTACAAAGTGCTCCATTAAGACATCCTTGTGGGCAAGAACCTAGAAATAAAGTTAAATACCTAATATTACTGATTGTACAACGTGTGCTTATCTATTGATATTTTGTATAGAAATCTATTAATTTATTGGTGAATCCAGGAATGAAAAACATTTATCAGGAATTTAGTTATCAAAAATGGCAAAATCAAGTTAAATTCCATTTGCTAACTATGGTCAGCTACAATTGAGGGCCCCTTCACACGGCGTAAGCGCTCAGCTCATTCCGAGCCGTACACGTGAGCGCTTCTAAACACTTCCCATTCACTTCAATGGGAGCGCGCGTAAAGCCGTGTGAAGGGGCCCTGAGTTTGGATTTGTCACTTTGGATTTGTACACTTTTCATGGGTATGTTCTAGTTATCTGTGCTTAACGTGTCTCTGTCTTATGTGATAGGTGCTTTAATGAAAGATAAAATATAATAAAGGCTTTGCATAGGTCATCAACTGAAAATCAACAAAGGTCCAACAGTCAGTATTCCTGCTGAGCAGCAGCGGTGCTTACAGACAGCTGATCCACTAGTCCCAGGTGTCAGACCCTCACCAATCTTCAACCAATAACCTATCCAAAGGAGCCCAGAAAAAAGCCCTTTAAGTTCAATATACCTTGCAATATGTCTTACCTGCCTTTGGAATATTTGCTTCAGTAAGAAGCCTGCGTGCTCCAGAGAATGGATCTCCATTATCCTATGATTGAAATATCAACAAGGAAATCAAATGCATGCAATTTTATTTAGTAGGAAGCCAGAAGGTGCATGCAAGTACATGAGACCTTCACATAGCATATGACATGTCCTTCGCCTTGTGTTTCATACTATACATAGTACAATTAAAGTGTAAAGCTGTTTCATAATACAGATATGTTTTTCTTTGCAGCAAAGCAACCAAACCATTCTGAGCACCGTGGATATGCTGTATGATGGAGGGTTATCCACATATGACCTCGAAAAAAGTGTGTTGAGTGCAGATGCCTTCTCCTACCAGTATATGACCCACTGAATTTAATGGGGCAAGTTTATTAAAATGTCTAAAGGAATGGAAGATTATATAGATAATCTGTTTTCCCTTAGCCCAAACAGCAGCACAAGATGGGGTATTCCTGCCCCTGTGTACTGTTAGGACAGGTGGAACTTTTAATAAACTAACAAGTTCCCTCCCATAAAAGGCCCAGGAGACCTCCCCCTCCCTGTGTTAGTCTCCAAGTACCATATAGCATAAGACCACATATAATCTTAACAAGCCAAGGGAGGGAGCTTTGTGCTGCTGTTTGGGCTAAGGGAAAACAGATTATCTATATAATCTTCCATTCCCCCTACGCCCAAACAGCAGCACAAGATGGGGACTTAACAAGTAATGCCCTTTCTAGGGAGGGCGATCCTGACAGGCCGAGGTCAGGATTGAGTAACCAAAGGACTTCGCCTTGGAGGTATGCCAGTCCAATCTATAGTGCCTGGCGAAAGTCAAGTGGGAAGACCAAGATGCAGCCGCACAGATCTGGTCTACTGAGAGGGACTGCCTCTCTGCCCAAGACGCCCCTACCGCCCTGGTAGCATGGGCTCGCAAAATTTCTCGGACCGGCAGCCCCTGTGTCTGAAGGGCCACTGAGATGGCCTCTTTGATCCACCTTGACAGAGTAGTCTTGGACGCCTTATTACCCCTGTTGTGACCAAAAAAATTGACAAGTAGGTTTTCTGACCTGCGGAATGGACCTGTCCGGTCCAGATATATTCGCAGAGTTCGCACCAGATCCAAACTATGCATTTTCTGTTCCCACTCCGAGGAAGGAGAGGGGAAGAAGGTAGGTAAGGTTATAACCTGGTTTATGTTTTCCACTGAGGGAACTTTAGGCAGAAAACCTTGAATAAACCTAAGCTGGACTCGGTCCGGAAAAAAGGTCGTGTATGGCTCTGATGCCGCCAAAGCCTGGAGTTCTCCCACTCGCTTGGCAGATGTGATTGCCAGAAGAAAGGTTACTTTCCATGAGAGGTATTTGAGCTCCACCTCTGTTAAGGGTTCAAATGGAGGGCCGCATAGTCCTTGTAGGACCGCACCTAGGTCCCATTGGGGGGCCGGGGGCCGTACCGGGGGTCGGAGCCTAGAGGCCCCTTTCTGGAATTGCCTTATGAGAGGATTCTGAGACAATCTAGTCCCCAATAGAGCGGATAGCGCCGAAACATGCACTCTCAAGGTGGCCGGGGACAATCCCTTGTCCAATCCCTCTTGTAAAAACTCCAGGACTGATTCAATGGACGATGTATCACACTGTCTTCTGGCCCCCCAGTCCTTAAATACTCGAGCAATCCTCTGGTAACTGCGATTGGTCGAATCCGCTCTAGAGTGGGCCAATGTTCTTAAGACGGCCTGGGACAATCCTCTGTCTCCACGTACGGTGCGGTCAACCTCCAGGCAGTGAGGTTGAACCTGTCCAGATCCTGGCAGAGCTGACTGTTTAGAGTTACCAGGTTTTGGACACACGGAAGCCTCCAGTAGGTCCCTCGACTCATTACCATGAGGTGGGTAAACCATGCCCTTTTCGGCCAGAACGGCATAATGACAATGGCCGAAGTCTGGTCCTGCCTGAGTTTCGCCAACACCCTGGGAATCATTGGAATCGGAGGGAAAACGTATGCTAGTTTGAAGCTCCAGGGTATTGACAGGGCATCGATCGCCAAGGGATTGCCGTCCCGATACAGGGAGCAGAATTGTCCCACCTTGGCGTTGTGTTGGGTGGCCATCAGATCCACCTCGGGGAGACCCCACATCCTGGTGAGTTGTTTGAACACTTCCGGGGACAGAGACCATTCGGCTGTTGTTATTAGTCCCCTGCTTAACTGGTCTGCCAGGACGTTGAGGTGGCCCTTGATATGCACCGCTGACAGCCGGGACAAGTTCTCCTCCGCCCAGGAGAATATCAGGTTGGTCACCCTCATCAGGGAGGGAGACCTGGTGCCTCCCTGTTTGTTGATATATTGGACGGCCGTTGAATTGTCTGTCCTTATTCTGACAGCCTTTCCCTGAAGATGGAGAGTCAGAGTCCGTAGTGCCAGATAAATTGCCATAAGCTCTCGCCAGTTGGAGGAGCGAGTTCTCTCTTGATGGTTCCAGGCTCCTCGTATTAGGGTCTCCCCCAGATGCGCTCCCCAGCCTGTAAGGGAGGCATCTGTGGTCAACAGGGTCCAGGAAGTCTGGACCGTGGACCTCCCGTCCTTGAGTTGAGACCACCATTCCAGTGATCGACGGGTACTGATGGAAAGCTGGATAGGCTTCTGAAGTCCCGAAGGACTGTGGTTCCATACTCTCAGGATCTCGAGTTGTAAGGGGCGCATATGCCATAGTGCCCAAGGAACTGCCTCGATGGTTGCGGACATGAGACCCAGGACCTTCATCGCTGTCCTGATTGTAACCTTCCTGGTTCGGGATAGGTAGTGAACCGCTCGACCAATCTTCTCCTTCCGAGGAGAGGGCAGGGAGATCATCATACTGAGAGAATCCAACATGAACCCCAGGAACTGAATCCGGGTTGATGGAACCACTACCGACTTTTGCCAGTTTACCAGCCAGCCCAGCTCGCTCACAAAGGCCACTGTGATATCCAACTGTGTGGCCAAGACCTCCCTTGACTGAGCTTTTATCAGCCAGTCGTCTAAATAAGGGACACTAAATATCCCCTGGAGGCGCAGGGCGGCTATGACCGGAGCCACTACCTTTGTGAAGGTGTGGGGGGCCGAGGATATACCGAACGGGAGAGCTGTAAACTGGAAGTGATGTAATCTTCCGTTTAAATACGTGGCAATCCTTAAGTACTTCCTGTGTGGAGGATAAATGGGGATATGGAGGTATGCGTCCCTCAGATCCAAGGTGACGAATAGTTCTCCTGGCTGCAGAAAGGGGAGAACCGATCTTATGGTCTCCATACGGAACCGGACCTTGCGGATGAATTGATTTACATACCTCAGGTCGATAATCATGCGCCACCCTCCGGTGGACTTTGGTACTAGAAACACGGGTGAATAAACGCCTTGACCCTGTTCGTCTGGAGGGACGGGTTCCAACGCAGCCTTGTCCACATACTCCTGCACGGATCTTTGCAGATGAAGTTGTTTGGTGCCCTGAAGAGGGCGGGTCCTCCTGTATCTGTCTGGAGGGGGGGATAGGAAGCTTATTTTGTAGCCTTCCCGCAAAAGCTGGAGAACCCATGGATCCTGGATATGATGGTGCCAGGCGGCTAGATGTAAGGAAAGCCGACCCCCCACCTTGGCCCTGCAGGCGAGGGAATCGTGATAGTCAGAAGGTGGATCTTTTTCCACCACCACGGGAGGAACCTCGACCGCCTCTAGGGCCAGAGGGGCGCCCTCGAAACTGGCCTCTTGACATGCCTCTCGCGGGGGCGTAGCCACGAAAGGATCGTTGCCTGGATCCTGTAGACTGAGGTAGGTTCTTACCTTTCGAATCGGCCAACCCCTCCATTAGCCGATCAAGTTCACTCCCGAATAGCCTGCCTGGCTCAAAGGGCAGGGCGCATAAATTGAATTTTGAGGCGTTATCTGCCTTCCAGGGCTTGAGCCAGAGGGGGCGCCTCGCGGCGGTAGACAGTGCCATGGTTCTCGCTGCCAGCTTGGTCTGATAGAAAGCGGTCTCAGAGAGGTAGTCGGACATGAGGCTAATGGTTGTCATAGCCTTTAACAGATCGTCCCGATGGACACCGGAGTCGATGTCCCTCTCCAGATTTGAGACCTCCGATCGCAGTTTAGCGACTACCTCACTAGCCGCGATGCCCACCGAAGCTTGAGCTGAGGAAGAGGCGTAAATACGCCTCAGGGACCCCTCCACCCTGCGATCCATCACATCCTGGAGGTTAGAGCCATCCTCCGCTGGCACCACCGTGCGTTTAGATAATTTGGAGACCGCTATGTCGACCTTAGGCGGGGGGCCCCAGGAGCTGGACTGGGCCTCGGCCAAGGGAAAGAGCGCCCTAAAGCGCCTAGAAGCATTGAATGGACGCTCAGGGAACCTCCATTCAGCTTCAAACCTCTTGACCATATCAGGGTTGGCCTTAAAGGTTTTGAGGGAGGTGGACGGAGTCTCCTCCGTGGCCTCCTCTGCGTCCTTGGCCCGTAAGACCCTAAGCAACTTAGGCATCCTATCCACCGGGAAGACCGGCTTAGTTGGGTCCAGGTTGTCCTCTTCTGAGGAAACCTCGTCCAAAATCTGCAGCGCCTCCATAGGTGGAAGCGAAGGGGGTGATGACTCCATGCGCGGTCTTTTAGACAGCTGAGAGATTGAGACCTTGATTTCTCTCATTGATTCCTCAACAAATTCTCTCACCCAACCAACCACGTCACGGACAGAAGTGTCTTCTGAAGGGGGACCTCGGCATCCGCGACAACACTGGTAGGCGTAGCCGTCCGGTAAAGGCACCTCACATTTAGCACAAGCAAGGTGACGCCGTTTGCTAGAAGCTTTCCTCCTAGGATTCTCCGCAATAGAGGAGGAAGATGACATCTAAAGAGAAATATATTGCTCATTATTCCTCTTACCTTAAAGCTTCTACCCTCAGGCCCCACCAGGGGGCATACATCACCTCGGTTATGGTTCAGAAATCTCCAACGTAGGGAAATTCAGCCTTCTGGTTCTGGGTGTCCAGGAACAGTAGGAACCTGCAAGCTAGAGCTGACAGGCAACCTACACTGGGCAACCCAGAGCTAAATAAGGGAGAAGGGGGGGGGGGGGCGGAGTTAAGTTAACTCCGCCCTCTCTACCCTCTTGCCCCCCAGAATGGCTGGGGATTACAAAACCTTCCCCCAGCAAACCTAATAGCAAACTAAGGCAGGGGGGGGGGAACCTGTCCCCCTGAAACGGCCTTCTAAGAAGGCACAGAGCGTAGAGACGAAGCGCCCTGGACTGCGCATGCGCGAACCGGCAAAGCCGCGCATGCGCGAAGCAAACTCCCCCGCGCATGCGCGGAGAAGCGGAAGTCCGCGGCGCACCAGACAGTGCCCGCGGCAGAAACATGTAGAGCGCCGCGAGGTTCCTCCTCCCCCGGCCGCCAGAGCCTGCACATCCAGGCGGCGGGGGAAGCGCGGCGGGACAGGACAGCAGTCCGAAGGATGCGCCGCAAGACTCACTCCCCCCCCCCCGGCCGCCGGAGCACCATTACCCAGGCGGGGGGGGGAGCAGAAGCAAGAGGAGCCGCAAGGAATCCCCCTGCCCCAGGTAAAACCCAGAGGGGGAGGGGGAAACATAAAATCCAAAAGGAGAGGAAAAATCTTTAAAAAAAAAATAAAATTGTGGGAGAGGAAAGGAGACCTCTCCCTCCACCTGTCCTGGTCCACAGGACAGAAAAAAACACAGGGAGGGGGAGGTCTCCTGGGCCTTTTATGGGAGGGAACTTGTTAGTTTATTAAAAGTTCCACCTGTCCTAACAGTACACAGGGGCAGGAATACCCCATCTTGTGCTGCTGTTTGGGCGTAGGGGGAAACATTTTTTGTTGGCCATAGCACTCTAAAACTAAAAAAGACTTTGCTGTGAAAGGTTGCTGTGGTCCGTTATTCTTTTTGACAATTTCACTAATGTCTCCCAATCTGTCATCCACAGATGCCCTTTAGAATGGTGTGTCATTCACAGATTCTTCTTCACATACAGTATAAGCTGCAGATGCCCCATATATCAATGTTCCCCACATATACCCTTTTTACAGTATCAACCAACAGTTGGTGACTATTTGGCCACCCCTTGAACATTTGCCTTCTCCCCTGAGATGTATAAAGGACATCATTTAAGTCAGTTAATGTGATTCGTCTGCTTTGGACAACCATTAATATCTTGTTTGTCTCCAGAAAATTTCATGAAGACTTGTGAATATGAACTGAGTGAATGTTTTTTTTATTTCCTTTTTAATAGCATTGACTGAAGCTCACTGAAATCTGAAATCAATGGACTTTCTTTATATCAATTAAGTCCTTTAATTTTCCGAAGAACTGACACGAATCTGTATTCTCTATATTCAAAGGGCCTCAAGCAGTGAACCACTTGTATTAGATCAACAGGAAAGGATATGGCGAGTGTGACGAGTATGAGGGGAGCAACTTATATCTTAAAAAATAAAATTGTTTCTACGGTCTATATGCCAATATTTCCAACACTCTTTTTTATACAGGGCTATTTGTCATCCTTCAAATATGCCAGCAAAGAAAGGGTGCTCTCACCGTATGAACAGTAAAGTATGAGACTGCCAAGGTGGTGTATTCCTCTAATGGATTCAATGAAGGTGCCTACCTCTTCTAGAAAACAGACTATCTGAAGTTCGAAGATTAGGTTTCATCCAGGTATTCAATCTGATTGCCATTTCAGAATCCATGAATGAATTTTTCCCACTACCATAAAGACTTATTGGCAACTTGCAGAATCAATTGGCAGCTCACATGGAATTTTTATTTTTTTTCTGGAAAAACTCTTTTGAAGCCTAGCACCGATTTAGAATGGATTACTATTCTGATGGAAAATGTAACAGTAAATGGCTGTGACAATATTTGTACAAAAAGTTGCACACCATTCTCAGTGCCCAATAAATATTCAGAAAGTCTGAACAGGCTTCTAATGATTATAGACTATTTACACTGGAATTACAGAGGCCGGTATTAAGAAGCAGAATTGCCCTCTTTTTAACAGTTTTGCAATGCTGTTTAGAGCCGTATCATTTTTTACAGGTAAAAAAATGTATAACATCCAGCACCCCAATGGTCTGTGTTATTATACCCTAAAGGGCAACTGAACAAAAACAGAAGCATCTATGGATAGGTTGAAGAGACCTTCTAAAATAATATATACAGTACGTATATAAGGAGCCAAAACATTAAAAAATAAGATTCAGAGAGGAATGAAAATATATGGATTTCAGCTATATTTTACTGATAATAAAATAATTCATGAAAAGTTAAAAAATTACACATATGGTGCCAATGTATCATGTACTTGTCTACTTTATACATTAGGATGTTGTATACAGTTTTATTAATTTCAGCCATATCTAGAGATGATAAAAACCTGTAAATTACTTGAAGTAACAACTTATAATTATTTTTTACAAGGTAACAATTTATACCGTCCGTCAAGACAAATCGGAGATAGCCCATAAAAAAAGGAATCCTTTTTGTTAACAGTATAGCAATAGCCTTCCTCAGTCAGATCAATGTTATAAATACATCATTGTCATGCTATTGACACACGCTACATGTAAACACTCTCTATTCAATTGGTCTCAATCATCATAATAGCAGTATCACAAGTGGATCATGGCAAAACCTGATCGAGTTGCAAATTGCGCTTATCTCTAACAAATTCCCCTTATGGTTCATGATTCTCAATTACATTGTGCAGCTGTACAATACGTGAATAACACAGTCATATAGATTATATTTAATATGTCGTATTCATTATAAGCAAACTGTAAAACATGAATAAGTATTAAGCTGAAATTACGATAATGCATAATGTAGACGATCTGCACAGCTTTTAGGCTTTTTATCCTAACAGTGACTTTTTTGTTACCACCTTTACATTGATTAAAAAGCGCTAAAAGATTGACATTGATCTTAGGTTGCTTTCTCACTAGCACTGAGGAGATGCATCCTCCCCATTCACCTAACAGAGAAATGGATCCCAGCACATGGATTAAGATAAACATTCCCAAAGGAAAACTTCTGGAATGTTTCCCTTCTTTCTTGTGCTGTTATCCATTCCCACTTTTGGTGAATGGAAACAGAAGGGAGGAAGATCTCCCCTGTTAGAGGGAACACAGCCTTGAAGAATACATCTAGTTTAGAAGATCATCAGGAGATTGTAGAAATTATATTATATTTCTCATAACGGAATTTCTCCCTCTTGGAGCAGAAGATACCAAAGCAAAGAGCAGGAAAGTAAGGAATTCCCATAGGCAGAAATTTATAGCCACTATTATGTTGTAATACGGTATATAAATTATGAAATGGGCTGTCCAAAAACCAAAGTAAAATTCAGTATACCAAGTGAACACTTCATTTCAATCACTGCTGTTCATGTTATACCCTGCACATTAAATCCCAAAATACTCTAAACTTCTCATTGCGCCCTAATAATTTATACGAGCATTGTAGGTACAGTATCCAGAGTAAACCATAAATGGAAGCATTTCATATGAAGCAGCCAATGTGTTATCTAGTCTAGAATTAGCATTTTACAGAAACATTGGATCTGTTGGAGATGTTTAACGTTCATTGGCAAATAAATAGGAATATCTTTCTATCTGATGATGCAGAGCCTGTGTGAGAATGAGATGAGTTCAGGCAAGCCTGATAAGTGAGACAGTCAAAGCTACAGAATCACAGGAAAGTAGGTATCACAAGAGAGATTGATCCTACCCGCGCTTTTACCATTTTCTCTTATGACAAAGACTCCATTGTCAGTGTAAGACTCATTTCAGAGGCAAGTTTTTCTCTCGAAGGTATAACCTACCTCTGCTGTTAAGAGATCTCTTTTCTGGCGAATTGCATTAAACCCGTTTCTGGAAGAAAACAAAAAGTATCTTGTATTTGCAAAGGTCCAGGAGCAACCTGAATAAGCTATTCCTAGGGGAAAGGTTTTTTTCTGATTTCCATCACCTATCAAAGAGGCCTTTCTTGGGTTAACATTTAAAAGGTAACTTGTATGTGCGTGATCTCATCTTACACAATTGACGAGAGCTTTATAGATCTGTGTGCCTGAAAATGAACTGCTTGCCTTTGGAAAGTACCCTGCAGGTTTTATTTCATTGAGACTGAGTCTCTCTCTAGTTTAAAGTGAATTTTTTTAAATAACGCAACAGCAGTATACATATATATATATATATATATATATATATATATATATATATATATTTCCCTTTTAAAAATAAATAAATATATAAATTCCTGCCTATCACTGTAACATTCCATATTATCTTCTACACATACTCTTAATAGTTATGTCACATTTTAATGTATTAGTCCGGTCTCCATGCTGTATCTATTTGTAAAACATTGCAAAGACTGAACTTTAGAACATGCTCAAATGCAACTATAGACTTCTTAATAGAGGAATGGTTTAATATTTAGTTGTCAATATAATAAACCTGATCTACTGTTACCTTCAATCAGAACTTCATCTAGTAAAATACTGAGTCAAAGCTGATATTTTTTTCTACATCTTACAGTAGTTAAGTCCATAAGGGTACTACAATATATTTTAAGTTAACCCCTACTGAATGTATCTTCACAAAACACACTTTTAACCTACTTACAATAAATAAATATAATAATAAATTAATAATAATAATAATAATAATAATAATAATAATAAATGATTTTGCACTGAACAGTCACTAGAATTTTCTCATAAATGACATCATTAGAAATAACACAAATGACAAATAACAATGTATTAACCTGCTATACAATTTTGTCATGTTACCTAACTATAAATTTCAACTCACATGGATGTTCTCGGTTTTAGACCAGATGATGAGTACAGAAATCCTATAAAGTAAAACAAAAGTCAGTCTTCATCTAAACATTGATTTACATTATTTATAACATGTTTTTTCATATTAGTTTATATGTATAAATGTTTTCATCCTAGATTTACCACTTGATGTAAAAGCCTGAAATATTCTCAGATATTAGAGGATCACAAGTCAAAGACTGATAACGGTAGATGCAAAACAACCCATGAAAGTGGACATTTAACAATCCCAATGTAGCTCTGCACACGTAATATGGGATATAGCAATAATATATTGATACATCTACAGTTCTACTTACATATAATGTACAATTGGACGTGTCTACATGCATTTCATATTCATGTGATAGGCAGAAGGATGAACATTACACTTCATTACAATTCATACATTGCGATTTTGAGTAGTAATACAATGTAATGAAATCACTTAATATCAAATTACTTAATATGTGATTGAATGTAGACAAAGCAATGACTTACCTAGAATGGAGAACAGGAATGCGTACAAGAAGAAAGTGTTCCCAGGTTTCATCAATTGGAGATTTCTCACAATGTTCATCTCAGTGTAACTTTGTATCCAGAACTGCATCCAAATAACTGACCTTTACTATTATGGCATCTTAGAAATAAGTTTCTTTGGAGGTTTTTTAGATTGTTCATTGGATGCAAGTTATTACCATTTCAAGGCTGCAAGGACAAAACATAGCTGTCTAATCTTCAGTTGCTGTGGGGGCTTTAGAAAAATTGCTAGCAACTTCCTTGGCTGAGATTTCCTCATTAGTGATGCATGATAAAGCCTTGTCTGTATCAGTTGCACATGCTCACGCAGACTGGCACGTTGTCATCTGCTCAAGGCGGATTTATCCTTTTATAACTATTGTGGAGAATGACACAAGATAAGGTGTCATATTAAGATGACTCTATATTTTTTCACTATCCTTCTTTAACCCTTTCATTACAAGCTGTGGTAAAACACCTTTGCTATAGATAAATTCTACTTATGTCTATATGTAAAAAAAAAAAAAAATACAGTTCAATTTTATCTTCACTTTATGTGGTATCTACACTATTCATCTACTTACCTATTCCTATTCAGTACATTGAAATAATATGAAGATAAAAACTGGAGGAACACTTTCTATATTGAGGGTAGGAGCTTCTTTAAGGTCCTCAAGAGCAGTGTTTTTCAACCCTTTCAAGTAACTCCCCCCCCCCCCCAGTCAGAAAATGTCCCAACTGAGTACCCCTAGTACTCGTAGTGATCACTTAAAAATGCTAACAAAATAAGGCTTCAGGTGGAGCCTCAGTCAACAGTTATGTAATGGTCTCTTAGTGCCCCCACATAAAGTACAATGACGCTGTCACTGCCCCACCTGTAATATAATGACACCCCACATGTAATATAAAACTCCACAGGACCCCAGAGTGTAATATAATGATCCCCACAGTGCCCCACATGTAATATAAAACTCCACAGGACCCCAAAGTGTAATATAATGGCCCCACATTGCCACACCTGTAATTTGAAGCCCCTCACAGTGCCCCACATGTAATATAAAGCCCCATAATACCCCCAGATGTTATGTAATGACCCCCACAGTGGCTGATCCCGACGCTGCCACTATGTTATATGGACATAACAGTACTCTGTGTGTAATATAATAACCCGCACAGTGCTCTACATGCAATATAAAGCCCGACAGTACCCCAAAGTATAATATAATGGCCCCACAGTGCTCCCAGATGTTATGTAATGACCCCACAGTAGCTAACATATAATATAGTGGCCCCACACTGCCACTATGAAATATAATGGACATAACTGTGCTCTGTGTGTAATATAATAACCCCCGCAATGCTCTGCATGTAATATAACAACCCCTACAGTGCTCCACATATGGCATAATTATCATCACACTGCCTTCACTTATAAAGATCCCCACAGTGCTCTCACACACAGTGATGCTGAAAGAGCAAGTGGTAAGCTGAACTCTATGGCTATTCTGAACAACCACAGGCACCACCCTTCCATTATAAGGAAGTATTAAGATGCATTCAGTACTCTCCAATCTGTTACACCAGGACCTAGAGCAGAGAGGAGGTGGGGGGCAGAGTGGTGAGTACTGAATGCAGCTTACCACTCGCTCCCTGGGTGCTTTTTTTTTTTCTTAACGTAGATTGTGAGCTCACAATGTACTTTTTTTGTCCTATCAGTATGTCTTTGTATGGGAGGCAATCCACGCAAAAATGGGGAGAACATACAAACTCCTTGCAGATGTTGTTCCTGGCGGGATTTGAACCAAGGACTCCAGCGCTGAGTCACCGTGTTGCCCCATTCCCTGGGTGCTTGTAACTGCAATGAACACCTCTATCAGTACTAATGGAAACACTCACTGCGTCTGTAAAGTAAACCTAGCACCAATGGGCATTCATCATTGGGAGGACAGTGCCTCGCTGTGGTGCGGACCCATGGGGGATTACATGTACAACATGTTGAGAACCACATGGTCATCATATACCAATATTCTTAAACTTTTTTGGCACACATTACTAAAAATAATGGGAAGAATTTAGCAATTATCATATGCAAGTATTCTGGCAAAAAAAAGTTGTACAGTTGGCACACACCTGGTGACATTTTTGAAAAGTGGGTGGGTTAGTGAGGTTGGATAGACTGGCAAGGAAGATGTCCTCCCAAATAATCATTGGTGACTTTTTAAAATGTTGCACATTATGGTGTATTCTTGGTAAGGAAAGTGTAAAAACTAATGTTATTTCTTTTTTAAATGTGCCACATTTATCAAACATTCTGGAACACTTAGATGAAACCTGGAGCAAAAGACAGCAACGCAGACTGCAAAAATAAACTCCAATTCCTCTAATCATAAATTTCCCCTAATTATCTGATAAGGGACACTTTGTGTGTACTGTATTCAGAAATTAGTCAATCTCACTCCATGTGGGTGGTACAAAAATTAAATAGATTCAATTATTTAACCTGTTTTTTTCCCCCCTAACATGTAGGAATTGCCTTAAGAAAGGCTATTCTTCTCCTACCTTTAGATGTCTTCTCCATGCTGCCGTTGGGTAGATATCCTGGTTTTCATTGGTATGCAAATGAGTTTTCTTGCAGCACTCTCCATCGACGGCCTCTTCTTCCTCTGGAACGCCCTCTCCGCGACGTGTTCTTCCAATGGCTTCTTCTGGCTTTAAATGGCATGCATGCGCAGTTGACTACACATACCTGCGGCCATTTTCTTGTGACCGCTTACACAGTACGCTCGGAGAGGGCGTTCCAGAGGAATTATTAAAAAGTGAATTGGGGGTCCCAATTTGAGAGATTACCTACATACAGCTATAACTTGGGCAGAAGCTAAAGTAAGGTCATTGAGATCTGCAGGGGCATCATTGGGTTGTGATTCCAAAGAAGAGCCTTTGCAGCTCTCTGTAAGTAGATATAGCAAGTCAGGCCCACCTTGAAGATCCATAATATGATGATTTTCTCAGCGTTGCCTCAATGTTTTTTGGCCAGAAAGGTAAGTTTCTGCTGCTATGAAAGACCTCTCTACGCACTAATATTGGTTTGGGATTGAAAGGTATTTTAGATGTGACAGACTCCCTTTCAAAATTGACTTAAAACATTACCATACATGACGTATTTTTCATGTCACATATAAATATTAAATTAAATTGAGCTTCTCTAATCTGGTATGTAAAGGAATGGCTAGTCCTGGCAGAGATAGAGAGCAACAGATAGATAGCAGTACAGCACTTTGTAGTAAAATGTATCATAAACAGCAATACAGTACAACTAGCACAGGTAAAGAGTAGTACAGCACATGTATTACAGGTGTATTTTAGTGCCCTATTATTCAGTCACACAACTCAGAGGATATTCCTACCCAGGAAAGTCAACACCCCGCACAGACATTTCTGGGAATATGTATAAATTATGCCACTGGTTTCCTGTCACTGCCTAAGACCACTAGAGATCCCCTCATAAACTACTTTAGTATGACTACTATTTATATGAATACTAATACTAGCCCCATCATTCACCTCCTTAGATCATCAGAGATTTTGATATATACCTCTTTGGTGCCCAAGAGACTACCAGGAACATTGATATTAGCTCTTACACTGGCCTGGACCAGCAGGAACACCATGACCTGGATAAACAAGGATGCTGACATGAACAAACAACCCAGGGATGCCAACATTAAGCCCTTCACATAAACCACAGGGATTCAGATAATAAGCTTCACTATGTTAAACATAGATACTGTTTAATAATGTCTGAATGCTGAGTGGCCCTATATACACCTGGCCTATTATATTTATTTGATGTAGACCTTTCCAAGCATTAAAGGGGTATTCCCAACTGGCTTGTTCAGCAACCTGCAGGCTGTGTGCTCTGTTCACTTCCTAGTTTTTTCGGTACATTGGTGGGAGAGGCTTCACTTGCTGTCTCACAGCTCTCTTCATAGCAGTACATGTTTGCAGTCAGTAATGAGGGATGGTTGTACATAAATTACCACAGTATCACTGGAAGATGCACAATATGAAGCCAATTTAGCAGAGCTGGATTTGATTGCAATAAACTGTTTTAGGTCTGTGTTTACATACAGAGGTAACGGACTCCCTATTTCAGCCATTATCAGCCAAGTTCAATTAACCGACTGATAACTGGAAGAGCAGGAGATAAACAGCTCATAAATACAAGCATGAAGCACTCAGCTCCCCCTCCCTACTGAGAGCAGGGAGCTACATCACTTGTTAGCCGAGGAGATAAGCTCATCCCCAGGTTGGTGGTTATGGAAATGCAGTGTAAACAATGAAAATAATAAATAAAGATAGCAGCCAAACAAAGCAGTTTTGATAAAGCAATGTATTTAGGAAAAGTCTTAAATCCACATAAACTAGCAGTGTAGATAGGATCCTTGTGATGGGACAACCCCTTTAAACAGTGCAATACTGTAAATGCAAAACTACAAAAGTTCAGAGGGAATACTGGACAATGTAATGTAAGTAACTTATTGGTAGGTTTTCTGGATGATTTTGAGTATAGGTCTAAATATTAGGTCTAAATATTTTAATTTCACACCTACCGTATTTTACGGACTATAAGGCGCACTGGACTATAAGCCGCATTGCCCATGAGCGCCTTATAGTCCGTCTCGGTTCATATATAAGGCGCACCGGACTATAAGCCGCAGTCCGGTGCGCATTATATGTTCTTGAAAGCGGCGGCAGGCAGACTTTGCCAGCGGCCGCTTAACCCCCCGCGTGCCAGCCGCTTCTATTGGAAGCGCTCGGCAGGCGAGGAGGGGCTCTATCAGCAAAATCATGCTGATAGAGCCCAACCGTAATGTTGTGAAACTTACCGAGCGGTGCAGGGCGGGCGGGCATTCAGGCCTCCTCTTCCTCCGATGTTCCGTCCTCCTCCTCCGCCGCTCGCTGATAATGGCCTGGGCGCATGTGCAGTAGTAGAAGCATTATGATATTGCGCATGCGCCCCGGCCATTATCAGCGAGCGCCGGAGGAGAGGGACGGAACATCGGAGGAAGAGAAGGCCTGAATGCCCGCCCGCCCGCCCTGCACCGCTCGGTAAGTTTCACGTTCTGTTTCAGCGTGACAGCAGGGCTGCCGGACACTTCCTATTCATTTCTATGGGAGCCGACATGCGAGCGCTCCCCATAGAAATGAATGGACTGCTTTTTTCCATTCATTTCTATGGGGAGCGCTCGCATGCCGGCTCCCATAGAAATGAATGGGAAGTGTCTGTCCATTCATTTCTATGGGGAGCGCTCGCATGTCGGCTCCCATAGAAATGAATAGGAAGTGTCCGGCAGCCCTGCTGTAACGCCGGCGTGTACGGCTGTGATACACGCCGGCATTCTGTAGTGTGAATGCACCCTTACGGTGCCTTTTATGTATGTATGGAAGCGGCACGCAGACTTTGCCGCCGCTTCCATCCATATATAAGGCGCACTGGACTATAAGCCGCACTTACGATTTCTGAGGAAATCGTAGGTTTTTATGTGCGCCTTATAGTCCGGAAAATACGGTACTCAAACCTGTTCTGCTGAATGGACCTGATGGGAACTCAGAGCAACAGAGAGGAATTTCATGACTGTGTTATATTTTCTGTGTTTTTCAAGGAAAAACACATTTTGATGTATGAGATTTGTTGCAAATTTTTAGCGTAAATTTTGCACCAAAAGTCCACAACAAAATACATGGAAAAAAATTGGATTTTATGCCATTTAGCTAGTTTTGAAATCAGTAAACCATGTCAATGTGCAAGGATTTTAAATGAACATGAGAAATAATTCTTATAGTCTTCTTTTTCCCAGGAAACAGAACCAATCTTTTCCATGGGGTACCTCCTGTATAATACATTCATTGCCTAAGGAAACTATCATGATAAAATGGCACATAGGACACACAGGAGAATGGTTTGTTACAATGCCCGGCTCTGGTTACTGTAACTGTAACAGTCCTGCACCTGTGCAATGGTCTCCTGGCTGAGATGGATTTTTATCCACTGAAAATGAATAGGGTTAATGGAAGTTTCCATGACTGCGAGCAGAGATCTTAAAATGGAAATGTATCAATACCTAAAGTGTATTAGAAAATGACAATTTTACTTACACATAGAATAACTTTTTTTTTTTTTTTGCTGAAAATAACATATCCCTTTAACTTCATAAAGGCCAAACACTGTACGGGCTAGTTCACACGTAGTTAACGCGCACGCATTCTGGCACGTATACACGTGTCAGAGTATGAGCGCTCAAAACAGATCACATTTATTTCAATGTGTCGTTACGGACGTCTAACGCGCGTAATTTTGCACGCGTTATACGCCCGTAACGACACATTGAAATGAATGTGATCTGTTTTGAGCGCTCACACTCTAACACGTGTATACGTGCCAGAATGTGCGCGCATTAACTACGTGTGAACTAGCCCTAATGTATAGTGCTTTATCCTGGGCTTTAAACCTGAGCCATACAGCAGGAGAGATGAGACAGCCAGAGATGCAGAAGAGAAGACAGAAGTGGTGTGTTTTCTTCTGGTACTGATGATCAGGTGGTTGCCAGGTAGCCCTCGGCATGGCATAGCTGCTGTGCCTTAGAAGAGCCAGATAAGATTTACAAATGACTGTTGTCACTGTGCGGCAAGGTTTTTTTTCACCTGTAGTTGGGGTGTAACAGCAAAATAATAAAAATAAATAAATTTAGTGTGAATATCCCTAACATTATTCATACATAAATATCTCTATCTATCTATCTATCTATCTATCTATCTATCTATCTATCTATCTATCTATCTGTATAAAACTTAGTATTGATGATGATAAGCTATGAGGAAGAGACATATAGTCTCGAAACGCGTAAGCTCAGTGTTTTTTAGGGCTTTTTCTTCTTTCTTTTCTTTTTTCCTATGTCTTTATATTTTTATTTTTCGTATCGTGGATTAAAAGTTAAATTTTAGTACTACCTTGGAGAGACGCCAGCTTTTTATCATCAATACTAAGTTTTCTACACTACTCCCTAAGTCCGGAGAAGCCTCGTGCACCCTAAGGACTGTGTTTTCAAAGAATCTGCATATGCTGACCTACAAACATTTTTTTTTTGCTCCTCTATCTATCTATTTATATTGGAGACTTCTGGCCAAGGGAGAGTCACTGGCTGGCCAGGGAGAAAGCAACACACTGACACTCAGGTATTGTCAATGAGGATGCAGTCTCAGGCCCCAGGCTTCTGACATGCGTTTATTTATAGTACAGGCCTGAGGCTGTGCCCTTTATAGGCTATAGCTTAACCAATCATATTCACACTTAAATAGAAGTTATACATATGGTAAAAGGAAGTTTGCCTAGCACATTTCCATTTATCCTTTATTTAGCAAGTTCCCTATTTGCATTTCTGCAGACAAGAATAATGAATCCATTACTCGTCAAAAAGAGGAATTTGCATCCATATCTGCGTCAGTGGAAATATTCAGAGCATGAAATATATAAAATACAGCAAAATTAGGTTCAATCAGTAAACCATTCAATCAACCCAAAACTACGGTATTGGCACCGATAGCTCTTCACCATGGGCACACTGAATTCAGCACACTGTCAGCTTTCTATCGGTGTATTAAACCACATGTGCCCCAGATGATGAAAGGTCCTTTATAAGGCAGCCAGACTCATCTGGCTATGACAAACACAATATAGTTTTGGGATTTGGAAGGCAGGAGTCAAAAATGAAAATCAAGAAATGGTGGAAAGATGTTGAAGGTCTAGGAGTGAGGAAATTAGTTAGAAAAAACCTGTAAAATACTTAATGATTAATGCGTCATTCCTAATATGTCAAATTATGTATTAAGCCGTGCAGTGTTCTTTATTAATGTGTATATATACGTAACCTTTCTGTACCTCTTCCACTTTTTTCATTTTCTATCCTTCCCCTTTATTGTACATGTATGGGCATGTGTATTTGGTATTTGATATGCCCATAAGAAACAGGGAGCACAGAAATCATGTGAGTAGTCTACTGGACACAATAGCTTTTTGACATAAGAGATTATTGGTACTGACAGGGCTAGGCTTGCAAGACTCATTTATATAGAGATAGTGGCCAATAATTGGTTGCAATTCGGATGAGATTTTAATATAATTATTATAGGACACCTGTAAATGAATTATGATCATAGGCTTAAAGAGAGCTATAGAGAGATGTAGATATACATACATATAAATTGTATCACACAGTACAAAGAAGACAAGAAAGTTTAGGTAACTATAGAGTAAGTAGTCAGAAAATGTGTCGACTCAAAGGTCAACCCCAATACCAACCAGAAGTAACCTTAGGCGTTTAGAGATGTTGACATAGCTGGCATTAGGTAGGGGCTAAGGAGCAAAACACCAAGTTAATAATCCAGTGCTGATTCAGTTGAACTTAAATATGACCTAAAGAAGTATACTTGGCTCAGCTTCATGTACATCTTCATTTCAATATGAAGTGGGAAGTAACCTGCTGCCAGACACCTCCGACTGAGGCTTATCTACCAAGTGAACAAACAATAGGGCAGAAGTGGTGGCAGTGCATGAAAAGTGGTTAACCACCATGAAATTAGATCGTATACCAAGTGACCAGGACTTTGAAGCTTGTCTTAGACATTGCTTACTAGTAGAAGTTTGGTGCAACAGGACAAAATAGTCTAATAACCAGTGAGAGTTCCAAGTCTCTTCAAGCCTATGAAATATGGAAGCAGTAGGAGTTGGGAGTTGAAGTTTTAAGAACACATAAAGAACTTGAGGAAAGCTCTCAAAGTTGGTGTAGTGTCATGAAAATGAGATGGTCTTCCGCCTCAAATTCCTCTCTAAATACCATCCCTGTGAAACTTGTGGTGGAAAGCCAAAGAAGAGTTTTAGCTTTCCGATACAGATTTGTATATTGATTATCCTCAGATACAATGGGTTGAATCAATGTGAACTTCATTCAGAAGGTTCTGTGACTGAATCAGCTGCAGAATCCACAACCAAATTGAGCAGAACTCTTCTAGTTTTCAGCTTGCTGGGAAAACCAGAAGTGTCCATCACTGTCTATCAATGAAAACAATGAGAGGTGGATTCTGGCCAAATTTGGAGCTAATTTTGAGTCAAAATCCAGCTCAAAATCCGCTCAAAATTCCTCCATGTGAACTTAGTCTATCGTTTAAAAGGAATCTACTGCTTCTGACCAAGAATATTAAACTGTCACTTCCATAACCGATTACCATGATAAACATCATACCAATGTTATGTATATCACTTTTGCAAATTTGGAGAAAAGCATCTTTGATGTCTTATGCAAATGAGGCAGCTGCTACACAGGGCGGGGGTCTTCAGCCCTGGGAACACTGGTCTTGCTGCTTAACTAGGATGAGTAATGTCATAGCAGAGGGAAGATCTATCCTCAGGTAGGAGATGGTAGGGATCAGAGAGGCAAGAGCAGTGCTCCAGGAAGTTGAAGGCTCTCTCTAGAGAACCATCTGTCTCATTATCTATTACTACAGCCAGAGCTCCTCTAGAGAAGGCAGGGATGGCTTATTACTATCCCAGCCTTCCTAATTGCTGTGTACACAGTGTTTAATGAGCACTGTATATACAGCTATGGGAGCCGCTATAATACAGCTCCTCTCTGGCCCGGCGGTCATGTGATCCACCAGGATCAAAGACTGTTAGAGATGCTGGGTCCAGATCAGCCCAGCAGTCATGGGCAGCAGGCTATATTCTTCCTGTAACTGGGGTAAGGTATCAGCCCCAGTTACAGAGGAAATCAGCCTCCTCAACCAGAAAAGTAGTGCTCAGTTTCCCCCAAAGGTATATTATGACCTCATGGGGACACAATGAAAAAAAAAATATATATAAAAATAAATAATATGCCAATACCACACCCATATCACAGGTTCTAGCCCCACCTCCGACGACAATACAAAATAAAAATTACCGTGACAGAGGGGAAAAAATATTATAAGAAGTTTTTAGTAGCACATTAAAAAAAAATTAAATATTAAAACATGCAAGAATAAAAAATAATATAAAAATAAAGCCCTATGTGTCACAGAAACATAGACGCAAAAATTAGTTGAATAACCCATATACTAAAAATGTTATAGCCCTCAAAACCGCTCATACAATAAAACCTGAAAATGGGTCAGAGAAATTGGCCCAGTATTGAAGTGGTTCAAACGAGCAAATGTATACTATCATAAAAGTCATAAACACACAATTTCTGTAACTATTTGATGTATATGTTACAAACGTTTGCCATCAGGTTAACACATTCATTTTTTTTTCTCATCATATAGATTAATAAGTATACTGTGTGAATGATTCCAAACAAATACTCTTGGATATATTTCTTATTGACTACCAAAAAGAAAATCTAGAAGTTCACACGGTAACATCTTGTATATAATTTTGTAATTTCCTGCTGTTTTTGAAGTTCTGCAGTCAATGTTTTTGTAGAGTATTCAGATATACATTCAGAGGCAGCAAACATGTGTCGGATACAAGTGTATCAGTTCTGGCAATGCTCGGTGAGCTTAAGGGGTTATTGGTGGAGTAATAAAACTTATTTGCAATACTGGTTAAGCTATAATACTAATGTGTATATATACAGGTATCCTGGAACCACGTGCATTACTTTTGTGGAGGGCTGTGGGGAGGCCAGAATTCTGGTTCCTGTCTGCACCGCAGCTGCTCCGGCTCTCACTACATGATGAGTCCTTTCTACTGAATGAAGATGCGGCTTGTGTCTGCGGGGAGTCATTGACAACACAGACTCAATGCAGTTACAATGGAGACTAATATTAATACTTTTTACAATATTATATTTATATAGCAACCAGCCCCCTACATTATTTCAGACTCCAGACTAGATTCCTAAATACAGACAGTAGACCCTATAGTTAATTAAAATGTCACACAAGAACCTATAAAGAAATTCAGATCACCGATCAGACAAATGCATGCCCTGATAGTCTGGTCCCTTTGATCCCATATTTCTCACACAGACTACTTCCCATTTCTCCTATTACTTATATAAACTGTTCCCTGATGCTATTTCTTTCTCACAAAGATTTATCCAATTTTCACACAAACCACAAAATGCAGAAATATGTCTGGGGTGTAAAGGGAGTCCAATTGATTGGTCCAGGTTCCCATTGGAGTATTCACTAACTTCCCACTGGCCAGTCTGAGACTAAATGTACCCTATATAATGCAGATTTTGTGCTGCTTGATATTTCCTTAAAGAGGGTTGCGTTCATTTTTTTCATAAAAACTTTCCTTTTCCTTTCAAAATACCACAGAATTAAATGATAATATTCTGGTTGCCTGCAAACACCTCTGGAGGGAGCTCACTGAATGAGAAATCTCTCAGTGAAATCAGCAAATCTGTATGCAGTAAAGCTCCTGGTTAGATCCAAGAAAAAAGGTAAATGATAGTTATAGTAAAGTTACATGGACATGGTGCGACTTATTGTATCCATCAGTTTTTGTAATGTCTCTTTTAGGGAGGGTTCACACCAGCGCCCGATCTCCGTTATGCAGGTTTCCGTTTCCTACCTGAGAAACTGGACAGGAGACGGAAACCGGCAGTCAGTTTTCAAACCCATTCATTTGAATGGGTTTGAAAAGTGTCCACCTGTGAGCGTCTTCTGCTCTCCGCGGCGAAACCGTTTTTTTTTTAACCGGACACAAAGTCAGACATGCAGGACTTTGTGTCCGTGGGGAGCAGAAGATGCTCACGGGCGGACACTGAATACAGGTTTCCGTCTTCAGCTGAAAGAAAACAGCTGCATAACGGAGATCGGGCGCTGGTGTGAACCCGCCCTTACTTAATTACTTGCTTAATACACCTTTGTATATTGTATTAGTACTAATTGGACTGTTTGCTTTTTTATCATAAATTTGCATATTCTGTAATTTTACCAATACTTATCAACATATGTCTTTCTGGGGGTAAAACGGTGGCTCAGTGGTTAGCACTGCAGTCTTGTAGCGCTGGAGTCCTGGGCTTGAATCCTGCCAGGAACAACATCTGCAAGGGGTTTCTATTTTCTCTCCGCGTTTGCGTGGATTTCTTCCCATTCTACAAAGATAGGGAAAAAAAATTAATATGTCTTGCTGTAGACACTTCATATTTTGATAGTATTATTCTTTTAACAATTCAGGTTTTCAGCTTTATCTACTATCTTTATGGTGACTTATAGGCCTCTGTATAAGCTGTATTAAAGTGAAGGCAAAATGAAAGCAATTTTTACCAAGAATCCAATGCTAATCTTGGTAATTGTGATAGCCCTGTCCAGCTCAATAGGTTCTAGAAACAGCTTTCTCCTGCCTATTGACTCTTTACAGTGGCACAAAATCATTCAACATATACAGTAATTGCTCTCCTCCACAGAAACTTGGCATACAAGAAAAGAAGACTTGTTTATTTCTGTAATAATAGATGATTGTTTCTATTTTTAATGAAGAATAAATTAAAATGTAACCTTAAACTGGGATGCTAGAAGAGAGTAGTGAGTGAAATACAAGTCCTCTCTATATGTACACAATGGCTGCATTTACATCTTGTGAGAGAGAAAGCCCCAGAGATGCTGGCCTACAGTAGAAAGTTGAGACAAATTTCGTATTGATTTAGAGAGCACACGTCCTGGCATACTTTGTTTTCTTGGAAGCAATACTTTCAGTTAAGCCTCTTATCCTTTAAGCCTCCAAAAAATCTTAAGCACCCCAGATCAGCTTCTGACTTGTGAGATTTTGACAATGTCGTCCTGTCTCTTTTACACATTCTTGAAGGAATGCGTTTTGACCACCCAAATAATATGTAATGCTATATGACAGGTGCATAAATCCACCGTCTTAGTGTAATGGAACTGAAATAAAACTGTATTCGCAATTTTTTTTTAGTAAATGTTCATAATATGTGTTTTGTATAACAAAAAAATATCACATTTTATAAAATGATAGGACTACTGTTAAAATATTATAAGGTCATAAGTTGTTTTATGTCCGTGGTCCGGTGGCATAGCTCTACAAGTCTGTACCAATAACCAGTTATATCCCAAACACCACTGGACCTATACTAATGGCCCTGTATGATGATAGTTACATGAGGACACTTGACAGAGCAGGTAGAAGTGTCCTGACTATCACCATTTATTGCCAACTGATCAAAATATATCATACTCATTCTCTGATGGAAAAGACGTGGGGTTCACGTTTTGGAGCCCCACAGACCCAAAGCGGATGACCTATCCACGGTGGCTCTCACTAATGTGGGGTCCACCTGATCTAAGGCTTTAGCCAGAGCTGTGCTACCAAGTAGCAGCGAGACCACTATCTAAGCTTCATAGCTGCCTATGCTCATAATGTCTCAGGGATCTGTGGTATAAGAGTGTCCCTACACTTAAGGCGTGTAGTACACTTGACAAGGCCTTCACCAAACCATACTAGCCAGGAGTGCAATGCCTCAATACATCCTCACATTAGACAACTCATTATTATTACAAATAAAATGAAAGGGTAGGATGAGTGGATAGTACGCTTCATGCAGGAGTGATTGCCCTTTCATCTATACCCCTTTTTGGGGGATGTTTGTCCATGTTTATTGCTGATGATTCAGGCTCCGCAGAGTCTGTTATACCACATTGTGTAGTAGAGATGCTCCTCCTGTGTCCTGTTAAAGAGGACCTTTCATGGTTTGGGGCACAGGCAGTTCTATATACTGCTGGAAAGCCAACAGTGTGCTGAATTCAGAGCACTGTCGGCTTTCCCGATCTGTGCCCCGGGTAAACAGCTTTTGGTCCCAGTACCATAGCTGTTTACAGTCAGAAGGGCGTTCCTGACAGTCAGTCAGGTACGTCCTTCTGTACAAGCAGCGCCAATAGCGCTGTACAGTGTGAGCGGGGAGGAACACCCCTCTCCTCCTGATAATACTCGTCTATGGACTAGCTGTGTGAGCAGAGGGAGGGGGCGTTCCTCCCTGCTCACACTGTACAGTGCGATAGGCGCTGCTGTGGAGAAGAACGTACCTGTAGACTGTCAGGAACGCCCTTCTGACTGTAAAGAGCTACGGTTCCGGCACCGATAGTTCTTTACCCGGGGCACAGATCGGGAAAGCCGACAGTGCGCTGAATTCAGCGCACTGTCGGCTTTCCAGCAGTATATAGAACTGCCTGTGCCCCAAACTATGAATGATCCTCTTTAAGCCATATGTCCTACTGGGAGGAGAGGAGTCGAGAGGAGCTAGCAACTGCACAAGTCAAGAGAAGTTTGAAACCCAATGTGACTGGAATTTCAGCAAGCCATTACTACGGACCATCAAACTATTAATCATGTGAATAGCTCCCAATGAAATGAATGGAGTTGTGTGATCACCGTTACAAAGTATTCGTCACAGGGTCAATATTCACTGTAGTGTGAATATTAGGTAAAGCTAAAGCCATGCACGACAAAAATGCTGCTGTATGTCCGTAGAGAAACTCGTTTTCCTTTCTAATGCCAAGCCCCACGTTGCGAATACGCAGTGTTTTTGGCAGAAACGCCACATTTTACAATACCTGCAAAGTGGATGGGATTCTGGCTAATCCCATCCATACATTGCAGAAAAAAATCTACAACAGAAATGCTGCTATTTCAAAAACACTTGCGTTTTTGTAAATCTCAGGATGTCAATTGTACCTGCGGAAACGCTGGCATTTTCCATATAGGTATAATAGAAGCAGAAAGTCTGCAGCGGAAAAATCTACTGAGTGACTGTGAAAAACGCTCCGGAAAAATACACAATGTGGTCTTTTTAGAAGCATTTTTCGACTGTAGTTCACTATGTGGGCACTTAGCCCCAAATTTCCATTGCAAAACCAACTGAAATTGTGCGATTTTTTTTTTTTCTTTTTGCTGTGGCTAACCTGCAGATTTCTCTGCGACTTTCAATCTTCACATTGCAAAGGTTGAAATCCACAGGAAAAGTCAGCAGCAATAATTGACAAGTGACAATAAGTCACTTTTTATTGAAATATTTTTATGCAGCAAGTGACTGTTTTTGTTTTGTTTACATCCCAAAAACTATGTTACATCAGTGAATAACCGCAACAATTCACAGCACCTCACTCCAGTTTTACCCAGGGTGTCCATGTCCGAGGGACATGTGTTAAGCTGATCAATATCTATAGAATTATCCTTTGCCAATCCAGAAAACCTTTACAGATACAAAAATATAGGTATGTAGAATGGGTCTGACTTCTTGCTATTATGAAGAGTATTAAGAGGTCTTTAGATGGAGTTTTCTCACCTCAGGGGGTGTCTGACTGCCAGACACATATACAAAACACCTTCCAATACCTTCATGCCAGCCAGAGTCTTCACCCCTCATTGTTAGTCTGGACCTATAAGTACCTGGGCGTGCTCCTCAATAATAAACTAGACTGGGCTGATCACCTGGAGGCGCTGCACAGAAAGGGCCACAGCAGACTCTACCTGCTCAGGAGGCTGAGGGCCTTCGGAGTCCGGGGGACACTTCTTAGGGCCTTCTTCAACTCTGTGGTTGCCTCAGCCATCTTTTTCGGTGTGGCCTGCTGGGGAAGCAGTATATCAACCAGGGACAGAAATAGACTTGACAGGCTGATCAGGAGGGCCAGCTCTGTCCTGGGGAGCCCCTTGGACCCAGTACAGGTGGTGGGTGACAGAAGGATACTGTCTGTGGTGACCTCCATGCGGGAGAACAAATCCCACCCCATGTATGGGACTCTGATGGGACTTGGCAGCACTGTAAGTGACCGTCTGCTTCACCCCAAGTGTGAGAAGGAGCGCTATCGCAGGTCCTTCCTTCCAACCACGACCAGGCTGTATAATCTACATCAGACCAAACGAAGATCACTCCGCACAGAGAACTAATGATTATGAGGATGACCATGAAGTCTTCCTCTTTCTCTTCTGTTTTTCCTTAGCTGCCATGGACTCCTAAGTATATCTTCTCTTCTCAGCTTATCTGTGTCTACGTCTGTAATATATTACTCTGTATTATCCTGTATCTGTATTACTATGCTGCTTTAACACGCTGAAATTTCCCCAATGTGGGACTATTAAAGGATTATCTTATCTTAGTCTAGCCCAGGGGTAGGGAACCTTCGGCTCTCCAGCTGCTGTGAAACTACAACTCCCAGCATGCTCCATTCACTTCCATGGGAGTTCCAAGAAGAGCAGAGCAAGCACACATGCTGGGAGTTGTAGTTTTGCAACAGCTGGAGAGCCGTACGTTCCCTACCACTGGTCTAGCCACTGATCTCTTTAATGATCTGACAGAATCGATAACTGACTGGTTGTAAGCATCCCCAACTTCCAGAAAGTACTGCGGGCTTCCATGCTGTCTAGGTCAATCCACACCCCCAGCAGATACAGGATCCTGTCAGGTAACTACACCTCTCCCTTCAGATACTAGGACTTCTTCCACACTTTAGTGGTAATGGACACTTAGCAAGATAAAACATAACTTGACCTACTCCAGGTCTCCTGCAGGGGCAGGAAACCACTGAGGTATAGGAGGGGCAGCTTTATTTTAGGTCCAGGTTTTCTGACCCTGTAGCAGGCCCTCTCTCTAGTGGTTTTGTCATGGTGAAGGGGAAATAAAGTTAGTTGTAATTTTAGTCCTGTATCCAGGTTACCCAATTTCAGAAAGTACCTATTAAAGGCTTCTTTTTAAAGGGGCTCTATCATTGCGAAAAGACCTTTTTAACTAAGCACATACTTGCACAGCCTTTAGAAAGGCTATTCCATGCACACCTTTTATATGCTAATCGCCTCAGTAGTTTTTGAATGAGTCCGCTTTTAGCCATATGCTAATTAGCCTCCGGCGTGCACTCCTCTGTGCTATTCTCTATGTATGTGTACAGCACAGACTGCTGCTGCTAACGCATCAGCCTCCCTGCTCTCACACAAACATAGCAGACAGTGCACGCTGGAGGCTAATTAGCATTTGAATAAAAGCAGGCTCATTCAAAAATTAGCATACAAAAGGTAGGTGTGGAATAGCCTTTCTAAAGTATAGCTTACTGTCTCAAAATGAATATAACGGCAAATATCATAGTACCTGCTGTAAACATAAAACAGACATTTAAAGGGATTCTACCAAACATTTTTTTTCTTTTTGACATGTAGGAATAGCCTTAAGAAAGAAAGATTATGAATGATAATCTGTTTTCCCTTAGCCCAAACAGTAGCACAACTGGGGTATTTCTGCCCCTATGAGCTGTTCCCCTATAAGAGGCCGGAAGACATGCTCCTCCCTTGTGTTAGTAACAAGTATGATATACAGAGAGCAATTTATGCCAAGAGCTACACACACATACACAAAATCTGTACAACAGTACCTCCTAGGGAGGGAGCCTTGTGCTGCTGTTTGGGCTAAGGGAAAACAGATTATCATTCATAATCTCTCTTTCCCCCTACGCCCAACAGCAGTACAACTGGGGATTTAGCAAGTATTGTTTCTCCTAGGGCGGGTCCTCCTGGCAGGCTGATGCCAAGACGGAGTGCCCAAATGCTGTAGCATCGGCCGTACGCCAGTCCAATCTGTAGTGTTTGGCAAAAGTCAGCTGTGAGCTCCAAGAGGCTGCAGCACATATCTGCTCTAGAGAGAGGAACCGTGTCTCTGCCCATGATGTCGCCACTGCTCGGGTGGCATGGGCTCGTAGGAAATCTGGAACAGGAAGATTCTGGCCCCGTAGGGAACAGGTGATGGCTTCTCTGATCCATCTAGACAGGGTTACCTTTGATTCTTTAGAGCCTCTATTATGGCCAAACACATTAACCAGAAGATTCTCTTATCTTCGGAACGGTGCTGTACGGTCTAGGTAAATATGTAGTGCTCTTACCAGATCCAGTGTGTGTAGCTTCTCCTCCTGCTCCGTGGTAGGAGAGGGAAAGAAATCCGGTAAGGTGATCACTTGATTGGTGTTCTGAAGTGTGGGTACCTTTGGCAAAAATCCCGGAACGAACCTTAGCTGTACCCTGTCAGGGAAGAAGGTTATGAAAGGTTCGGAGGCTGCTAGAGCCTGCAATTCGCCAACCTTCTTGGCGGGGGTTATTGCCAGCAGAAAGGTCACTTTAAATGACAGGTACTTCCAGTTCACTTCAGATAATGGTTCGAAGGGGGGGCGCACATAGCCCTTGTAGAACCGCGGCCAGGTCCCACTTGGGGACAGGGGGCCGTACCTGGGGGCGGAGCCTGGCAGCCCCCTAAGGAACTGTTTGACAAGAGGATCTTGTGATAACCGTGTCTCCAGGAGAGCAGATAGAGCTGACACTTGAACCTTGAGGGTGGCAGGTGCTAGTCCTCTCTCCAGGCCGTTCTGTAAGAACTCTAGGACTGCATCTCTGTCTGGATCGCGGTGGCTGCCTGTACACCAATCTCGGAATATCCGGGCGATCCTTTGGTAGCTCTGATTGGTTGCCTCTGCTCTTGAATGGGCTAAGGTACTTAGCACTCCCTGGGACAATCCTCTGTCTGCGCGTATGGCGAGGTTAACCTCCAGGCAGTGAGGTTGAATTTGTCTAGGCCCAGGCACGGCTGACTGTTCAGTGACACCAGGTTCCTGACTGGTGGAAGCCTCCAGTAGTTCCCCCGACTCATAAGGATAAGGTCGGTGAACCATGCCCTTTTTGGCCAGAATGGCATGATCACTATTGCTGAAGTCTGGTCCTGCCTGAGTTTCGCCAATGCGAAACTATGTCCTTGGGATCATCGGGATGGGAGGGAACACGTATGCCAGTTCGAACCTCCATGGTATTGACAGGGCATCCACAGCCAAAGGGTTGTCTTCCCGGTACAGGGAGCAAAACCTTTCTACTTTGGCATTGTGTTGGGTGGCCATCAGATCCACCTCGGGGAGACCCCACCTCCTGGTCAGGTAGTGGAAGATGTCCTGATTCAAGGACCATTCGCCTGCGGTCGGGCGGCCTCTGCTGAGTTGATCCGCTAGGATGTTCAGGCGGCCCTGGATATGTACCGCGGCCAGCTGGGAGAAGTTCCGTTCTGCCCAGGAGAAGATCAGGTTGGTGACTTGCAGGAGCGAGGGGGACCTGCTTCCTCCCTGCTTGTTGATATAGTGGACTGTCGTCAGATTGTCTGATCTTACTTTGACAGCTTTCCCTCGTAGAAGTGGTGCAAATGACAGAAGGGCTTGATGAACTGCGGTAAGCTCGCGCCAGTTGGATGAGTGCGTCCTCTCCCGCTGATTCCATGTACCTTGAACCGGGGTCTCCCCCAGATGAGCTCCCCAGCCTGTGAGGGAGGCATCTGTAGTCAACAGGGTCCAGGCGGGCTGGACCAAGGACTTCCCATCTCGCAGATGGGTCCACCAGGGCAAGGTTTGCCAGGTGCTGATGGTTAACTGGATTGGCTTCTGTAAACCTGAAGGACTGTGATTTCAGACTCTCAAGATCTCGTTCTGTAGAGAGCGCATATGCCATAGGGCCCAAGGAACTGCATCTAGGGTAGCGGACATCAATCCAAGGACCTTCATAGCCATCCTGATGGTGACCTTCCGTGTAGAAGACAAATGATGTGCTACCCAAGCAATTTTCCTTTTGCGAGGAGAGGGTAGAGAGACAGTCATGTTGAGAGAGTCTAGAATAAGTCCCAGGAACTGAACTCGTGTTGATGGCACCATTACTGACTTCTGCCAGTTTACCAGCCACCCCAGCTTGTCTAGTAGAACTACGACGGTCTGCACCTGCGTGGTAAGAACCTCCTTTGAATGAGCCTTCAGAAGCCAGCCGTCCAGGTACAGGACTATGAATATGCCTTGAAGGCGCAGAGCGGCAGCGACTGGAGCTATAACCTTTGTGAAGGTGTGGGGGGCAGAGGATATGCCGAACGGGAGGGCTGCGAACTGGAAGTGCGCCTCTTTCCCTTCTATGTATACGGCAATCCTCAGGAACTTTCGGTGTGCCGGAAAGATGGGTACGTGGAGGTAGGCATCCTTGAGGTCCAGAGTGACAAAGTGATCTCCAGGGTGCATGAAAGGTAGCACTGACCTGATGGTCTCCATGCGAAACCACAGCCTGCGGATGAAGCGATTCAGATACCTGAGATCGATGATCATACGCCACTCGCCTGATGACTTGGGGACCAAGAAGACTGGAGAATAGATGCCTGTGCCTTGATCTGCGCGAGGAACCACCTCCAGCGCGGCTTTGTCCACGTACTCCTGAATCAATTTCTCCAGATGAAGTTGTTTGGGGCCCTGAAAAGGGCGGGTTCTTACCATCTTCTCTGGCGGCTGGGAAACAAAATTAATTTTATAGCCTTCCTGGATCATCTGGATGACCCAGGGGTCCCGAATATTCTGGCGCCAGGCATCCACATAGTGGGAAAGACGACCGCCCACCCTGGGGGAGGGGGGGGGGGTGAGGAGAGGGGAGGTGGAAGGATTAGAAGGAGGTGCCCTTATGTTTACGAGAGGAGCCCCGACCTCTACCTCTGCCGGATCGTCGCTGGCCTCTAGTTCCTCTTCTGGAGGTGCCTCTTCCTCGAAAGTAGGGACTCTGACCTTCAAGGGGCTGTGGCAAATTCTTGCCTTTGGAGTCAGCCAGAGATTCCATAATCCGGTCGAGCTCCCTCTCGAACAGCCGTTCCGGCTCACAGGGGAGACCACACAGGCTATTCTTGGAGGTGAGGTCAGCCTTCCAGGGCTTCAGCCACAAGGGCCGGCGAGCAGCAGTAGCCAGTGCCATAGATCTGGCGGCCAGACGGGTTTGAAAATGGGTCGCCTCCGTCAGATGATCCACCAGCAGAGAGATGTCCGACATTGCTGCCAGGAGGTCATCTCGATCCACTCCAGAATCTATGTCCTTGGCAAGTGACGAGAGCTCTACCCGCAGACCAGTGGCCATCTCATTCGCAACCATGCCCAGGGAGGCCTGGGCTGAGGAGGCCGAATAGACTCGTCTCAGAGATCCTTCCACCTGACGATCCATCGGATCCTTGAGACTCGACCCGTCCTCTGTCGGGAGGACAGTGCGCCTTGACAGCTTCGCCACAGCGACGTCAACCGTAGCTCTTCTATGGTCAGAAGGGCGTTTCTGACAGTTAGCCAGAGACGTCCTTCTTCACAGCATAGCCAATCGCGCTGTGCTGTGAGAGCCGGGAGGAACGCCCCCTCCCTCCCTGATAATGCTCGTCTATGGACGAGTACTGCGAGCAGAGGGAGGGGGCGTTCCTCCCGGCTCTCACAGCACAGCGCGATTGGCTGTGCTGTGAAGAAGGACGTCTCTGGCTAACTGTCAGAAACGCCCTTCTGACCATAGAAGGGCTACAGTACCGGGACCGTAAGCTCTTCACACCGGGCCCACATCGGGAAAGCCGACAGTGCGCTGAACTCAGCGCACTGTCAGCTTTCCGGCAGTATATAGAACTGCCTATGGGCAAAATGGTGAAAGGTCCTCTTTAAAGCTATTCCTACGTGTCAAGAAGAAAAAAAAAAAAAAAAAAATTGTTTTAATGGTAGAATCCCTTTATTTGCAATTCCCAAAATGTATTAGTGTCATTTTCTTCTGCAACACTGTACTCATTTAGAAGTACTTGGTCACCTATAAAGCTCAACTTTACGGTAACTTATTTTGATGAGCGAATAGTATTCAAAACTATTTTCAATTACCCTGTTCCAAAAAAAATAAATGGAGCGGCTATAGTGTCGAATACTATTTGCTCATCTTTACAACAGTAAAGGCAACCACTATTTTATACACTTTGCAAAAATACCAAAAAACGCCGGCTACTCTTCCGAAGACAAATATAAAATGTAACTTTTAATACGAATCCATTAAACAAATAAAAAAAACCTGAAAAAACGCCAACGCGTTATAGATTAATGAAATTAATGGCTTGAAGGGACACTGAGCTGTGTGGTCTTTTTAGGTTCTCAGTGTGTTTGTATGGGTTTTCTTGTACTTTGAAAACATACTGATACAGTCATTGGCTTACTAAGAAATTAGCCCTAGTTTGTACCTGAGCTAGGTAAATTAGATTATGGTGAGTGATCAAATATATCTATTCAACACTTCACAAAGTAACCTGAAAGATGTCTGAATATATACATTTCATATGCATTAATAAAATGTTATTTTTGAACTGCTTTGGGCTAGTTCACACAGGGGCAATGAGGCAGATTTTGACAGCAGATTTCACCTCAAAATCTGCCTCCGTACAATGGTGGTCTATGGAGACTGCTAGCCTTTTTTTCTGCTAGTTTTTTTCTGCTAGCAGAAAAAGAGCAACATGACCTTTCTTCAGGCGGATTCTGCCTGAGGAAAGCAATAGAAGTGAATGGGAGGCAAAAAATGCCTAGCTTTTTTTTTTTTTTTGCAAAAAACAGCGACTGAAAACGCCTAGCTTTTTTTTTTTTCTATACAGTCCATTCACTTTAGGGGAGGGGAAAACCGCCTGGCGTTTTCTGAAGCAGTTTTCACCAAAAACTGCTCCAGAAAACACTCCAAAAAAGGCCTCAAGGTCAAAAAACTGCTCCCTAATTAGGAAGAGTTTTTTTACAGGAACAAAATAGGCCAGGAGGTTTTTACATGTGAACTAGCCCTAAGTTTTCACATTTTTTTTTTTTTCCCCTGTGGTCATTCTATTGTATGTGATGTTTGTTGAAGAATTTTTCTTTGGTGACATCAAGTAGTACACTCCTAGGCAACATTTTAGAGGGAAACCGTCATGTCAAACATTGGGTCCGATTTGCAGGCAGTGTGTTACAAAGCATGAGAAGCTTAGCACATCATATATAACTTGGAGGTGAAAGGAGCAGTAGTTCATTTAAACCTCTGCTCATTCTGGTAATAGGAGTAGCAGTCACAGTATGTGCACTCATACACAAGGCAGACATAGGACGTACGCAGATCTAAATAAAACAAGTTATAATATTTTTCCCACAAACTTCTCTATCAACAGGACTGGTTCCCTTGAAGATTAGCTCAATGATCAAGGAAATTATGCCTAAATAAACAACCTTGAACAATGACTTGGTCATAAACCAATGCTCAGGAAAATAAATCTCGAAGATTGTAGTTTTCCAACGGTTTATTGAAAGAAAAATGTACAATGCAATTAACGGTAAGACTTCTGGTAGCGAGCACGGGCTCCAGGTCCACCGAACTTTTTGGACTCGCAACGACGAGGATCTGCAACTAGAAGAGTCCTGTCATACTGAATGAGAATATCCTTGATTTCCTTCTTGGAAGCCTCATCAACATCTAAAATAAAAAGTAGAAGCACATTACAAAAGGTGGATTTAATCCAATGTAGCAGTGTTCTCACCATTGTAGCACTTATTAGAAGGATTTAGTCAATTATCTTTAAGGCCAGGGCCCCATGGGCCAGAAACGCAGTGGGAAAAATCGCAGTATTGTACAGTAACTGCAAAGTGAATGGGATTCTTGTGAACCTCATGCCTACTTTGCAGTAAAAACTGAGGCGCAGTTTTGGAAACCGCAGCATGCCAACTGCATACAATATACAGTAACATATAATATACAATAACATATAATACAATATAATTGTAACAAAGTCCAGAGGAAAACTCTGAACTTTCTGTTTAAAGTGCTGTGGGAAGAACTGCGATGCGTTCCCGCTGTGGTTTTTCCCACAGCGCTTTATTACTGCAGTTCTTCCTGTGGAGGCCTTAGCCTAAAACAGATCTTTCAAGTGACAAGCCACATTCCAAGGAAGTTCTCCCCCCCCCCCCCCCCCACAATTTGTTTCAATTAAAAGCTTTTCAATGCAGCACAGATGGATTACATGCAGATCCACAAAGCCCCACATAAATACACAGCCACTATCAGACTCATAATTGAAGTACTTTGCCATCTATCGTATTATGTGATAAACACTTACACTTTTGGTAGTATGCCACAAGAGATTTGGAAATGGCTTGACGAATGGCTGTAAAGAAAAAAAAAAATTTATTACTGTAAAAAAGCCTAATAAAGAACCTGTTTAAATCCACACTTAAGGCTTATATGTCCTGTTTAATAGATACGTTTACGGCTATGTTAGCAGGACTGTGTCATTAAAGGGTTGTCCAACTACCTAAAAAAAGAAAAATTTAAGCCTTCAACCCAATGCATCAATTGTGGAGAGAAGGGGCTGGCTTAGCTTACTGAAATACGCCAGTCCCCTCCACACATTGCAATGATGATATTCCAAGACAGGAAAGCCCTGTCAAATGGACCGCTCATGATCTAGGACACTGCTAACAGCTGGATATATGGATATTTTGCAAAACTGAGGCACATGAACAATTGTAGATCTCTCTGCTCTTAACACTTTTAGTGTATTTTACCAAAAAAAGTGTGTTTGAAAGCTTTTTTTCCCCTCTATATAAAGTAATGTTATGCTTACCATAGACTTGCGCAACATGTCCACCACCCTTCACACGGACTCTGATATCAACACCAGCAAATCGCTCCTTACCCAAGAGAAGAACAGGCTCAAGCAGCTAAAAAACAAAAATGACACGAGTTATACTGATACAGTACATAAAGTATTTAAAGGAAAAAAAAAAAGTCATTCCCATTTCAACCGCCCTAGGATGGTTGAGAGTTATCAAGGCAGAGTAGCACAACTAGATACACTGTACCCATAGCTCCAAAGAAACACTGTAGACCCATGTTTGGATGCTTCCAAGAATTAAAATGTAACTCCAATTATAAGGGGGGGGGGGGGGGGAGCAAGTTTTAAACAAGTTTCCTTTTACATTTATTAAGCTGCGAGCCTCCTTACATTCACTCAGACTGTTTATATATAGTCTGGTATACACAGCAAAAAAGTTACATGCAGTATGTAGCAATTTACAGTTTTTTTTGTTTGTTTTTTTTTTTTTGGGGGGAGAGAGAGAATCCAGATATAAATGAGTGGGTCAGCGTTCCGTCAGCCCACGCACATGACTGCGTATTACACGGTTCTGTGTGTGGGCTGACAGTCCAGGCCGCAAAACTCAGGATGGGTCCTATCCCTGTCCAGTTCTGCTTCCTTCACATCATCATGTGGTTCCATGGTGACAGGGTCGCTTTAATATATATGGGAGATTATTAGATGTTCCCCATAAATGTATCACCTATCGACAGTATTAATAAAGGTATGATCACTGGAAATCTCACTACATTCAGTGATCACACAACCATTAACTTTACAATTGGCGTTTAAATGCAATGTTGAGCTGTGGTCTTCATTAATACCAGAACATACTCTTACATTGAGGCAGCTTTGTAGATTCAGAAAAATTCCAAACCCAAGTAAGGGTCCATTCAGTTTTTTTAAGAAGTTTAAAAAAAAACAAAGAACACTGACGTCCAAGGGAATGGATGGCCATCCGTTAGCACAAGTTTTTTTGCATCCGATGAAAACGTGATCTGAATGGAGCCCAATTTGGAATCTCAATCTTTAAACACAACTGTTCTAGCAGTATTAGAAAGACTTCAACAACCTTTTCATAGTCATGCAAGACAGTACAACACTCCTGAAGAGCCTTTCAGCAGGATCTGGTCATGTATTGTTTGCGGTTGTACCTTGTACTGCAGAGTTGCGGGTTCGATCATCTCCAGAGGTCTTCCGTTCACTTTAATGAGGCCATTACCTCTTTTGCAGTGAGCAACAGCAGTGGCTGTTTTCTGAAAGGAAACAAAGAACGAACAAAAGAGTTAAACATTTTAAAGATTGGGGTGAAAACATCACAGGTCCGCCAATTTATAAACTGTATGCCAACTTCAAGCTCATAAAATACCACTACAAATCTAGGTAGACGCTAAGGTAGGAAGGCCACTGCAGATAGATGGGGCTTCAGGGGGTTAGCCAGGAAACTAAAACTTCCACCATTGTATGGCATTATGCAGAAGGTCCAAATTACATATATATATCTGATACCTAGCTTGTTAGACTGCCTTGGGTAATGAAGTCTTGTAATTTGGCCCAACCTTTCAACGTGTGAACTACTGGTCATGTGACTTCCCTTCCTGTACACCTCAGAGTAGAGTCAGTCACGTGACCAAGGGTCAGCGCACCAGAAAGAGATGACACACAAGACATCCTTTGAGAGCTTGGCATAGGTTTGACTGGGATGAAGCAAACATACAAGCGGACCCTCCTGCAGTATTACAATAGTGGAAGTTTTGGTAATCAGGATAACCTCCTTAAAGCTTTTCATCTCAAATATACATATAAAGTCAGAAGAATAGTATTTACTATCAAATTAAAGGTGTATTCTCATTACAGCAAGTTAGCCCCTATCCACAGAACTGCTGGAGACCACCATGCATTGTACTTTGGAACGCAATTGATGCTCCACACAAACTGGGGTGCAAGACACTTTCATTCTTGTGATTATTAAGGGCCCCGCCAATGAAACCGTCACCAATCAGATAGTTGTTACCCCATATCCTATGGCTGTGGAGAGTGTTAACTTGTGACCACAATACTCCATTCCTTGACACTCAGTCCTTTATACTTTAATAAAAAAAATACTATGCCCCATGAATGCTACCAAATAGCCACTGCATGAAATGTTAGTATAGATGATGCAGAATTTTGCACCACTATAAACATCAAAAACCAGGAATGTGGTTCAGATGCAAAAAACAGTTACCAAAGTTTGCACCGAAAAGAGAATTACATTTTTTATGTATAAAAATACAAAATAAATACACGTACAATACAATGACAGCTCTGACTACAATAAAAAACAGCAACTATATGACAAAGCTGGCTGTGCAAGTTGTGGTCCTGTTCTATTGAATTAGAAAGGGCGTTAGGAACACTAAAATAGTGCAGGTAATACAAAGAAATCCTAATACTCAACTGGTCCAGCAGAGGACATCACATACATCATTCACTTCCCGATTGAAGCCAATCGCTGGCCTCATCGGTCACATGCCGTAAAGGCATTACTACTGAATCCAGTGATCAGCTGTTCACAGGTCATACTACATTTTTTTTCCAGAAGAGTAAATGTACCGTTACTTTTGAGGAGTATTTGTAGCCAAAGAGGTGTATGAAGTTTTCAGTAATGGAAATAAATGATATGTAGGGATAATAAAGCTAAGAGGTCACGGTTTAAGCAGTGAAACCATTACTATAACCTTCACTGGCTCACTTTCATTTTATATGGGTCAGTCGGTGGGCCAAGACAACAGAGGCAGTCTGCTAAAACAATGGTTATAAACTGCTTTTTTTTTTTTTGCTGTACAAAATGTAGTTTTTATTTATACTATTTTGGGGATAGTCATCACATCTTACTCCTTAACTTTTATTTTGAAGGCAAAACAGTGATTTGTCCATTTAGATCTTTGTTACCATTACAGTGGTCATATGGGATAAGTATTCTTATTTTTCAAAGAATGCTGGCTGTCATACAAATAGGACAGCTCCAGCAGTGGAGGTGAAGGGTAATAGGGGGTAGATTTTGATGTACTGATCAGTGGCAATAGTGCCAGGTAGCTACTGGCAAAGGGGTCGTTATTACACCACCCATTAACCTGCTCCCTACAATTACTGAAAATCTTGGGCAATCCCTACCAGCTCAGGCTTTATGCACATAACCATTTGAGTCACCAAGAACCATGGAAGAGTCCAAAAAATAGGACAACAATCCCTGTGCAGCTATATCAGACAGTATACTGAGAAATGGATCAGTCTAGGCGAGTCTCTACCCTTCTTTTACACAAGGCCCAAAGTAGCTGTGTGAAGAAAGGGACACATGCACAGGCCCATAGATACATGTGCAGCAGGAGCTCACTCACACACATAGCACATGCCTTATAGCTGGGGCTTCTGATGTATACTCACAGTATGGCTACTACCACACACAGCACATGCCTCATAGCTGGGGCTTCTCCTGGTGTATACTCACAGTATGGCTACCGCCACTCACACACATAGCACATGCCTTATAGCTGGGGCTTCTCCTGGTGTATACTCACAGTATGGCTACCGCCACTCACACACATAGCACATGCCTTATAGCTGGGGCTTCTCCTGGTGTATACTCACAGTATGGCTACCGCCACTCACACACATAGCACATGCCTTATAGCTGGGGCTTCTGATGTATACTCACAGTATGGCTACCGCCACTCTCACACACACACGCTGCAGCATAGATGCATTATGGTGAGAAGTGACTGCACGAGTAGCCGAGCACGGCAGCCGGCCACGTTATGGGTAACCCTACTACACAGCGTCAGAGCTCCGGACAACTACCCAGGTCTGGAACAACTTTTACCGCCTTTTAATCGCTTCTCACACCGATAGCAACAGCGCTAATACCCGAGGAGCGGCTATGGCGATACAGCCGGCACATCAGGCAGGGCCGCGCACCACACGAGGTTTCACCCCGGACATCTACAAACACTCACCTTACGTCCGAAAACCTGGACGGACTGCAGGGGACCCTTCGCCGGCATGTTCCTGTGGAGAGAGCGGGAGAACAGGCGGTTACCGGGTGAAGCAAACTATATTATCTGGAGATTTAGGCCTAGGAGCGCAAGAGCCTCACCTCTCCGTGCTGGGCAGTAGCGAGAAAAGGAAGTACGGGTTCTCCGCATCCACTCATCAGGGGCTAGCGTGCTCTACGTGCAGTGACGTAATACGCTAATGCGTTTAAAGAACATGCTAGGTCTGCCTAGAGGCGCCATTTTACTTGTGGGAACGGAAGCATAAAGCAACGTACAGTAGCATACGGTTGCGACTAGAATGGAGTTGCTCCTGATAGGCTCTCCCTCCAGCAACTCCAGTCTAGTCAATTTATTACTGAGGTGACTACATTGGAGTTGCTTACAGGAGCTGCCGCCAGAAACTCACTACAGGATCAGCTAGAGTGGAGTTTCTATCGGCAAGATTCATAGCTCGACAAGACAAGATGTATTATTATAGTATTATATATTATAATATTATAAATGTGAACGTTTGTGTGTTTGGATGTTTGTTCCTCAATCAAACAAAAACAGCTGAGCGGATTTGAATGAAATTTGGCACATAGATAGATTGTAACCTGTATTAAAACAGGTGACTTTTTATCCTGGTGAATGACATGGCTACACGACTGTTATGAATTTAATGTTCACATACTATATTACACTGCGCCTGCAGCAGCCTTATCTCAGGTCCCAGGTCTGTTATCTCTCTGTGTAAACACATGCTAACCCTCAGTACAGACATTTGCATATTAACTGATCTGCTCCAGGCAGTGCAGACAAACTGACATGGGCAAACAGCTTTAACCCAAATTGGCAGTTTGTCAATTTTAAATATGCCTGGAAAAAGAGAATCTAATTTGTCGCAAACAACGAGAGCTATGAAAGTAGCCAGAAGTCACAGACCTCCTCAAGCAAAGCTGAGGGAGATCATTGATACCAACAACACACTCATTATATGGCATCCTAGCGAGCTGCTGAGATGCCGGAACAATTACAGGCACGGTGCAAAGAATAACTTCAGTGCCAGGCCAACTTGAGTGCTTTGCCAAAATGCCGGAGCAGGTGGATCATCAACGCCAAAAACACGCTCATTATATGGCGTCCCAGCGAGCTGCTGAGTTGCCGGAACAATCACAGACATGCTGTGAGAAACAAGTTCAGCAGCAGGACAGCTTAAGAGCTGCCAAAACGTTGGAGCAGGCAAACCATTGACGGCAGCAATTTGCTGAATATAGGCGGATCATCCATTCCAACAACCCGCAGACAAAACACACAAGTCCAGTTTCTTTTAGTCCAAAACAAAGGTAGAATTTATTTTTACTCAAAAAGGTAGTGCAGCAACAAAAGGAAACAATACAAAAATAAATATATATATCATACGGTAGGTTCATTGTCTAGGTATATTCTGTAGTTGCGATAGATAGGTCCTCCTTACAGCAACTCAATTCTAGCTGTCTCACTACAGAATTGACTAGAATGGAATTGCTGCAGGTAGGTTCATAGTCTCTGTGTATTCTGTACAGGTTAGTCAATATAGGGCCTATATCTTATAATAAGCTCCACCTACAGTCATATTACTAAACAAATATACATTTTATGGAACTAAAACCATCCACACAATCCTCATTAACCATTTTATTTATTTATTTATTTTAAAACACTGGTTATCAAATCCCACCCCTTTCCACCCACTTACCTGTCCCGGTCTAGTATTACCTGCTCTCATGGAATAAACCAGCCACTGTCGCCTCATGTGATGGGGTTACTAGAATAAAGCTAGGATCACATGTGCGCCAGGTTTACTCGCACATTGTTTAGATCCATCAGGTGACCCGAACGATCAAGAGCCAGATCGCTAAGGGTAAGTTCACACAGGGTTTTTGGTGAGGATTTTGAAATCAATGGGAGCCGGTTAGTTCTTTTTTCCAGGGGCCGTTTGTTCCGGCTCCCAGAAAAAGAAGCGGCATGCTCATTCTTTCAGGTGGATTCGCCTCGCGACATCCGCCTGAAGACACTTTAAACAAGAGAATTTTTTTTTTTCCAGCATCCCTCCAAAACCACAGATTAGTTATAATAAAACACAGCTTTTATTGCTAGAAGTTAAAATACATGTGTGTACAGCGGCATAGTTCACAGCAGCCTATGCGTTTCGGGAGTGTACCTCCCTTACTCATGCCATGTGATGTCATTTGTGTGTTGCTTAGCAGTAGTTAAGTATTGCATAACCCTCTTACAGTATATGGATCCTATTACAGTATATGGGCCTTGTATAAAACTGTACTGTATGTGGGACTCTGTATGGCACTGTACAGTATGTGGGTCCTGTATGACACCGTACAATATGTGGTGCCTTGTATGGCACTGTACAGCATTCCTCCCAACTGTCCCGGTTTCTGCGGGACTGTCCCACATCGTGGGTTGTGTCCTGCTGTCCCGGTTGGCAGAAGGTGTGTCCCGGATTCAACTAATTTGTGTCCGAGGAGGATGCAGATGAGTTGAATACAGTGGTGAGACAGGATCGAACAGCTCCTGCCTCAACATTGTTCCCTTTCGTGGTCCGGCTCCAGTAGCTGTAGGTGTGATGTGATGACGTCACTCACATTGCGCCTACTGCTCCCTGAACAGTTCGGGACAAGAGACTGAGGACCGCGCAGCAGGGGAGCAAGAAAAGGTGAGTATCAGTGATTTTATTATGTTAAATTTTGGGGGAACATTAGGCTGGGGAGAGATAAAGGGGGACATAAAACTAATGGAAGATGTAGGGAGGCAATTAGACTTGAGGCGGATGAAGGAGGGGACATTAAATTGGTGGCAGATGAAGGGGGGACATTAAATTGACAACAGATAGAGAAGGATATTAAACTGGTGGCAGTTAAAGGGGTTTTTTAAGCTGGTGGCAGATGAAAGGGACAATTAAATTGGGGCAGGTGAAGGGGAACATTAAACTGGGGAAAGATGGAGGGGGACATTAAACTAAGGACAGATGGAGGAGTGGAAATTAAACTGGGGTAAACTGGAGGAGGATATTAAACCATGGAGGTAGCTGGAGGGGGACATGTCTGCCTCTACTTGCCCCCAGTTTAATGTCCCCCCCCCCTCTATTTGCTCCTAGTTTAAAGTGGGGCTTGAAGAGAGGGACTTGGGCAATTGGAGGGGAACATTATAATGTGGGGGCATATAATGCTAGGGTAACTGTAGAAGCATTATACTGTGTGGGGGCACAAAGAAAAATGGGTGAGAATTGGCGGAGTCAATGTAGAAGTGGGTGGAGCTAAATTTTCCACACATTATGACCCTCTTTCGGTCCTTTGAAAGTTGTAAAAACATGTTCTGCCTATATACTACAGAAGTCACTGCCATCTTCCTCCAGGTGTTATCTGGACAGGATTTCCACTTAAGGGGTCACTGAAGCACATACACCACACTGCATCTCAGAAAGAACGCAGCTACATTGTTCAGGGTCTGTTACCGATTGCCCGAAAGCCATGTGGACCTTATGTAGTTACCTATGACTGAGTTTCTGACAATCCTTAGTGTTAACCCGACAGCAAACTGCCAATACTGTATGAAAAGAGGTTTGACTACCAGCAGAGATTTTGCTTGTGCAGTAGAGGTGGCTCATCGATACAGAGAATGAGGAGCACGGGAGCAGTACAGGAGGAGGGGCCGTCCTGCCGGAAGAAGGGTGGAGGGGTAAGTATTAGAGATGAGCGAGTACTATTCAAAACGGCTGTTTCGAATAGCACACACCCATAGGAATGAATGGAAGCAGCTGAACCCCCTGCGTGCCGGCCGCTTCCATTCATTCCTATCGGTGCTTGCTATTTGAAACAGGAGTTTCGAATAGTACTCGCTCATCTCTAGAAAGTATACAATATGGGTCGGGGTTTGGGCTGAGTAGGTAGGGAAGGACGGGATAGTTAGAGAGACAGGGAGGGGGTCTATGGGAGGGGGGAGAAAGGTGAAAGGATTAGTGAGGACGTTACATAGGAGGAAGCTGAGCATGTAAACAAAAGCAGAGATACCAGCAGCCCCCAGAAACACCCAGAAATCATTCAAAACAAGCTAAAAAGTATATTGATGCATTTATTAACCCATTAGTAATACTAACACACACATTTTAATTTAAAATGTTTTGCCCCTTTAAGGTCATATCGAGGATGAAGGCAAAACCTAATGAGTACATAGCCATCTACCACTAGTACCCTCCACCAACCCCTCCATCAGCACACGATGGCTTGAATTCATAATGGCGGAACATATAATCCATATACCTCGACATAACAATGAAAAGGGCATCTTTAGGCACTACATCCTTGCTCACAACAGCTGCAGAAAAAGCCAAATAGAACTTACCTATGGTCTTGTAGCTGGATGTTAAATGGTGGTAAGGAGAGGGTTATTTGATGTTCTTCATGCAGTACATTCAGCTTTCACATCTACAAAGACAAAAACACGACACTTAAAAAAATATTTTAGTGTTGTTTCAGAAACTGCAGGTGATGGAAATAGAATTTAAGAAATCCAAAATCTACAGATGCAGGGTATTCTTATGCACCATAAAGTTGTATAGTGAGTAGACCATTCACTATAGTAACATACAGTATGTACCATACTTAAGATGTGTTGAATGTAGCCACAACCTTACCTTGAAGGATTATCGATAAACCAACATGACCACCATAGAGTTGTAATGTGAATAGACTTACTAAAGGATATCATTAAAATGTATGCTAGGAAGGGGAGTAGTTATTCTCACCAACGTATTAATGTTGGCTTTCCTGTTATGTGCCCCGGGGCTAGAGATGCCATTATCAATTTCTGCCCACTGTCAGAAAGGCGTCTCTGACAGTCTAGCTGAGCTGTGAGGAACCCAGTACCCATAAATAGCCATGTACTGTCGAAGGGGAAATTCCTTACCGCTTATCCATGACACCAAGCTGTGAGGAATGCCCCCCAGTATTAGTCTATGGATGAGTACTTGGGGGGGGGGGGGGGAAAAGCATTCCTAACGCCTCCTCTAACAAGGCAGATGGACACATACAATTTAAATCAAAATGTATACTAAAATCCCTATATTTATGTGTATGGTAAATTCAGCAGTAATGCAATTCACAATAGTCTATATTTTCTGTGTTTCAATATTTCTTACGCTAGGTCAGTGATGGCGAACCTATGGCATGCGTGCCAGAGAGCGCACGCAGAGCCCCTTCTGTACTAACGGGAAATCCGGTACAGGACTCCCCATTAGTGAGTGATCGCTGCTTTCAGCTGAAAGTGTTAGGAGTATTTAGGTTCATTGCTTTCTATTTTTCTTACCTGGGGAGTTTTTGGCTGCGCAGTGTCTGGGGTGGCATCCTGGCGCTGCGGGGTTGTCCTGTCGTGGGTATTGGTGCACACCTTCTGACTTGCACGCGCGCACTGCTGGTAGGCAGCTTTATTTCCTGGTTGATTAGTCTGTCCTCCCATTTGCACCTGGGAGGAGTGGTCTACTCTGTATTTAAACCCATGCCTCCCATGGTTCTGTGCTGAGTGTCTCTTTTACAGTGCTAGGCCTTAGCAGGAGGAGTAGGTGGTGATCTGGGATAGAGGAAGTTCCGTGGTTGGTTTTTGGGAGGTTTGGTGAACTAGTTGGTGTGTGAGTTTTCCCTTCTGTGTTCACCAATCCTCCCTCTGTGTATAATTGACTGTGTGAGTGAATTGCCTTATCCTTTGATTTCTACTCCGTTTCCCTGTGTTTGTTTCCTAGTGTAAGGTACCTTCCCATATTGGTTTGGGGGAATCCTTTCCCACATTTTTCCTGTGTGCTGCTTGTATTGTTAGTCAGCGCACACCCTTGTCAGTCCCTGTCAGTAGCAGCTTCACTTGTTCGTTAGGGGTGACCCCCTTTAGTCTCCAGTCCCTAGAGTTCTTATAGGGCATTCCTTCTCCCACTTTCCTCTAGGCCTACGGTATCAGTGAGAGAGGAGCTGTCGGGGTCAGGCTTAGCCTGAGAACAGCCGACCCACACCCGTGAGGCAGGGACCGGGATAGCTAGTGGGAGTAGTGCAGGGCGAGATTCCCTACTGCTATTCCTTAGCCCCGTTGCAGCTACCTGGACTGACATAACAGAAAGCTGTCAGTGTAGGCTACGTGTTACGGTAGAGTGTGACCTCTGCATCGGCGCGAGTGTGATGACGTAAGTCATCAGTATACAAACGGTATCCAGCACCAAACGTGACGTTTTCTTTAAAACTTAGCTTTTATTTTCAGACGTTAAAAAGCCATACATCATCGCATCTTTCCATTAGTACAAGTCATATCAGGAACTATCCACTGACACGTTTCGAGGATAAATGATCCTCTTAGTCGTAGCCTGACACAATACCACATAAACCTCCATTATAAAGGCCTCAGGCTATCCGAATTAAATCAGAAACACCTGAAGCCCCAAATGGAGCAATACAAAGATGTACTAAACTGATGATAATATGAATAAAAACAACAATAAAATATATGTTTTCACCCATATGAGTGATCTTAGAATCCACAATGATGTTGTACATATCTTATTAAAAAAATATATATATTTTGCATTCACCAGAAAGATAAGTGCTACAATTGAAATTTTTTTTATATGGGAACAACTTTGAAATAAAACTCCAATAGGAAAAAATCATCATTGAAGAAAGGAAGAAAGAAGATAACTGTTATACATGCTTCAATGCAAATTTCCGCCTGAAAAGAGAAAAACCGCTAATAGTCTATAAGATTGTATTCATACAGCATAATATGTAGTAAAAGAGCAGAAGGAAGAGCCCACCTACCCTTAACAAAGATGGCTCACAGGTTTACAACAAACATGCAACGCATGTGCTATCAGAATATCCCTGTTCCGTATAGTCTATGACAAAAGGGCAAATCCTAATACTTGCTTGCCCTTATCAAAGATGGATCCGGGAGACTCAAAACCACACAGCATAAGTCATCAGTGCCTGCAGTGAACAGGAGAAAGGATGCCCGGTGGCTCTTCAGGTAAGTATATTTGCATGTGTACTATTTGGGGAGAGGGACTACTGTGGACCATTTCATATTGTGTGGGGAGAGGGAACTACTTTGCAGGATTTAATACTGTGTGGGGAGAAGGGATACTGTGGAGCATTTAATACTGTGTGGGGAGGGGGGCTACTGTGGAATATACAGGTGTATACTCTTTTGTGGGGGCCACTGCGGGGCAGATTGTATGTGTGGGGGCCATTGTGGGGCAGATTGTACTGTGTGTGGGGGCCACTGCGGGGCAGATTACACTGTGTGTGGGGGCCATTGTGGGGCAGGTTGTACTGTGTGTGGAGGCCACTGCGGGGCAGATTGTACTGTGTGGAGGCCACTGCAGGGCAGATTGTACTGTGTGTGGGGGCCACTGCGGGTGAGATTACACTGTGTGTGGGGGCTACTGCAGGGCAGATTGTCCTGTGTGTGGTCCCCTTACTATTTATATCACACAATATCTGTTTTATAGCAGACATGATATTAGTACAGGATGTAATAACATTGCACATTTACTATCCTATTAATAAGTTTGTGAGTTTGTGGGTTTGGATGTTTGTTCCTCAATCACGCAAAACCCGCTCGACCGATTTGGCTGAAAGTTTCCACAAACATAGTTAATACACCCGATTGCGCAATAGGCTACTTTTTGTCACAATAGCGCACATACGTTTGTGCCAGGACCCCCACAAAACCCGAACTCACACCACCATCTCTGCAATCTCACACACTTTGGACCATAGCAAGCCACAAAATTCATATTGCCCTCTACAGCCTAGCCCCTAACCCCACACAATCTCATATACATATACTTTACCACTTTGCCCCTCACCTTAACGATACTCCAGGAGGCTCTCTTTAACGCTCCGGAGCAGCCATGTTTGCCGACCCCCACCGCTCTGACAATCCGGGACACCGCCCACCCATGTCAATACCCCTAGGCGGTCTAATAAATGCAAAAAAAAAAAGTTTAAAAAAAAATAAAAAGGATTAAAAATTCAAATCACCCCCCCTTTCCCTAGAACACATACAGTCCTATGAAAAAGTTTGGGCACCCCTATTAATCTTAATCATTTTTTTGTTCTAAATATTTTGGTGTTTGCAACAGCCATTTCAGTTTGATATATCTAATAACTGATGGACACAGTAATATTTCAGGATTGAAATGAGGTTTATTGTACTAACAGAAAATGTGCAATATGCATTAAACCAAAATTTGACCGGTGCAAAAGTATGGGCACCCTTATCATTTTATTGATTTTAATTCCCCTAACTACTTTTTACTGACTTACTGAAGCACAAAATTGGTTTTGTAACCTCAGTGAGCTTTGAACTTCATAGCCAGGTGTATCCAATCATGAGAAAAGGTATTTAAGGTGGCCAATTGCAAGTTGATCTCCTATTTGAATCTCCTCTGAAGAGTGGCATCATGGGCTACTCAAAACAACTCTCAAATGATCTGAAAACAAAGATTGTTCAACATAGTTGTTCAGGGGAAGGATACAAAAAGTTGTCTCAGAGATTTAACCTGTCAGTTTCCACTGTGAGGAACATAGTAAGGAAATGGAAGACCACAGGGACAGTTCTTGTTAAGCCCAGAAGTGGCAGGCCAAGAAAAATATCAGAAAGGCAGAGAAGAAGAATGGTGAGAACAGTCAAGGACAATCCACAGACCACCTCCAAAGAGCTGCAGCATCATCTTGCTGCAGATGGTGTCACTGTGCATCGGTCAACTATACAGCGCACTTTGCACAAATAGAAGCTGTATGGGAGAGTGATGAGAAAGAAGCCGTTTCTGCACGTACGCCACAAATAGAGTTGCCTGAGGTATGAAAAAGCACATTTGGACAAGGCAGCTTCATTTTGGAAACAAAAATTGAGTTGTTTGGTTATAAAAAAAGGCGTTATGCATGGCGTCCAAAAAGAAACAGCATTCCAAGAAAAACACATGCTACTGTAAAATTTGGTGGAGGTTCCATCATGCTTTGGGGCTGTGTGGCCAATGCCGGCATCGGGAATCTTGTTAAAGTTGAGAGTCGCATGGATTCCACTCAGTATCAGCAGATTCTTGAGAATAATGTTCAAGAATCAGTGACGAAGTTGAAGTTACGCCGGGGATGGATATTTCAGCAAGACAATGATCCAAAACACCGCTCCAAATCCTCAGGCATTCATGCAGAGGAACAATTACAATGTTCTGGAATGGCCATCCCAGTCCCCAGACCTGAATATCATTGAACATCTGTGGGATGATTTGAAGCGGGCTGTCCATGCTCGGCGACCATCTAACTTAACTGAACTTGAATTGTTTGTCCAAAATACCTTTATCCAGGATCCAGGAACTGATTAAAAGCTACAGGAAGCGACTAGAGGCTGTTATCTTTGCAAAAGGAGGATCTACTAAATATTAATGTCACTTTTCTGTTGAGGTGCCCATACTTTTGCACCGGTCAAATTTTGGTTTAATGCATATTGCACATTTTCTGTACAATAAACCTCATTTCAATCCTGAAATATTACTGTGTCCATCAGTTATTAGATATATCAAACTGAAATGGCTGTTATAAACACCAAAATATTTAGAACTAAAAATGATTAAGATTAATAGGGGTGCCCAAACTTTTTCATAGGACTGTATAAAGTAGTTAAAAACTGTGAAACACATACATGTTAGGTATCCCCGCGTCCGAAATCGCCCGCTCTACAAAGCTATACAAATATTTTTCCTGTTCGGTAAACGCCGTAGCGGGAAAAATGGTCAAAAGTGCCAAACCGCCGTTTTTTCACTGTTTTGATTCTGATAAAAATTTGAATAAAAAGTGATCAAAGCAATAACATTTCCTGAAAATGGTAGAACTACAAAGTACACCCGGTCCCGCAAAAAAAGACGCCCTATACATCCCCGTACACGCACGTAAAAAAAAAGTTACGGCTGTCAGAATATGACTACTTTTCAAAAAAAAATTTTTTTAACACAGTTTTGGATTTTTTTAAGGGGTCAAAATGTAAATAAAACCATATAAATTTGATATCCCCGGCATCTTAACGAAACACAGAATACAGGGGACATGTCATTTTGGTTGAACAGTGAACGCTGTAAAACCAAAGCCCGTAAGAAAGTCGCAGAAATGCATTTTTTCTTCAAATCCACCCCATTCTGAATTTTTTCCCTGCTTCCCAGTACATTATATAGAATAAATAATGGTGGCATCATGAAGAAAAATTTGTCCCAGGAAAAATTAAGACCTCATATGACTCTGGGAGCGGAGAAATAAAAAAGTTATGGGTTTTAGAAGGAGGGGAGTCAAAAACGAAAATCAAAAAATGCCATCGGCGGGAAAGGGTTAACTTCAAATACTTCTGTCCCAAAGTCACTATGTAAAGTTTCTCACAACACCGTATAGCAGCTCAAATACAAATTAACTTCAACACAAAAGTCTCACGTATTCTCTGAATTACAGCAAAAACAAGATACAAACTTACATTTCATATCCCATACCTTATACACAGTACGCAAACCTTACCCACGCCTGTATTTACCCACTTCTACAATCACCGCAGACGAAGTCGCGGGTACTAGCTAGTAAAACATATTCTGTGCGATGTAAGTAGTGAACATTAATTGTTCAAAAGTACCAAATGCACAGACCTTTACCTTTTAGTACAAGCTCTGTAAAGCCCCATTCCCCCATTCACACAACTGTAATGTGTGGGTCTGCAATTGTGGATCCACAGAGTTTTAAGATTAAATTGCCGTGTTGGCACTCCGCGATAATTTATTGGGTTTTGGGTTGCAGTTTGGGCACTCGGTCTCAAAAAGGTTTGCCATCACTGCGCTAGGTTCATACTAGCTTTCGGCTCTTTAAAAGTAGTTAACTGAGGACACCCCATAGACTATAATGGAGAGAAGAGTCCTCCTTGTGCCTGATGTGCTATTTAGTTTCTGTATTGTCAGAAAAGCAGTCATGTAAGGGGTAAGATTCAGAGCTCCAATCCAGTATCCGAGCTCAGAATCATACCATATGTCTGCTCCTATTTGACTCTGCCCACCTGACAATACGTAGCGTATCAGGGACCAAAATAACAGTATTGATTACTCAGGAATGGTGGAAAGTAGAGAAAAAATTCCAACTGTGCCAGAATCAGTGGTGCAGGAGCTATTATTTATGTAAAATGCTGGATGTGTTGGACGTAGTGTCCTCTTTAAGGGCTAGTTCACACGTAGGCAAAGGGGTGGATTTTGACAGCGGATTTCGCTTCAAAATCCGCCCCTTTACAATGGTGGTCTATGTAGACCACCGGGCTTTTTTTTTCTGCTAGCGGCGGGCTGCCGCTAGCGGAGAAAAGAAACGACATGCTCATGCGTCTCTCTCGGTGTCAAAACCTGCATGGGCAGTTCACGTGTGAACTGACCCTAATACCTTTTTTATTTCTTAAGGTGGACATAGGCAAGTTTAACCATGTTTGGGAAAAGTTGTCATACTGGTCTGAGCCATAAGGAAAAGAAAAGCAATGTGAAGTGCTCTAATCAGAGAACACATCGCCTGTGAGTCACTGGATACAACTATATCGGCCATCTTCTACGCCTATCTTTCCATTTTCTATTTTGTGATAGGAACATACATTGTGTAATATAGTTTATTAACAAATGTCTCCTTTCTGTGAACTTCTGCATCTCTTTATTTCTTCTCTTTGCTTCAGTATTGAGAGCTGTTCTTGCTCGTACCCGTATTTTGGATCGGAACTTGAGGCGGCCTCCAGTCCAAAATACCCCGTGTGAACTTACCCTTACTATTTAAAATGACCCTTCCCTACCCTCATGTATTCTTCATGTAAGGCTGGGTTCACACTGGGTTTTTTGGACTGGATTTCGACATGGAATCTGCCTCAAAAAAACGCCTCTCATTGACTTCAATGGGAGTCGTTCACCTCCTTTTACTGCGAGCAGAAAGAAACCGCTATGAGCTGTACTTTCTGGCTGCGGTGTGACACTCCCTCCCGACTAGGCCCATTCATTTGGGTCTAATCCGGGGCAGAATGCCGCAACAGTTGCGCTAGCCGAGGGTGGTGTTTTTTGGATCGGATTCTGAGGTGGATTCCCACGTCAAAATCCAGTCCAAAAAACCTCATGTGAACTCGGCCTTACACAGGTGCTACTCCAAGCCCGTTCTCTGAAACCAGTGGAGAGAATAGTCCTCTGTGTAGGAATCTACCTGCGGAGACTCCAACACAGATATAAACCTAGCCTGAATTGGCTTTCCTTGCAGTTATTCCTGCGGTATTCACCACTGGGAATATAGACTGATGTGTGTAATGACAATATGTGTGCAGTGCAATAAATATGTTGGTGCGTTATAAATATCTTGAAAGAAGGATTTCACAGAGTACTGTACATGTCTAGTGTAAGTCTTGCACACTGGCATCAAAGTCCATTGTTCAGATCTATCACAACTAGAGATGAGCGAGTACTGTTCGGATCAGCCAATCCGAACAGCACGCACGCATTGAAATGAATGGACGTAGCCGGCACGCGGTTAAGCGGCCGGCGTCAAAGCGGAAGTACCAGGTGCTTCCATTCATTTCAATGCGTGCATGCTGTTCGGATCGGCTGATCCGAACAGTACTCGCTCATCTCTAGTCACAACCCTTTATGTTTGTATCCATCCTCCTTAACAGCGATGTTATAAGATCAAACAACGGACACCACTATGGCAGTGCAACACTAGTGATGCCCCGCATGGCGTATATGCCCATACCATCGAATCCCACCCACACATTGCAGGAAAATATGCACAGAGGAAACGCTGAGATTTCCAAAACCGTTGCGCTTTTTGGGAATCTCAACATTTCAATTCTACCTACAGAAATGCTGTCGGTTTCCCTATAGGAATAATAGAAGCAGGAAGTCCGCGGAGGAAACTCACGGCCGCAAAATAACGCGGTGTATACGATCCAGGCTCCCATTGAAATCAATAGGAGCGTATACGGCGCGCCGTCTCACATGCCGTATACGTGCCACATCACGCGGCACGTTACTCCATGTGAATGGACCCTTTCTGTGAAAAACAATGCTGGTTTTTCCCACAGCGCTTTTTTTTTTTTTTTTTTTTGCTGCAGCCTGCCATGTGGTGATCCCCAAGTCATTGTTCACACTAGCATCAAGACTTCCATTTATAGCTAAACAATGTTTCGTCCGATGCATTCTTATAATAGGAAGAATTGGGATTTCTTTACTCATCTGGAACAGCTAGCCCTGCAGTCTTTGGGGGTAGAAAAATAACAACGATCCGTGGCTATGTGAATACAGAACGTATAATGTATACTAGATATCTATATAAGGATGGATACACTACACTCCTCAGACCTATAGGTACACTATAAGACAGCTGACATGATAACACCTGCATAGACAGCCGCGGACTCTCCTCCTCACAAGGACTACACGGCGCTATAGTGACTGGGAGATGACGCTAACCAGGCTCTGGGAATGTCACACTGCGCCTGCGCGGATGTTCTCCCAGCTTCTAGCCTATGTTTACGGAAGCGGCTGTTACGTGTCAGTGCGGAGAGCGAGGGATTCTGGGAGTCCGGCTGATGGCCGAGCCGAAGGGCTGACAGCTCCGTGCTCAGCCGGGGACATGTTCTAGGAGCCTGAACGGAAGGGTGGCCGCCAGCTCCGCACCAGCGATAGCTTCTAGTCCCGCTTCTCCATAGCGGTACCCAGCAGTAATCTGGAAACATGTCCTCCTCCACCAGCAGCCCCGAGGCCATCAAGAAGCTCCTGGAGAACATGCAGAGTGACCTGCGGGGGCTCTCCATGGAGTGCAAGAAGAAGTTCCCTCCTGTCAAAGAGGTAAGCCTAGCCAGGAGAGGTAACTCCTCCCATCTGTGGCAGAAGTTTGGCTGTGCCCCTGTGTGTGCCCTGTACGGCGGTGAAACCTGAAGCCAATGATACTCTACAGACAGGAGCTGTGTTGTGGGATTTGGAGCCATTCAGGGTTTATCCCACTAGACAAAGTGCGGGGGTCTCTTCCTCACTATAGGACCCTCACCTCTTATTGCAGCCAGTTAAATGAAGGTGCCTAGCATGGTGCACTAAAGCCTATGGGAATAGCTATGTCAGCGACTCCTTTAGTACAGAGAGCCATACACATGTATCACATGTCACATCAGTTGTGAGAACCATCCTGAACAGGGAGGTGGAAGCCCCCGGGCTCCCCAAGGTGTTGGAGCTCCTTAGGCCTTACATGTAGTTTAGGTCTTGTCCATCACTGCAGAAACCACTGAAGGCCCAGCAATTGAAGGCTTCAGGACCCTTGCCCACGTACCAATGGATGATGTGGTAAATCTGCAGGAATATCCACTTGTATTACCTGTGTGGATTTGTTGAGGATTTTCTGTGTGTTTGTTGCAGAATCCATTCTGTGTAATACAAAGGATGGAATCCACATTGAAAAATGCAGACTAAGGTGATATTCTGTGGATTTACAGAAATCCAAGTCAGTTTCTGCTTTCTTTCTTCATTTCCATCAGTGTGTGAATGAGCTGTTTTAATACTTTTTGTATTTTCCACCTGTCTATGACCAGAGAATGCGCAGCATATCTGTCCTTTGTGGAAACCCCCCCTATACACGTCAGTAGAAAATATTCCACAAGTTAGATCATCCATGTATTCTCAGGAAATCTGATGACTTAGCTCTTAGAATTTGTATTTCAGTCACTAGTATTGATGGCAACACTGAATATCCATCACTGTGTCTGGTATATACAATATGGCCACAGTCATCTGTCCCCTCCTCCACTGTAGAGCAGAGAAGAGGGGTAGATGCTACATTTTGCTACAGTGTTGCTGTAACTGTGAAACTATGGAAACAATGTAACTCAACTATTCTGTGTTGTTTCTGTGTCTCCCATTCTTCTCTGGGAGTTTGGCCCAGTTCACATCTGCATTTGGGGAGTCTGCTTGGTGACCCCCGCAAATGGAAACCTATACATATTAAAAAGTGTTTAGCTAAGAAACTAACCTATAAAAAATAGACTATAATGGGGTCCATGTGATTTCCATTTGGTGTCTGCACAAATCATGTGGAGAGAAAAGTACTGCAAGCAGCACTTTTCTATTCGCATTTTTTGTGTAGAAACAACACAGACCCCCATTATAGTCTATGGGGTCTGTGTAGAGTCTTAGCTAACCACTTTTTAATACGTATAGGTTTCAGTACGGGGGTCCCCAAGCGGATTCCCCGAACGGAATACCGAACACAGATGTGTACCAGGCCTTACAGGAATAGCATAGAGCAGCACATTTTGGATGTTTCAAGTCTCTCTCGAGGGGTTAAGACTTGGGAACAGTTTAAGAATTATTTATAATAAAGCAGAACCACCCTATAACCATTGGTATAGATTTATTTCTGATGTGAAGTATACACAGTGCATCAGTCACTACCAGCGACACTAGTGTAAATACAATGAGAAATCTACGCCATAGTGTTCCTTATTTTAAAGATCTTGTGCACCCTGTTATTTGCTACCATTCGACATTTTAGTATTCAGTGACTGGTAGTGTCATGACACACGTTATTGCAGGCCAAGTATTGGGTCAGCCACATTGTAATTACCACTCCCTGCACAGATGTCAGGTGCACATAACTAAACTCCTCCAATGGGGACAAAAATGTATTGGAATTTAGTTTATGGCCACCACAAGTGAGTGTGGCAAATCCATAGCATTTGCTGTAATAGCACAGTGGATTAGTTTACCAAGCCATAAAATTCAGAGTGGAAATTGACCTGCAGTCAGATGATAACTCAGCATTCGCTTTTATGCTGTGGATTTTCACCCCTGATTTCACTCTCCACATCGTATAGGGTGACTCTTGTGTCACATTCACTGTAATTGGACAATAAAATCTGCAACAAAAAAACCCACATGATTTAGTCCAGTTTGGTGACCGCTTGTTAAAATATTCAGCACAGCCAAATTATTTTTGACAGACTAAAGTCTGCTGTTACAAAGACATTCGCAGTATTTTCATGGCAGACAAAAATCTAATGTGTATGGCCAGATTAAGGATAGGTTGCCAGTATTGAAACCCCAGGCTTAATAATTTGACCCCAATGAATCATCTGCAGACTACTTAAGCCTATGGTCAATGGAGTGAATCTACTAGATGTAGATGGAAATAATTGTGGCACATCTTTGGTGCAAAAGCCTTTTTTATGACAAAGATGTGCCATTTCTGACTTTTTTTTAATGCATCCCACTGTGATCTCTGTCTCCCATTGAAAACAACAGGAGGCAGATTCAGGGTGGAATCTGCCACGAATTAAGGAGCAGAATCCACAGCAAATTTCATACATGTGAACCCATCCTTATATGCTACTTAAAAAAAGAGCAGTAAACTTCTCAAATTGAAACTTGTATAGGGAAGTAAACTTTGAACATATTTCTGAAAACATTGACGTTAAAAATGGTATCAATGACTACCGTATTCTTGTTTCAGGCCTAACATTGAAAAGGTTTCTTGCTATTGTTATTGTTGGATTTACCTCAGGGCGGCCTATTTGGTTCTTCAACCTGTTTCCTGTTTGTAATGAATACAAAAAGAATTTAGCTAGTATTGTTTTCTCTCTGGAGGTGTGAGAGTTCTTGTTTTTTATTGCTAGTAGACATAGAGCTAGATGTAACAAAAGGTTCCATTTGCAGCTAAAGCTCTGTTACACTGTCATCATGGCTTCCACTTCAACTAAAATTATGGATCAATAGCGATTTGACTTATGGACTCTTTATGATGTATTAGAATCAGTTCTCGCTCTCCCCCCATTAACTATTAAAATTACTATTAAAAGCAAAAGTTGAAATATCTGCAGGTTCTTGCAGGGTACTCTCATCTATGACTGTAAACTAGAGATGAGCGAGTACTGTTCGGATCAGCTGATCCGAACAGTACGCTCCATAGAAATGAATGGATGCACCTGGTACTTCCGCTTTGACGGCGGCCGGCCGCTTAACCACCCGCGTGCCGGCTACGTCCATTCATTTCTATGCGAGCGTGCTGTTCGGATCGGCTGATCCGAACAGTACTCGCTCATCTCTAGGCTAATAGCTCCATTATGGCGGTAGCACACTGTGTTTTAGTCTCTGATGCATATACAATACAGAGCAGTGGTCGTTCCTTCCCTATCCATTATTATTACAGCTGTTTGCTTCACACATAATTTTGCTAGAAGAAACTGTAAAATGGTAATCAATTAGCTGAGAAAAGGCAAGTAATTTAGGAGATCCAGGGACATTGGACTTAAAATCCAGGTTATGGTGCATCTAAAAAGATCCTTTACACAGAAAAAGAAAAATCTGAGCACAATGAGGTAAGCTACTTGTTGTCTATGACTAACATCTCATTAGTAAGGCCTGGTTCAAATCTGTGTTCGGTCTTCCATTCGGGGAGTCCGCTTGGGGACCCCTTGAACGGAATACCAAATGCATTGACAAGCAGTGAGCAATGAAAGCACTAAAATGGGGTCTGTGTGGTGTCCGCACGAGTCATGAAGAGAGGAGAGGAGAGGAAAGTAGTTCCTGAAGTACTTTTCTCTCCGCATGTTCCGCGTGGAAAACACACAGACCCTATTATAGTCTTTGGGGTCCGTGTGCTTTCATTCCGTTCGGGAAGGGGTCCCCAAGTGGATTCCCTGAACGGAATACCGAACAAAGATGTGAACCAGGCCTAATAACACAAGCAACCAGTCTGAAGTACATAGACTTTCCTGACACTCACTGTTATTTGAAGCTGCAGAATCCTCTCTATGCAGTGTGTAGGCAGAAAAAACATTGTTTAGACATGTAGAGGTTATGAAGAGAACCTCTACTAACTATTTACTGTCTTAAGCCTGCTGGATTCAAAAGAAGGTGTTTACTTAGTAAGGCTACATGTACATGACCATGTGTCGGGTCCGTGTTTGAATAGCACAGACAAAGCATGGATGATGTCCATGTGTTGTCCATGTCTCTACAAACTCGTTCACTTTTTTTTTCAGGACCCCAAAACATGCAGGTATAGGACCTGTCCTGAATTTTGTCTCAGGTTTATGATCCATACAAGGGCCTGTGATAATACATGGTCATGTGTATGGGGCCATTACAATATAATGGGTCAGTGGGCTAGCTGTGAAAAATGTGGCTAGCACGCTGACAATGCTCACGTTCATATACATGGAGCCTTACAGAAAGTGAACAGCAAATTAGCAAGAAGACAGATACCTAGTGGCAAGAACTTTAGAGAGGTTTTTCTGGCAGAAAACTACAACATTTTTTAAATCATGTTCATTATATTTTGGTCCAGAGACACTTGGCTATCAAATAAGACTAAGTTGTCTGAAAATTCAATGACCATTTAATAGGTTTGATTTGTTTCATTCAATAGAATACCGCAACATACTGCACTGTTAAAGAGTAAAAGAGCAATGGAAAGTAACTAATATAACTGTTAAAGGGATTTTCCTGTTAAATAAAATCTTTTATTATTGCAGATCTAGTTAATACTGTCTGATTAGAAACTGAGCTTCTCGTTTTGAGATCTGGTTACCTTGGGTATCATCCTTCTGCAGCACACCAGCTTGGTTTACAATGATGGACAAGTCTAATTCTTAGCCTGCCTTTGGGAGCCTCTGAGCACCACTATTGGCTGTTATGGGGTGAACAATGTCACCTTACTACATGCATGAGAGGAGAGCAGGGGAGTTGTTGGAGATTGGCGCTACATCAACGCAGTGCTAAGCTCACTCACATCAAAAAGGCCCTATCAGACAGACCGGTACTCATGGCTATAAGCACACCTAGCAATGCTTGTTGCCGATAATAGCTGCCGATCAGCTGACTAGTGAGCAAACACTTGATCGCATCATACATGCAAATTGCTCTGTGTATTCAGGACAGTGACACCGATACTCCATGGGGATTATTCCTCCCCCATTCAGTTAGCATAAGGCTGATGTAAATGACAGATATCAAATTGTTTGTCATTGATCGGCACCTCAGGGGCTGAGATCTGACTGTGTAATACGACTTTCCAGACAAAAGTGTTTTTTTTGTTTAAAAAAAGGTCTGTTATTGCTCTTAATTGGTTAATAAATGCACCAATATAACTTTAGCAGTGGTTTGAGTGATTTCTGAGTGTCTCTAGGAGCTCCTGGTATCTTCTGCATTTGTTTACTTGGTTCAGCTTCCTGCTATTTACCTTCCATGCTATCTACCATGTCACCTCACTCTTTCCCACCCGTACACCCCCTCCCTGTCTCTCTAACTATCCCACTCACATCTAATAGCCCTTCCCTACCTACTCAGCTCAACCATCGACTCCATTATATGCTTACCCCTCTTCCTTCCAGTTTTCCTCCTTTTCTGACTGCTGGCGCGTGTATAGACCAAGCGCTGCTCTCTAGCCAATGATCTCCAGCTACTGCACAGATCTCTGATGCTGCTCCCATACCTGCGCAGTAGAGGTGGATTATTGGGTGCACCGAGCAGCGCTGGGACTATAGCGTGGGCAGACATCACAGATTGAGGAGTTGTCATCCTGCAGGAAGAAGATAGGTAAGTATGATGGAGTGGATGGGGAAGGGAGTAGTAGTGATTTTCTATTTCTGGAAATGGATCGTCACTGGATAACCAGCAAGTGTCCCTGTGGCAGTAACATGACGGCTCAGGGATATCAGTAAATATCCATTTTTTGATAAATAATGTTATTTAGAAAGTAGACGGGGAAGGATGTTTAGATTAGTGTAGGGATTTAATTTTATCCCAGACAACCCCTTTAAGCCATACCCCTAAATACCACCTCCTTCACACAGTTATACATTTGATTAAAGACTGGTACAAATTTGCACCATTTTAAAGTTTTTTGTTGAATCTTCTTTATTTATTTATTTATTTTTAATTTATTTATTTTAAATTAGATTTCTAACCTCCTTGTTAAAAAAACAAACAAACAAATAAAAATCAAACAATAAGGCCTGGTTCACCTCTGCGTTCGGTATCTCCCCAAGCAGACTCCCCAAACGGAAATCGGAGTGCATTAAAGAGCGGTTACCTAAGAAACCACACAGCCCCATAGACTGTAATGGGGTCTGTGTGGTTTCCGCTTGGTGTCCGCACAAATCACATGGCAAATTAAGCAGCACTTTTCTCTCCGCATGTTTCGTACAGAAACCAAACAGACCCCATTATAGTCTATGGGGGTCCATGTGGTTTCTTAGCTAATTGCTTTCTAATGAGTGTAGGTTTACATTGGGGGGAATTCCCCAAACGGAATACCGAACGCAGATGTGAACCGAGTCTAAAGGAAGTGTAGTCGCCTCTGGGGGGGGGGGGGATATAATTGGAGTGAACAGGGCACTGAATCATAAAACAAAAATATACCTGTGTAATGGAAATTGCTAAGCACCTATCTAATAATTTATAATAAAACAATACAAAAATTAGAAAATAGAGATGTAAGGGGTCATAAAGTAAAGCCCGTAGAATACATATACAGATGGGGTGAGTCTTTCTCTGATGAATCAGAGTAATGGAAAACTTTAGCACTGATGTCAGCATAAGGGCTTGGGCCTTATTCACATGTCGGGTCAGTGTTTTGCATCACTGATTGAAAGCCAAAACCAGTAATAGAGACTGCACAGAGGTAAGGCATAATAGAAAGAATTGTTCCTGTTCTGTGTTTTCAGACTGCTTCTGGTTTTGGCTTGCAGTCATTGATGCAAACTGACCAAAACACTGCTGTGCGTGAAAGGACTTATTCACACGTCGGTGGTATTTGGCCTATGGCTGTGAAGTATGAGTTACTGACTCCAGTTTCATAATAAATGAACGAATTCTATTTTAATAATAATATGCAATTATTATTAATTAGAAGCTTGGTGTGTTACTTATTTGCTTTCTTAGGTATTCAGTCACTAGCTCTTTAATGAATTGGTAAAGGATTCATTTATGAAGAAGTCAGCGGCAGCCTGAGTCGGGCTCCAGTAAAATAGAGGATTCGGAGTCATTGGTTTGTCCAGGTGACTCTAAAGCCCTGATTCGTATTGTGCTATTAGTGTTTTCCACAGCAAGATAGAACCGATTTTGTGTTTTTTTTTTTGTTTTGTTTTTTTTTTTTTTTTAAATACCCTTGAACGTTAGACTAGGTTCACATCTCTGGACCCATATGCAGATGTGTACCTAGCCTTAAAATGTTTTTTTGGGGGCAAAAAATATTTTTAAAAAGGTCTGTTTTTACTAGTAATGGGTTAATAAGTGCACCCAAATACCTTTAGCAGTGTTTTCTGGCTTTCTCTGGGAGCTCTTGGTATCCTCTGCATTTGTTTACATGAGTAGCTTCCTGCTGTCTTATCCTACAACTACCATGATGCATTGCAGTTCACTCAGATCCCCCCCCCCCTCACTTCTTCCCTCACATCCCACCCTGTTTCCCTAGCTAGCCTGCAGGCTACTAGCCCTACCTAGCTAACTACCTCAGTCCCCCAACCCCCACCCCATCATACTTAACTGTCTTCTCGTCCTGGAGATAACTTTTAGGTGCCACTGTCCCCTCTTCTTTCCGTACCTGGGAGCTGGAGCTGGCGCCTGTGTAATAGAACGCCGGCAGAAGAGGAGCAGCGGGCCTACCGTGCATGTGCAATAGACCACTGCTTCTCTTTGCTTCTGCCAGCGTTCTGTTACTCCTGCTTTCTTGTGAAGGAAGCGACGCCCAGCAGAAGAAGAGGAAGTGAGTGTTGGTGAGTATTATGGGGAGAGAGGAGCTGGGGCGGCCTCGGGCATATGGGTAAATATACATATACAGGGAGTAAATTAGAAGTTAGGAGGGGAAGAGGGTTTAGCTTAGTGTTAAAGTTTTATTTTATGCCGAACAACCCCTTTAACATGTCTGAGTAAAACATGGGCAGCACATGAATGGCATCTACATCAACTGTATCTACAGGCTTTGACAATTGCATATGTGTATTCTTCTGCCCTTTTTCAATGGCTTAGATTGATTTCATTTTTTTAAGTGCATGTGAATACGGATGAAATGCATTACGTTTCTATGGATCAAAAACCAAGCGTGTACGAATGCTGCCTAGTCCTGAGACTCTGCTCCCTGCCTAGGACAGAAATACTTTTAGTACAATGGCTTTCTAAAGTCTTTTTCCACAGTCCAGTATTGAACACTGCGGGATATCGCTGAGCAGCATCATTCAGAGTATATGGGAGGCTCCACTTGTGTATAGCTGTAGAGACTGGTACAAGTCATTGAGGAGCTGTATGATTTTGGCATGACTCCTGTATGTTCAATAAAGAGAACAAGCATCCCAATTCTTCTGCTGACAGGGAAAACAAGCAATTCCCAAGCTGAAAGCCTTCACGCCAGTTGCCATGGAAAGCTAGCAATAGTTCGTGCTTGCAGTGACTTCTTGATCAGCAGAGCTATAAGATCCTGGAGAAATATATCCAGATTTCCGATGTGCTTTTTTTTTGTTCCCCGTATTGTTAGTTTTTCTCATTTATTTGAATGCATTCCCTTCTATTGATGTGCATTATGGAGTCTGCAGGTTATCCTCATGTGAATGATCCCACTTTGTCAGTAACTCTACTGTATGGATACAATTCATTAATGGATTTATACACGCTCTATCGACCTGCGATACATAATGAAGTATACAGTATATACTGCACCAATCCCAGACCATAGTGGGATAAAGTTTAAAAAGATAGAGAGTAACTTTTCTCCTTTGTATCATTGGAATACACTGGTAGCATGGGTATAGTCTCTGCTGTTAGTAAAATGCATACTAGCTATGGAAAAGCTTGGACAATAGCCCTTTTAACCCGTTAAGGTAAAGCTTATGTGGTCATTTACATGAGTTAACCCTTTTGTTACACTGCCATTACCTTCCTCCTAGCACTTCACATAACACAGTAGAGGGTTCCTGTTGCATATTCCTCTGTCAATCTATGCTTAGAGTTGGTGTCACCTTAGTTCATAGTGGTTGACGTTACATTCTGACCACTGTGTTGCTTTCACCTCTTAATAGTGGATAGTGATTGACCATGTCCAGCTCCATGTGTTCGCTACATACGGTAACCAGGGGTTGTCTAGGGAGTATTTTTTTTTCTTTTTTTATACTGGGGTGTCGGGCTGTTTTCAACCCTGCGTCACGTAATTAGATCCAGCACCTAGGCCCCATGTTTCTCTGCCTCCTCCCTCCTCTCCAATTTTCACAATTACTTGTGCTTTGGTTTGCTTTTCTATGGTCTGTTAGTTCCCATAGCACAGGTGACTAAAGAGGGAAGAGGCTGAGTGATCTGGTTACAATCACATGAGCAGAGGTCAGACCTAGCCCAGAACTACCATGTTTCCCCGAAAATAAGACAGTGTCTTATATTAAATTTTGGTCCTAAAGATATGCTAAGTTTTATTTTCAGGGGATGTCTTATTTTATTTCCGTATGCTGCTGCCACCACTGCTCATAAAGATGCTGTGATACCGTACGTTGTATCCACTGTTCTTGCTGCTGTAGGATGAGCTGGGAGACTGGACCCCCCCCACACACTACATATGATGCTTAGTGTATGCACAGCGGCATCTCCCAGCTCATCCGACAGCAGCAGGAACAGTGGATACACCGTATCGCAGCGGCATCAGCAGCTGGCATACCTGTGCACACGGAACATCGCACAAAGTGTTCAGCAATGTTTTTCTTCATACAGTCTTTGCTCAGAAAGTTTATTATTATTGGGGGATGTCTTACTTTCGGGGGGTGCCTTATATTAGGCAATTCAACAAAACCTCTGCTATGTCTTACTTTCGGGAGCTGACTTATTTTCGGGGAAACAGGTTACCAGGTCTGCCATCAAAAATCGATAAGTAGAACAAAATTCATACCTTAATGATCAAAGCACCATTTACATAGAGCATTCTGAGAAGGTGGTTGATTTTTAGAAAAATGGAGAGGGCAATAGGAATTATATGAACGACACCCAGGTAGTTTTACTAAGTATTTTATATATTCATTGTTTGAGCTAGAGGTTCGCTGTCTGGTTATGCAATTTAGTCCAAGCATTGTGGATCCCTTCTTTATGATATCTTAGAGATGTATATGATTTACGTAATGTGTTTCAAAGGGAATCAAATTGTAGTCCCTAAATAGTTTGCCGATCCCATCAGTATAGTGTGACTTGCATTTTTTTTTAATGCACACACCTCTCTTTGTCTGCATGGATGAGGCACTGAACTGGTTGAAAAGCTGGAAGTACTGGACAGTCCAGTCAGTGTGCTTCAGGTTTAAGGTTTATTACCATCTAATAAAGTGATAACATATTAATGGACTATGCTATCCCTTTGTAATGAGTGGCGGCCTGCTTCAGGTACCCCAATGGCCTGCTTTTTTTCCCTGCAAGTTGGTGTTCCTTTCTAGCTGCTTCACACACTTTGAAATACTGTAGGGGAGGATTACATTTATTGATGGTCATCCCTCTGCTGGGGGTAGAGGCTAGGCTACCCAATATGATCCATGTTGTTACCTAATGTCAGACTCCCAACGATCAGACATGTATAGCATGTTGGATTAATATGCTGTCATTTTTTTTTTGTTGTTGCTGTGTGTGTGAACCACTACATAAAGTTCTAGGGGTTATCAGTGATTTAACTTGCTTTGAAATATGTTCTTCATGACTGTATAATAATTTACCAGTTTAAGGTCTTATCTCTCGCTTTATATATTCCAGGCTGCAGAATCCGGGATAGTGAAGGTAAAAAACATAGCTGCACGGAACACTGATATACTGACAGGTAATTCTGCTGATGTTTACCTCTGCCGTACAGAGAATGCTGCTCCACCTTTGACTAACATTGCTTGTATTGTCAGTAAATGTCTAATTTTTTCCTTTTTTTGTTTTATTTTACTTTTGTCACTGTAGAAATAAGAATGATATACGTACAAAGATCTTATTTTTATATGGAGTATATCTTGTATCTAAATTTAGTACTTTGCATGCACTGGATTGTCAGTGTATGACAATGAATCCTATCGTTTACAAGAAGCATAGATCTTGGACATAGAACATCAATGACATTTATTTACTTAAAATCTACAAAACCCAAATATATTCTGTGGTAGGGGGTTGTCCCAGTGCTATTCATTTACAACATTGTTATCCTCGGGTCACAGTGCTTTTTCTGATGCCATGATCATTAGCCATTGTGGTATCATAAGCTTGTGGATTGTCAGGATCAGTGATATGTATGTTTTTAAAGTGGAAGTTCTGGCCTGTCCTGAATAAGTCCCTGTTAGGATATATTATAATAGCTAATTTTACATGTAAGTAAAAATCTTACAACATAAAAAAATAAATACCTAGCCTATTCATTAGAACAACAATAATAATACATTTTATTTATATGGTACCGACATATTCTGCAGCACTTTACAATTTGTAGGGTTCAAGTACAGAAAAATGAGGCATTACAGAGTAGTAGGTCAATTCACACAAAAGTGGAGGGAGAGAAAATGCAGACTGCAATACTGTGTTAGTAAGGGTAAGTTCACACAGGGTTTTTTTGGTCCGGAACCTGAGGTGGAGGCTGCATTATGTTCTGGAACAAAATATGGGTAGCTGTGACAGGATGCCGATACAAAGCATCGGCATCCAGTCGCACACTCCGCTCCAGATTAGGCCCAAATGAATGGGCCTAGTTGGGAGGGAGTGTCTTCAGGCAGATGTCGCGAGGCAAATCCACCTGAAGGAAGTTCTTAACTGTCCGTTCACAAAGATGTCCGATTTTTCAAGCAGACAGCAAAAACCTACATGTAGGTTTTTGCTGTCCGCTTGAAAAATCGGACATCTTTGTGAACGGACACTTAAGGACAACCACGGACAGTAAAAGAACGCACCCGATGTCCATTTAAATCAATGCAAAATGTAACGGACACAGCTAGTGCAAGAATTTGTGCGGACATTAGCATCGAACCCTAGCTGTCGGACACCGACAGTAGTGTGAACGCTCTCTAAGAGTTCTCAAGACGCCAGATTATTTTAATTCTCAAAAACTGAGATACACTGTTAATCTGTTTTGTAATTGGTAGTGTTATTAACTGGGCATTGGCTATTTTTGAAAAATTACAACGTTGTTTTGCTTCTTTTCTTTCATGAAGCATTGAAGGAGAACAGTTTGGACGTTGTCCAACCTTTTCTTATGGGCTGTGGAACAAAAGAACCGAAAATCACCCAACTTTGTCTTGCTGCTATCCAGAGGCTCATGTCACATGAAGTGGTTTCGGAGGTATGTGAATTACAATCTACTGGGATCCTATCCTTTTACTATGTGATAAACCATACTTCTAAAAAAAAAAAAACAACCCTCAGAATTAACAAACTTCTAAACATTTAATATAGATTAAAAAAGCACCCCAGCTGCTCCCCCCTTCCTTTATGGCCAGCAGTAGTGGGCTTCCGGCAAAGTTTACTATGCTCACCCAGTCTTTGTACAGCCTCTGATCGGGTCGAATTGGGAGTACCTGTCTGTATTCTGCAGAGTTTGAGATAGTTCTCTTTTAAAGGAGTTGTCCAAATGTCAAGTGTCAGCAGAGTAATAAAATTTTTTCCCAAAAAAGCTGGTAATTTAAGTTATATGTATTAACTTAAAACGTAACTAAGCTTTCGGACAGCTTTTGATTTTCTGGCAGTATTTGTGTCATTAAAAAATTATGATGCGCTGGGCATACCTTTTAAAGGGATTCTACCATTAAAATCACATTTTTTTCTTGTTCACACGTAGGAATAGCCTTAAAGGCTATTCTTCTCCTACCTTTAGATGTCTTCTCCACGCCACCGTTCTGTAGAAATCCTGGTTTTCATCTGTATACAAATGAGTTCTCTCGCAGCACTGATGGTGTCCCCAATGCTGCGAGAGAAAACACTTACTCTGTAAGCAGCCATTTTCTTGTGCCCTGTGGGCATGCGCAGTGTGCTTTGCACGAGGCTTTGAAGTTTAAATCCAGCTTGAAGAAGATGGAGGCGGTGCTGGAGAGTTCTCTAGCAGCATTGGGGATGCACCCAGTGCTGTTTGAGCACTGGGGACCACCTCCAGTGCTGCGAGAGAACTCATTTGCATACAGAAGAAAACCAGGATTTATACCGAACGCTGGCGCAGAGAAGACATCTAAAGGTAGCAAAAGAATAGGGGCAACGCGGTGGCTCAGTGGTAAGCACTGCAGTCTTGCACCGCTGGAGTCCTGGGTTTGAATCCCACCAGGAACAACATCTGCAGGGAGGTTGTATGTTCTTCCCGTGTTTGCGTGGATTTCCTCCCATTCTACAAACACATACTGATAGGAAAAAAAAAATGAAATTGTACATTATGATCCCTATATGGGGCTCACAATCTACATTTAAAGGGATTCTAGCATTAAAACCCTTTTTTTTTGTTGACACGTAGGAATAGCCTTAAGAAAGGCTATTTTTCTCCTACCTTTAGATGTCCTCTCCGTGCCGCTGTTTGGTAGAAGTCCTGGTTTTCGCTGGTATGCAAATGAGTTCTCTCTCAGCACTTGGGGCGGGCCCCAGCACTCAAACAGCACTGGGGGCTTCCCCAATGATGCAAGAGAACTCTCCAGTGCCACCGCCATCTTCTTCAGGAACTTCCTCTTCACGTGTCTTCTTCCGGCGCAGGCGGTGAAACTTGTAGGCTTTGGGCAGAGCCGACTGCGCGTGCCTGGGGCCACAAGAAAAAATGGCTGCTTACACGGTAACCACGCGGCCATTTTCTTGTGGGCATGTGCAGAATCCCTTTAATGTACTGTAGAGCACTTATAGTCCATATATTGCACATTTTATTAAAAAAAAATTTCTTTATCTCACAAGGCCGCTGCTGGTAATATCATCAACATGTTATGGCAGCTGATGGAAAATGGACTAGAAGAACTGAAGCTTCTGCAGACTGTTTTGGTGCTTCTAACAACTAACACCGTGGTTCATGATGATGCTTTATCAAAGGTAATAGTGCTGTACGGATCGATTGATTCTATTTATTGAATGAATTTATGTATTTTCAGAAACGGATGAAAGGGTTTTCCAGGCTTATAATATTGATGACCTATCCTTAGGATTTTAGGATAATTCATCAGTATCACATCAGTGGGGATCTGATGATACTTGAGACCCTCACAGATCAGCTGTTTGATAAGACCACAGCATTCAGGTAACAACTTTGCACATCTCTTTATGTTGTGTAGAACTGGGATAGGCAACCGTCCACTCCAGCTGTTGTAAAACTACAACTCCCAGCATGCATACTTGCTCAGCTATTCTTGGGGCTCCCTTGGAAGTGAATGGAGCATATTGGGAATTGTAATTTCATATAATCTAGATCTATGATCATCTATGCCCCCATGGTGTGAAATACTTCCTGGTTTCCATAGTAATGAACATCAACAGCTGTGAGATGGTGCACACACTTTGTCCACCCTTCTGCGCCATTCTACTGCAAGTCCCTTCGAAGTGCTGCCTGGTTTGACTTTCACTTTCATCTCTTCTATGTAGGATTATATGCTAGAGTAGTATATAGAGCTCACACTATTGGAGGGGGAGCTGGCAAGAGCCCTACTGCAATGAGGTTTTAGGGGATGCAGTTGTGCCTGTCTACAGAAAATGAATGGGCCAGATCTGTAGAAGGGTAAAGTAAGAGGTGTAAATGGCTAAAGTGACACGGTTTAGCAGAATAACAACACCATAATGGTGTGCATCACTTCAAGTAGTATTTTTCCAGTTTTTGGATCAACCTCTTTAAGGACTAGCTTTTCTTGCATTTACTATTTCTTCCTACTTGGATTCTATTTTGCAGGCAATCGTTCTATGCTTCAGGCTGCACTTTACTAAAGACAACATAACAAATAATACGGCAGCAGCAACAGTTCGGCAAGTCGTCACTGTGGTGTTTGAGAGAATGGTGGCTGAAGATGAGAGGCACAAAGGTAAACGTGCTGTGTATATTACATTGTTATATACTTCATGGATAAAGGTTGTCCTCATCATCTGTTTGGTCCTCCTGTTTATATTTTTGAAAATAAGTTTTGTTTTTTTTTTTTTTTTTTTTTTTAAATCTGGGATAAAAGCTTGAGTTCTGCTCAAAAGATTAGTGATAACCAACTGTAGTATTGGCATCTGGTTAAAGTTTTATTTGTTCCAATTGAACACATAAATAGACAGTGCATTTTAATGCCGTAGTGGCATCTACTTCAGGTCAACAGAAAGTTAGTGTCCAGAGAGACAAATATATTATTTAGAGACAAAATCTATTTTTAGTTAAACAAGCTTTTCCCGTTCCTTTATTAGTGACCTGACTTCAGGATAGGTCATCAACCTGAGACCTGACACCTGAGACCCTAGAAGATCAGATGTACGAAGGGGCTGCAGCACATATACATGCTGTGAGCTTTTCACTGTTTACATCTCATCTTAGGGCGGGTTCACACCTGTGCCCAGTCTACACTTTTGGGGTTTCCCTCTTCTGTGCGAGAAACTGGACAGGAGACAGAAACCTGGCACTCAATGTCTGCCCATGAGCGTCTTGTGCCTCACTTGCGGCGAAACCGTTTTTTTTAAACCGGACACAAAGTCCTGCATGTCCGACTTTGTGTCTGGTTAAAAAGAAACAGTTTTGCCGCAGACGGGCACAATACGCTCACGGGCGGTCACTTTGCAAACCCATTCAAGTGAATGGGTTTGAAAAGTGACTGCCGGGTTTCCATCTCCTGTCCAGTTTCTCGGGCAGAAGACTGAAACCTGCAAAGCAGAGACCGGGCCCAGGTGTGAACCCGCCCTTACTATCACACCTTTATGTTTCATAGCAGCCAAAAGATGTGAATGCAATAAGACTGTCATTACATCGCACAGCTTCTATGAAACAACTAGCATGTGATGTGAAGGGGTGATAGCACTCCAAGGAGCACAATGGCCCCTTCAAACAGCTGATCAGCAGGGTCCCAGGTGTTGGACCCCCAGTGATCTTTTATTGATGACCAATCCAAGGATGCTTCTAATGATGCAGCAACCTGACCTCACTTGCATAAAATATATGTGGAGTGCTGCTTAGTGGAAGACTGTCCCTGCTCTTGGGAAATTTGCCAGTTGTTCCTGGTAGGTTTCCTATTTTTTTCTGGAGTCCCAGACTTTCTCGGAGAGCTGACATATATGGAAATGTAACAGTTAATTGTGTAACAACCCCCTTTACTATTTAAAAAAGTAACTAAAACTAAGTTGTGGGACCGTAAACTGTACTTTTAGTACTTGCTAGTGAGTAAATCTGTATATATTTCTATCTGCACAGCTGGGCAGGTAAACGTTAATTATCTATTAATGATGTGAAATACAGGGCATGCTATTTAAGGCTTTATGACCATGTGATTATATATGGCTTCTTATTTGATGATTCTAAGATCATGTTCATTTTTATTTGTCAAGTGATGTATTTGGTGGTTTTCTTCTAATGGTGTCCATATGTTGCCTGTTAATATTATCAAAGCATGAGATTTTTCACGGTTATCTTGAAAGATTACAGTGTATCACTTTATTGTATGCAGATGTTGTGGAGCAACCTGTGCCTGTCACCGGAAACAGTAATAGGAGATCTGTCAGTACTTTGAAGCCATGCGCTAAAGATGCATATATGCTATTTCAGGTATGATGTTCTAGCCACGTCTCTGTAGATGGAGAGTTTACAGAATTTTTGCTTTGGCATGTAGTGTAATTCTTCAGTTTAGTTTCTGCTGGTTAATGGGTCACCCTGATTTCCTTAGGATTTGTGTCAGCTGGTTAATGCCGATGCTCCCTATTGGCTGGTAGGAATGACTGAGATGACAAGGACATTTGGATTGGAACTTCTGGAATCGGTCCTTAATGATTTCCCACAAGTATTCTTGCAGGTAATGCAATAACTGCAAATATTTTGTAGGGATTCTGTGTCTAAAACTGCCGCAAAAATTTTGAGGAAAGTCTATGTTTTTATTTTATTTACTTATGTATTTAATTATTGTTTTTCAGCACCAAGAATTTAGCTTCCTACTAAAGGAACGGGTGTGTCCTCTTGTGATTAAACTCTTTTCGCCAAATATTAAATTCCGACAAGGATCCACTAGTAATTCTTCTCCTGCTCCTGTTGAGAAACCTTATTTTCCAATCTGTATGAGACTTCTTCGGGTTGTGTCTGTACTTATCAAGCAATTTTATGGCCTTTTGGTAAGATAAATTAATTTTACCATTTCCTTTCGTTGTAAAGAAATGCTCCTTTTATATGGTTTGGTTTTTTTTCCCCCTTCCACAGATTTTTTTTTTTTTTAAAAAAATCTAAATATACTGTATAGTAAATGAGAGAATTTTCTGTTGGATTATGAAAAAGTAGAAATACTTTTACCATTACTTGTTAAAGGGGTTTTCCTGGACTAAAGTATTAATGACCTAGTCTTATGCTTGGTTCACACATCGGTATGTCATCCATCTGTTTGAATTCAGTTTGAGACTAAAAACGGACTGATGCACATACTGATTGTATACTGACACCTCTTTATGCTGATAGCAAACGCTGTCAGTCCCCTAGAGGACAGATAAGGGGATTAAAAGTAGAAAATTGTAAACAGAGTAGAGATAAGGAAGTATAATAAATATCTTCAGTCTGCAGAACATGAGGAATGGGTTTAGTTAGTGTATTCTTTTTTTGAGATTTGGATCATTCACCAATGTGGGCCAATATTTCTCTATAACCTATCTGATACTCAAATGGGACTGATTAGAAATGTTAATAAAGCTGTGCTGCCAGTCCTTATTGTCCTTTTGAGTAGGACATGTAGTCATTCAGCATATGTAAGGGTATCATCTTCATTAGGCCCTTTGAATTGAATTCTTGTAGCTTTACACTGACCTTTGAAGATGGATTGCCTTGTACAGTTACATTTAATTTATTTAAAGAGGACCTTTCACCACCATCGCTAAGTCCATATTTTTGCATTATTTAATAGGCTCTGCTCCACTGATTGCAATGCAGTTGGAATTTTTCTGTAGCCCCCGCCATTCCTAAACAAGAAGTGCTGTTAGTTTCAGTACCTGATGTGCTTTTTAGCCTCCCTACCGTCAGTTTGGCAGTGATAGGCAAAGGGGTGTGATTACCCGAAATATTAATTTTACATAGATTTCTCTTTTGTTAATTGACAAAAATAAACTATTAAGACTTGTATTTTGCAAAGCATTCTTACTGTTGAGCATTTTATGCACACTCCCTGTACTGTATGATTTGGGGGACACTGCTGTGTGCAAGAATATTGAAGTCCTGTTTCTTTTGTAGGTGACGGAGTGTGAGATCTTTCTGTCACTACTAGTAAAATTTCTGGATGCTGATAAACCACAGTGGCTCCGAGCTGTGGCGGTAGAGTCTATACACAGACTCTGCGTGCAGCCCCAGCTGCTCAGGTATGTTTTTTAAACTTAACTTTTTTTTTTTTTTTCTGTAATTGGCAAATGTCTTTGTATTTTTTATTCTATTTATATTTAAAGATAATAGTATTAATTATATCTTAATATCCAGGTCTTTCTGCCAGTCTTATGATATGAAACAACACTCCACTAAAGTTTTCCGTGACATTGTCAATGCTTTGGGGTCCTTTATTCAGTCACTTTTCCTCATACCAAGTACTGGAATTGCCTCTACAGCTTCCATCCCCAATGGTAATTTTTCCTAGACTGTCCTGCTCTGTATCTGTGTCTCTCCCACTCACACGTGTCTCCTATTTTATTTCTGCCCGATTTTCTGGTTCTAAGTTGAAAATAAATGTCAGATTGTCATACTTTCTGCATTATATATAGAAATAAATGTCTCAGTATCGTCTTTCTTTTAGAAATGTGTTAAAATGTTTGCTTGATTTCCAGCTGGATCTAGCGCCAGTGCCCCTGCCACAAACCAGGCTGCATCAGGGATGGCAGCGGCAGCTGGTAATACAAGTGTGCTTCCTGCTTTTGAGTACCGGGGCACCTGGATTCCGATCATGACCATCTCTGTTCAAGGCAGCGCTAAAGCAACTTAGTAAGTTCTATGTTCTATGGGTTTTTTTTTTAACATAGTTATTTTCATTTTCTAAATAAAAACAATGAACATAAAAGGTTACAAACTTTTTTTTTTTTAGCATAGATAATGTCTTGAATATAAATACAACGTAATTATCATATGCGTTAGCTGCAGTTCAAGTTATCCAACAGAAGTGGCTCTTTCCTAGCACAAGATAATCATGAGTCTCATAGTAAACTATAAAACAATGTCTTCAAGACTGTAAATAACCAAAGCGTATAGGCGCTATTTTAAAGAGCCCGGACCGTTGTAGTTATCCACAACTTGGACACCGTTCACAAAGAAACTTCATACTGGCCCTACAATAAAATACTACTTCTCACCATTAGAGTCATCAGAGTGACCCCCTGAGGTGGAAATATGGGGCGCTCTATCAATAAAAAGAGCCTCCTCTGTACTGTGTTTTGTCTGGGCTAAAGGGAGACATAAAATTTCTAGATTGATTGTGATGACCCCGAAACATAAAGGTGGTCTGTCACTCACCTAACTTAGTCCTTGTATTATTATTGGAGGACCCAGGTTTAGTGGATGGAAATAGAGAAACTTTGGTTAGTCCCGATACATCTCATTTCCCTCCTTTTTTCTTTTGGTCCCGATGGCTGACTTGCAATGTATGGGGTGCCTGGGCTCTGCGTTTCCATCTCTCCTCTCTGTATATGAGGTGACACCTGTATATGAGGTGATGGGAGGGTTGCTTGAGAGAAATTCTGTTGGATTTCTCTTGGACCATCATTTGGAGACTTGCTGCCAAGATTTCTCGCTGTATTATTTTCAAGGAGCTTATTTAGAAGAAGCTTCTCCATTGGAATCAAACCCCGGCCTTTGCTTCTCTCTTTTAATGCTACTATCCCAGAAATTTGCTGGTGGTGTGGTGCCTGTGGGGCCAACATATTTTATCTCTTGGTTGTGCTCTCTAATCTCTCATCCAACGTTTTGGTGCCAAGTCCAGATTTTGATAGAGATGGTGGTAGGTTGCCCTCGCCTGTTCTTAGTGAGGAGCAGTAGTGTGAGCCATGTTTGCAATGTTTGTTACAATGGGGAAATTTTTTTTTCTTTTCCTCTCTTTCTTTGATAAGATGATGATTTTTATATTTACAGCATCTGTCACTCTTCATCATTTGACTTGCATAATTCCTTCTCTTTTGTAGTCTTGAAATGCTTGACAAAGTGGAACCTCCTACTATCCCAGAGGGCTATGCCATGTCTGTTGCATTTCACTGCTTGTTAGATTTGGTGCGAGGCATCACTACCATGATTGAGGGAGAGATTGGCCAGGCTGAAACTGACTCGCAAATATCAGCAGAAGAGCCTCCATTACACAGTATTGAACAGAAAGATGTTAGAGCTGTGTCAGATCCGCCCGAGGAGGAACCAGGTTATTTCTCAAATATTCTAATACTAGACTTTGTTTAGAGAATTCAACTGTGATATTTCGTTGCATATGCAGCCATCTTTTATGTAGTAATTTTTAATTTTATTTTAATGTTAATTGGTTCTTTCATCAATATAAATGCAAATATTCCCTGACAGTGCTGTTTTATATTTACAGTCACGGAACTATATACTATGTATATCGATGACATATACACTATGTACATCTATGGTTAGGTTCACATCTGCTTGCTCCTGACACTCATTCTAAGTGTCATGCACCTTAAGCCCCAACAGAGGCTTAAAAAGTGTCACTTTAGTCTGTGTTGACAAATATCTTTTGGCCTACTGCAAAAAAAAAGTTTACATTGAAGACTGTATAGCTTCAATCACAGGTATATATCTGGTATATGTATTTGCATATTACATTATACATTGTTAGGAAAAATTCCTTTAAGTATTTAGCAAGCGTCCTTGCATTTCCTTTTACACAGTTAATAATTGTATTTGTTCATTTAAGTTGGCAGAACAGTTTGGGAAGAGATGATCAATGCCTGTTGGTGCGGGCTTCTCGCAGCCCTCTCATTGCTTCTGGATGCAAGGTAAGGAGAAAAGTGAATTATTTACATGCTCCTGTCGATGTGAATAATTGTTCTCTCATGACATTTTAGATGTTTTCATTAAATTACCTAAACTAGAATAATAAGAATTAAAGTTCAGTCCGAGTGGAATTTATAGCATCCCTTTTGACTTCCATTATGTGGAAGTTTTGATACAAAGTGGAACAAGCCCTATTGATGTAGTATAGGCAGTAGATATCAGTTTATCACTAAGCACAGTGGTTCAGGCCCTACTATCTGGTTACTTATGTTTGGAGGTGTCCGTATAGAGCCTGGTGTGGTGCAGGGCAGACTAGCTGCCACTCTCTTCATTTCAGTGGGACCACTTGACCTAGTTGAAGCACAGTACTTGATTGTTTCTGATGGTCTCATATAAATGAATGCAGCAGCGGTATGTCATCCCAACCAGTTCTCCATTCAGACTGAGTTATATGGCATCCCATTATTTTGATTGAAGTGGCTCTCAGCAGTAAGAACCCAGCAATCTGCAACTTATCCTATATCCTGTGAATAGGGAATACGATGCTTTGATGTAAAAGCACCTTTAATGGCTTTTTCATTGAAAGTAAAAGAGCCATTAGTTAGGAAACAATAATTTTAAGTGGATCTGTCAGATAAATCTGCTACTGTGTGTAAGCGAAAGCGCTGAAAGGATACAGCAGACTCCTATTGATAAGTCTTCCATACTTACAAGGGATTGTCTTTGCCTCTCCAAACTCCCCCCCCCCTCCCCAACCCTACATTTGCAGTGACTGACTGGCTACTATGTGTACATAGCAGTCTGTCAATACCTGGCTTAAAGGGCAGTCGGAGCCTGATGTAGTTTACAGCAGACTGTATTTTTGCAAACAGTTTGACTGCCGTTTCTTGAATTTTTAATGCTGTGACTGATTGCAGGTAGATAATTCTATTACTGCTCATATTACTCAATACATCAATTTATAATAGACAATGTGGTTAGAATTAAATGTTTAAGATTATTTTATTTGAGATATATATATATTGTTTTTTTTCACTTCCAGCACTGACGAAACTGCAACAGAAAACATACTGAAGGCTGAAATGACCATGGCAGCTCTGTGTGGAAAACTAGGACTTGTCACTCCCAGGGATGCCTTCATTACTGCCATTTGTAAAGGCTCCTTACCGCCACACTACGCCCTCACAGTATTGAACAGTTCATCTGCTGCTCTGGGCAGCAAATGTAAGAACTTTTACATCTTAACAAGTTTAAATACCTCTAGGTTGTTTTAGTGCCTTGGTCAGTAGTAAGCCGTTGTATCTCAACTCTGAAAAGCTTCATCTTAACATGTTGAAATAGATCCTGTATTGTCTTTAAAGGGATTTTCCCATCTCCCTCTTTCAGCAGCTTTGCCTGCTGTCTCTTCTTCTCACTTTCTGTATTCGTTATCAAACAGTCCCCTTCCCCGCCAGCTTACTGAACTGGTCGGTATGAAGTATCACAATAGTTATTATGATTACTAGAAATAGAAATCTAACATAAATGCTATTCAGAAAATATGCACATGCTTCTAAAGAACAGACTCGGTGTTATTTGTGTGTTTACAGTGATATAGAAGTGTCTTTCTATCAACAAACTGCAATTTGCTGAATGGCAGAGCAGTAAATAACAGTGAGAGCAGTGAGTGATGTCATCTGTCCTGGCTTATCACACAGGTCCGGCTCTATGGAAACGCGGTGTAAACACTGGAAGGAATAATTTCATGTAGCAGGAAAACAAATCAGAATTGCTAAAGCAATATATTTAAGAAAACTCTTCAATTTACATAACCTAGCAGTAGATAGGATCCTTGAGTTGGGAATATCCCTTTAAAGTAGGTAGACTGTCCAGGTGTCTCAAGTCAATTTCCATGGGTTGTAAAATGGTTCTATGTAGAAACTATGTATGTTTTCTATAAAAACCCAATATGTTCTTTTTATGATGCTTGAAAGGTCCTTCTGCTTTTATATTACCGGTATTTATTTAGTTTTTTTACTTCAATGTCGCTGCTCTGGAAAAATGACAACTATATTGGTCATTACAGACTGCACTTATTGAACAGTTTTAAATGTATAATACAAAGTATGTTCAGTTTTATTTGATTTTGTTAAATTGTTTGTTATTCTTCATTTTTTGCAGCTTATTCAATTCAGGGGCAGAGTGTGCAGATGATCAGCCCATCAAGTGACTCTCACCAGCAAGTAGTAGCAGTCGGGCAACCTCTTGCTCTTCAGCCACAAGGAACTGTTATGGTACTGTAAATGAATTAATTTTTGTTCTAAACTTTGTATTGTAATGTTGGAATCTATTTGCTACATATTTATTTCCTTTTTTGTTTTTCAGCTTACTGCTAAGAACATACAGTGTATGCGAACATTACTTAATTTGGCACATTGTCATGGAGGGTATCTGGGAACATCTTGGCAACTTGTACTTGCAACTCTTCAGGTATGTATGTAATAGTAATACTATGTGAACCTGCACTGTAACGTTTTATTGTTGCTCTTGGTAATGTGTATCTTGTTCAAACTTATATATCTATGTCTCTATTAGTATGTCACTTTGCAATGTTTCTTTGTAAATGTGTAATTTTTTTATTTTTATATTTCTTTAGCACTTGGTGTGGATCCTTGGCTTGAAACCCAGCAGTGGCGGTGCTTTAAAACCTGGGAGGGCAGTTGAGGGGCCTAGTACAGTAAGTATCTGCTTTATATTTTTTGCATTTATGTATAATGTTAATGGAAGATGCATTTCCTAATACAATCTTGATTTTATTCTTTTAGGTTTTGACCACTGCAGTCATGACAGATTTGCCTGTAATTTCCACAATCCTTTCGCGACTGTTTGAAAGCTCCCAGTAAGACACTAATTCAGATATGTATTTTAAAAATAAAATCATATTATACCTGCCATAACCCAGAACTGTTGCATTGCTCCTATTACTTGAATAGGAATGATGCTGCAACTGCTACCCGTTCATTAGCGATCCAGAAAATAAAGTTGAAGAAATGAAAAATCTCTGTATGGACAGTTGCAGGTGACCGTGCTGCAACCGGCCTGTTGTGAATTAAATGACAGGCTGCACATGGGGGACACGGGGATATCCCTGTGTGCTGCCTGTGCTCGGGCCATGCTTCATGCCTTTCATTAGGAGCCACGAAAGTGCAGGCAGCAAAATAGGACAGGAAAAGGACCTGTCCTATCTGATTTGGCCTAGACTGTCAGTCTGCACACGGGACCATGAAAATCACAGTCATGTGTACGGGTCCATAGAAAAGAATGGGTCAGTGTGCTATCTTTGAAATGCATAGATAGCACACTGACCCACATCACGGTTGCCTACAAGAGGCCTAAGAGATGGAGACTTGTATGACTAAGAGGAAATTAGATATGCAACTGCCTATAGACAAAACAATGCATGAAAGAGCATTCCTGGTTGGTAAGAAGGTATAATAAGTTATTATATCATGGTATTATAAGTTATCATGTTATTATTAATAACATGAGGGTTTAGTATCGCACTACCAGAGCTTCCTGGAAGGCTATACATAGGGAGAATGGTGACAATAATAGTGCTCTTTCTCCTAAATGTTTACCGGCAGGATCCGATCTCTTGCCCCTACCTTTCACAACAGATACATAACCAGGAAGTAAAACCTTTACATCCTGTATTGTGAAAATTGCACTATTGTGAAAATTGCAATCTGATCTTGGCATTATTTGGAAACTTATTTTCTATTTGCAGTATACTCTTAGTCATCAAATAAAACATACATTCTTGGAAGTCAAGCGGTTATATGGTGTTTTTTTTTATTTTATTTATTTTTTAGTTCTTAAAGGGGTTTAATGGGACTTGGGCTGTAGCATGGCCTTGTAACCAATAGACATAATGTCACTGCCTGAGAAGATAAAGTGGACACAGAAGTAGATACAAGTAAATTAGAAGTCTCTTATTCTTACTTGTAACCTGAGAGTTTCAGAAATTCCAGTCCTTAGGGCTAAGCAAGCAGTTTACAGATGTGTGTGTGTAGGTTGTGAGGAAAATCAACCCCTCCCCTCTCCATGAAGACAGAACAGAACATCCCCCTCAACTCACTGTGTGAACATCTTTCTTATCCAGTGTATCTATGGATGCACTTTGACTAGCAACAGGAAGTGACTCCAGATTAGCTAGAAGGGAGACACCTAGGGCATGGAACTTTTAAAGAGGTTTTTATACAGAAAACTACATTTTTTTTTAAATTAAAGCACACTTACATTTTTGTCCAGAATCCCATATTTCATGAAATGAAACTAAATTGTCTGAAAATTGTGTGACCATTTAAGAATATGCTTCCAAAAGTAACATTCATAAATTGACTAAATGTTTAACACAATATTCTTAGGTTTTCCTGTGTGTGCTTCCCATGATGGCAAGCCTCGGTTCTCTAAGATTTTCTTCTTATTTCAGATACCTGGATGATGTGTCTCTGCACCATCTCATTAATGCACTTTGCTCATTATCTCTAGAAGCGATGGACATGGCATATGGAAATAGCAAGGTAAGTCAAGTCATGGCTGTTAAGATTTGTCACTATATGAAAATGGGTGAAATTTATAGCTGTCAGGGCATATGACGAAAAAAGAGAGATTACCAGTAGAGATGAGCGAACAGTGTTCTATCGAACACATGTTCGATCGGATATCAGGGTGTTCGCCATGTTCGAATCGAATCGAACACCACGTGGTAAAGTGCGCCAAAATTCGATTCCCCTCCCACCTTCCCTGGCGCCTTTTTTGCACCAATAACAGCGCAGGGGAGGTGGGACAGGAACTACGACACTGGGGGCATTGAAAAAAATTGGAAAAAGTCATTGGCTGCCGAAATCAGGTGACCTCCATTTTAGACGAATAGTGGATTTCAAATCCGGGTCATATGAGAATGTGAACTTTGTGACTATGAGACAGGGATAGCTGTACAGGCAGGGATAGCTAGGGATAACCTTTATTTAGGGGGGAATGTTATTAAAAATAACTTTTTGGGGCTCTATCGGGTGTGTAATTGTGATTTTTGTGAGATAAACTTTTTCCCATAGGGATGCATTGGCCAGCGCTGATTGGCCGAATTCCGTACTCTGGCCAATCAGCGCTGGCCAATGCATTCTATTAGCTTGATGAAGCAGAGTGTGCACAAGGGTTCAAGCGCACCCTCGGCTCTGATGTAGCAGAGCCGAGGCTGCACAAGGGTTCAAGCGCACCCTCGGCTCTGATGTAGGAGAGCCGAGGGTGCACTTGAACCCTTGTGCACCCTCAGCTCTGCTACATCAGAGCCGAGGGTGCGCTTGAACCCTTGTGCACACTCTGCTTCATCAAGCTAATAGAATGCATTGGCCAGCGCTGATTGGCCAATGTATTCTATTAGCCTGATGAAGTAGAGCTGAATGTGTGTGCTAAGCACACACATTCAGCTCTACTTCATCGGGCTAATAGAATGCATTGGCCAGCGCTGATTGGCCAGAGTACGGAACTCGACCAATCAGCGCTGGCTCTGCTGGAGGAGGCGGAGTCTAAGATCGCTCCACACCAGTCTCCATTCAGGTCCGACCTTAGACTCCGCCTCCTCCGGCAGAGCCAGCGCTGATTGGCCGAAGGCTGGCCAATGCATTCCTATGCGAATGCAGAGACTTAGCAGTGCTGAGTCAGTTTTGCTCAACTACACATCTGATGCACACTCGGCACTGCTACATCAGATGTAGCAATCTGATGTAGCAGAGCCGAGGGTGCACTAGAACCCCTGTGCAAACTCAGTTCACACTAATAGAATGCATTGGCCAGCGCTGATTGGCCAATGCATTCTATTAGCCCGATGAAGTAGAGCTGAATGTGTGTGCTAAGCACACACATTCAGCACTGCTTCATCAAGCCAATACAATGCATTAGCCAGTGCTGATTGGCCAGAGTACGGAATTCGGCCAATCAGCGCTGGCTCTGCTGGAGGAGGCGGAGTCTAAGGTCGGACCTGAATGGAGACTGGTGTGGAGCGATCTTAGACTCCGCCTCCTCCAGCAGAGCCAGCGCTGATTGGTCGAGTTCCGTACTCTGGCCAATCAGCGCTGGCCAATGCATTCTATTAGCCCGATGAAGTAGAGCTGAATGTGTGTGCTTAGCACACACATTCAGCTCTACTTCATCAGGCTAATAGAATACATTGGCCAATCAGCGCTGGCCAATGCATTCTATTAGCTTGATGAAGCAGAGTGTGCACAAGGGTTCAAGCGCACCCTCGGCTCTGATGTAGCAGAGCCGAGGCTGCACAAGGGTTCAAGTGCACCCTCGGCTCTCCTACATCAGAGCCGAGGGTGCGCTTGAACCCTTGTGCAGCCTCGGCTCTGCTACATCAGAGCCGAGGGTGCGCTTGAACCCTTGTGCACACTCTGCTTCATCAAGCTAATAGAATGCATTGGCCAGCACTGATTGGCCAGAGTACGGAATTCGGCCAATCAGCGCTGGCCAATGCATTCTATTAGCCCGATGAAGTAGAGCTGAATGTGTGTGCTAAGCACACACATTCAGCACTGCTTCATCACGCCAATACAATGCATTAGCCAGTGCTGATTGGCCAGAGTACGGAATTCGGCCAATCAGCGCTGGCTCTGCTGGAGGAGGCGGAGTCTAAGATCGCTCCACACCAGTCTCCATTCAGGTCCGACCTTAGACTCCGCCTCCTCCAGCAGAGCCAGCGCTGATTGGCCGAATTCCGTACTCTGGCCAATCAGCACTGGCTAATGCATTGTATTGGCTTGATGAAGCAGTGCTGAATGTGTGTGCTTAGCACACACATTCAGCTCTACTTCATCGGGCTAATAGAATGCATTGGCCAATCAGCGCTGGCCAATGCATTCTATTAGTGTGAACTGAGTTTGCACAGGGGTTCTAGTGCACCCTCGGCTCTGCTACATCAGATTGCTACATCTGATGTAGCAGTGCCGAGTGTGCATCAGATGTGTAGTTGAGCAAAACTGACTCAGCACTGCTAAGTCTGCATTCGCATAGGAATGCATTGGCCAGCCTTCGGCCAATCAGCGCTGGCTCTGCCGGAGGAGGCGGAGTCTAAGGTCGGACCTGAATGGAGACTGGTGTGGAGCGATCTTAGACTCCGCCTCCTCCAGCAGAGCCAGCGCTGATTGGCCGAATTCCGTACTCTGGCCAATCAGCACTGGCTAATGCATTGTATTGGCTTGATGAAGCAGTGCTGAATGTGTGTGCTTAGCACACACATTCAGCTCTACTTCATCGGGCTAATAGAATGCATTGGCCAGCGCTGATTGGCCGAATTCCGTACTCTGGCCAATCAGCACTGGCTAATGCATTGTATTGGCTTGATGAAGCAGTGCTGAATGTGTGTGCTTAGCACACACATTCAGCTCTACTTCATCGGGCTAATAGAATGCATTGGCCAATCAGCGCTGGCCAATGCATTCTATTAGCGTGAACTGAGTTTGCACAGGGGTTCTAGCGCACCCTCGGCTCTGCTACATCAGATTGCTACATCTGATGTAGCAGTGCCGAGTGTGCATCAGATGTGTAGTTGAGCAAAACTGACTCAGCACTGCTAAGTCTGCATTCGCATAGGAATGCATTGGCCAGCCTTCGGCCAATCAGCGCTGGCTCTGCCGGAGGAGGCGGAGTCTAAGGTCGGACCTGAATGGAGACTGTTGTGGAGCGATCTTAGACTCCGCCTCCTCCAGCAGAGCCAGCGCTGATTGGCCGAATTCCGTACTCTGGCCAATCAGCACTGGCTAATGCATTGTATTGGCTTGATGAAGCAGTGCTGAATGTGTGTGCTTAGCACACACATTCAGCTCTACTTCATCGGGCTAATAGAATGCATTGGCCAATCAGCGCTGGCCAATGCATTCTATTAGCGTGAACTGAGTTTGCACAGGGGTTCTAGTGCACCCTCGGCTCTGCTACATCAGATTGCTACATCTGATGTAGCAGTGCCGAGTGTGCATCAGATGTGTAGTTGAGCAAAACTGACTCAGCACTGCTAAGTCTGCATTCGCATAGGAATGCATTGGCCAGCCTTCGGCCAATCAGCGCTGGCTCTGCCGGAGGAGGCGGTGTCTAAGGTCGGACCTGAATGGAGACTGGTGTGGAGCTATCTTAGACTCCGCCTCCTCCAGCAGAGCCAGCGCTGATTGGTCGAGTTCCGTACTCTGGCCAATCAGCACTGGCCAATGCATTTCTATGGGGAAAAGTTAGCTTGCGAAAATCGCAAACTGACAGGGATTTCCATGAAATAAAGTGACTTTTATGCCCCCAGACATGCTTCCCCTGCTGTCCCAGTGTCATTCCAGGGTGTTGGTATCATTTCCTGGGGTGTCATAGTGGACTTGGTGACCCTCCAGACACGAATTTGGGTTTCCCCCTTAACGAGTTTATGTTCCCCATAGACTATAATGGGGTTCGAAACCCATTCGAACACTCGAACAGTGAGCGGCTGTTCGAATCGAATTTCGAACCTCGAACATTTTAGTGTTCGCTCATCTCTAATTACCAGTATTGGAATAAATGTGTGATTTAGTATAGTATAGTACAGACCTTATATTTGAGCTCTATGCCAGTATAAATCTGATGTAATATAGTGGTATCAGGACTGATCTTACCACATACCCTGTCTTCTCAATCTTGTCTCAAAGTCCTCATTCAAAAAAAAAAAAAAACTTCCTCCCTCATATGTCAGGGTACCTAACCACCACTGTACACAGATTTGGAGAAGGGGTAGGTTTACAAAAGTGCAGAAGACCTGTGAATTACTTGCAAGTGTTTGCTTCCATCTTTGTGACAGTCTATCCTGAAATGACAGTAAGTTTTTTTTTTTTTTTTTTTTCTGAAATGACAGTAAGGGTGCATTCACACTGAGTAAACGCTGACTGATTCTGAACGTAAAACATGTTCAGAATCAGCGCGTACAAAGCAGATCCCATTCATTTCAATGGGAGCCAGCATACGTGCGCTCCCCATTGAAATAAATGGGCTGCTTTTTTCCCTATTGGTTTCAATGTGATACGTGCGTAAACCAATAGGGAAAAAAGCAGCCTATTCATTTCAATGGGGAGCGCTCGTATGCCGGCTCCCATTGAAATGAATGGGATCTGCTTTGTACGCGCTCATTCTGAACGTGTTTTACGTTCAGAATCAGCTCAGCGTTGTGATCCCTATATGGAGCTCACGATCTACATTAAAAAAAAAAAAAGTGATCAGAGATGATACATTGCACTTATATAAATTTTTTTTTTTTTTTTTTAATCAATATCGAAGTTTAAACCGCATATATTATTCATCCATCTTATATGATCTATGCATGACTGTACACTGATATAATATCCCATTCCTTTCATCTATGTATGTTTGCTGCCCTCTGAGACAAAATTTCCTTATGTGTGGAGGATTACCTATATAGCTGGCATACATTATACTAGCCCATTGATTTATTATTTTTTTGCATTAAACCAATGACTATTCCTGTGGTGGTATTTTTCAGAACTGTTTCCGCTATTAAGGAATTAACATGTTGTTTGTCCTTAACCGGTTAAGGACCGCCGTACGTAAATTTACGGCCTGCGGTCCAGGTACCTAAAGACCGGACTATTGTAAAAATACGTCCTGTCTTTAGGTACCTATTTCGCGGGGGGAGGGGTGCGGGGAGGACGGGGGTTAGGTGTTACTAACACCTAACCCCTTCCTCAATAACGTCCAGTCGGAACTGAGTCCGACTGGACGTTTTAACCCTTTCGATCGCGCCGTGAAACATCACGGCGCGATCGAAAGGCATCCGCCGACAATTGAAGCTGATCGGCACCCCCCGCGGCGAGATCGGAGGGTGCCGATAGCAGTAAAAGGTAGTCTGGGGTCTGGCCAGTGACCCCAGACTGCCCGGAGCCCCCACATACCTGGTGATCCTGCCAGGACCTTCTGATGTCAGGCTGTGCGTCTACACAGCCTGACATCCTGCTACGGAATGCCATGTGGGACACCTGCAGGCTGTGTCTCACATGGCATTCTATATCAGCAAAGTATTGCTGATTGAAGTGTCCTAAATGGACACATGAAAAAGTAAAAAAAAATGTAAAAAAAATAAAATGAAGTGTATGAAAAAAATTAATAAAGTTATAAAGCCCAAAAATCCCTTTTTCTCAATAGAAAATGAATTATATAAAAAAAGAACTCAAAAGTAATAAAAACAATGCATATTTGGTATTGTCGCGTCCGTAACAATCTGTACAATAAAACTGAAATAATATTTAATGTACACGGCGAACGCCGGAAAAAAAAAACGGAAAAAACTCGCCGGAAGTAATGATTTTTCGCCATCTCACCATACAAAATATGCTATAAAAAGTGATCAAAAAGTCATATGCATCCGACAACAGTACCAATAAAAAGCGCAGGTTGTCCCGCAAAAAATAAGCCCTCAACCAACTCTGTCAACCGAAAAATAAAAATGTTACGCCTCTTAGAAGATGCGATGCAAAAAACATTGATTTATGTCCCCAAATGTGTTTTTCCTCTGCAGAACTAGTAACACATAAAAAAATACTATAAATGAGGTATCGCCGTAACCGTACCGACCCGCAGAATAAAGGGAACATGTTACTTATACTGTACGCTGCATGGCGCAAAATTAAAAAAGTAAAACTCAATGCCAGGATTGATTTTTTTTTTTTAAATCCAGCAAAAAAGGGTTAATAAAATGTATTCAATAAGATGTAGACACCCAAAAATGGTGTCATTACGAAATGCATCTCATCCCGCAAAGAATAAGCCCTTATATGGCCGCGTCACCAGAAACATAAAGAAAATATAGCATCTCACCATGTGAAGACAAAAACCCTCAAAAATCGCCAAATTATTAGAACACAACTGGGTGCGTCATGTAGGGAATATATAAGCTGTGTGAGCGGATATCAGGGGACACCCCAGATTTACAGCTTATGAGGGAACAGACACCAGAAGTGACCCCTAAAGTGACCCCCAGAGTGACTCCCCCAATCATAGGAGCTACGGGGACATAGTAGGGAATTTGGTGTTTGCAATGTCCTCCGCACAGCTTATACATTCCCTCTTCGCCATCCGCTGTGCAGTCACGTCCGGGATACTAATACTCACTACACCCCCTGATAAATTCTTTGAGGGGTGCAGTTTTCAAAATGGGGTCACTCCTGGTACCCCATGGAATCCACTTTTCTGGTACCTTACAGGCTCTACAAACATGACATGGCGTCCAGATACCAAACATCTGAATCTGTACTCCAAAAGCCGCATAGCGCTCCTTCCCTTCTGCACCCTGCTGTACGTCCAAACTGCAGTTTATGACACATGTATGACACATGTATGACACTGGTGTACCCCCGGATAACGGACATAATGTCATATGTGGGTATAAACTGATATTAGGGCACAGCCGGACACAGAAGGGAAGAAGGGTCATTTGGTTTTTGGAGCACAGACGGTTTGGTTTTTGGATGCCATGACACTTTTGTAGAGCTGAAACGCCAGTAATTTGGAATCCCCTGATAAATTACCTTATTTTGGAAACTACACCCCTGAAGGATTTATCCAGGGGTACAGACAGCATTTTTAACCCCCAAGTGTTGCTATAACTTTATATATATATATATATATATATATAACTATAACTGTAGTGGATTGTGAGAGGTGAAAATGACCATTTTTCCAGGAATACGTCCTTTCAGTGCGTAATATGTTGTGCCCACCTTGTATCAGAGATGAACGCTCTAAAAGCTGTTGTGCCTGGGATACCCGTTTAACAGTTTTTGGAGTGTCTCTGCTGACATAAGTCGGGCACAACATGTTGCACACTGAAATGGCAAATCTGTAAAATTTTCATTTTTAACTTCTCTATCAGTTGCGATTTCATTTCTGGAAACTAAATAAATGCAACACTCAAGGGTTAAAAATTCTCGCTACACCACTTGATAAATCCCATCAGTGGGGTAGTGTCCAAAATAGGGTGACATGTCTGCGGATTCCACTTTATTGGCAATTCAGGGGCTTTGCAAAAGTGGCAAAAAAAACCAAACTGTGCTCCAAAAACCAAAATAGCGCTCCTTCCCTTCTGTCCCCGGTTGTGCCCAAACAGCCGATTCTACCCACATATGGCATTAAGTACGTTATCCGGGGTACACCAGTGTCATACATGTGGGCATACACTGCTGTTTGGGTACCCAGCAGGGTGCAGATGTGAAGGAGCAATATGTGCTTTTGGAGTGCAGATTTAGATTCTTCGTTTTTGGACACCACGTCACATTTGCAGAGACCCTAAAATTGCCCCTACAAAATGGGGTCACTTCTTGGCGAATTCCAGTTTACTGGAACCTCCAGGGCTCTGCAAAAACATCATGGCGCCCAGAGGGTCCCTCTAAATCTGTATCCCAAAAGCTAAAACGCACAGTGGTCCTTCCCTTCTGAGCCCTGCTGTGTGCCCAAGCAGCAGTTTACACCCACATATATAATTTTTTGACCCCCGGGATGGCCCACTTAATAGTTTTAGGAGTGCAGGTCTCTGACAACACAAAGTGGGTGCAACGTATTGGGCACCGAAATGGCATATTTTTAAAAATTTCAATTTTCATTTTGTACATTAATTTTTGGGAAGCATTTTAGGCTCAAAATGATAATACCCCTTGATACATTCCTTGACAGGTGTAGTTTCTAAAATGGGGTCACTTTTGAGGGGTTTCCATTGTATTGATACTTTAGGGGCTCTGCAAATGCGACATGGCACCTCAAAACTATTCCAGCAATATATGCCCTCCAAAATCCAAATAGCACTCTTTCCATTCTGAGCCCCAGCATGTACCCATACAGCAGATTTTGGCCACATATGGGGTATTGCCGTGTTCAGAAGAAATTGTGTAACAAACTGTGGGGGGCTTTTAATTCTTAAACTATTTGCAAAATTAAAACTATGGCGCTAAATGGACGATTTATTGGGAAAAAAAGTAATTTTTCATTTTCACGTCCCAATGTTAATAAAATCTGTGAAACACCTGTGAGGCCAAAATACTCACTCTACCCCTAGACAAATTCTATGAGGGGTGTAGTTTCCAAAATGGGGTCACTTATAGGGGGTTTCCACTGTATTGGTACTTTAGGGGCTCTGCAAATGCGACATGGGACCTGAAAAATATTCCAGCAAAATCTGCCCTCCAAAAGCCAAATAGCCCTCTTTCCATTCTGAGCCCCGCCATGTTCCCATACAGCAGATTATGACCACATATGGGGCATTTCTGTGTTCAGCAGAATTTGTGTAACGAACTTTATGGAGCTTTTTCTCCTTTATCCTCTTGTGAAAATTAAAAATTTGGGGCTAAATTGACAGTTTGTTGGAAAAAAAGTAATTTTTCATTTTCATGGCCCAATGTTAATAAAATCTGTGAAACAGCTGTAGGGTCAAAATGCTCACTCTACCCTTTAATATGTTCTGTGGGGGGTATAGTTTCCCAAATGGGGTCACTTTTAGGGGGTTTCCACTGTATTGGTACTCTAGGGGCTCTGCTAATGCGACATGGCACCTAAAATTATTCCAGCAAAATCTGCCATCCAAAAGCCAAATAGCGCTCCTTCCATTCTGAGCCCCGCCATGTTCCCATACAGCAGATTATAGCCACATATGGGGTATTGCCGTGTTCAGGAGAAATTGTTTAACAAACTGTGGGGGGCTTTTACTCCTTTAACCCCTTGTGAAAATGAAAACTTTGGAGATAAAGTGACATTTTAGTAATTTTTCATTTACACATCCCAATGTTAGTAAAATCTGTGAAACAACTGTAGGGTCTAAATGCTGACTATACCCCTTGATGAATTCTGTGAGGGGTGTGGATTCTAAAATGGGGTCACTTTTGGGGGGTTTCCATTGTTTTGGTACTCTAGGGTCTCTGCAAATAAGGCATGGCGCTGAAAATTATTCCAGCAAAATCTGCTGTTCAAACACCCAGTGTCGCTCCTTCCCTTCCATGCACTGCCGTGTGCCCAAAAATCAGTTTACACCCACATGTGGGGTATTTCTGTGCACGGGAGAAATTGCACAATAAACTGTCAGATGCATTTTCTCCTTCAACCCTTTGTGAATGTGTTAATTTTGGGTCTAAATGAATGTATTAGTGAAAAAAAATGAAATGTCTAAATTTCACTGCCATATTATTTTTATTCTTATGAAATGCTTAAAGGGTTAACAAACATCCCAAATGCTGTTTTGAATAATTTGAGGGGTGCAGTTTTGAAAATGGGGTAATTTATGGGGGTTTCTATTATACAGGCCTTTATAATTACTTTCAGAACTGAAGTGGTCCCTAAAAAATTGGTTTGGAGAATTTTCTTGTAAATCTGGAAAATTGCTGTTACACTTGTAAGCCTTGTGACGTCCAAAATAAATTAAAAGACAATCAAAAGATGATGCCAATATAAAGCAGAGATATGGGAGATAATATTTATTCATGTATTTGGATGGTATGACTATCCGCCTGAAAAGCAGAGAATTTCACATTTTGAAAATTGCAATTTTTTTCAAATTTCCATCAAATTTCCTAGTTTTTTTATAAATAAATGCAAAAATATTGATTAGTGTTTACCACTAACATGAAGTATAATGTGTTACGAGAAAACCATCTCAAATTAATTTGTGTAAGTTAAAGCGTCTCAAAGTTATTGCCATTTAAAGTGACACATGTCAGTTTTGAAAAAAGAGGCCTGGTCTTTAACATACTTTTGGGCCTGGTCCTTAACCGGTTAAAATAAGCACCCCAAATAGAAGTTTTGTCTTTCAACTGCCATGTTCTGATATTTTATTATCTATATTACAGATTAAAACACATATGACAAAAAAATCTATTTTTTTTTTTTTTTTATGGGAATGCATGGTATTGTCTGTGGTCACTTTTTGCATAGTGTTTTACAAAGGATGGTTTACTGTTGCCTGTACAGTGGCTTATGTTAGAGTCATCCTTCATTGGTATGCAATGTATACCTTCGAAGGTGTATCCAGCCATGCACTGGATACAGTAAAGCTCTATATATTTTGAGTATTACTTTGGACAGGCCTGCGATTGCGCACAAATCTTATATAGCTTTCAGAAATTACTGATTTACTTTACAGGGATTGAGGGTACAGGTAAGACATCTTCTAGTGGTTTTCCTTCTTTTGACAGCTTATTTTGGAATCATTTACCGTATCATGGTCACTTTTTGCGACCAGCTCAGATCTTGTCTTGCTAGAATTACACTACCTGTGTTCAAAGCATTGGTTTGTGTTGTAATATTCTGTCGCTTTAGTATTGAGATCAAAGCTGTTAAGTTTCCTTTTGTTTTAAAGCGATCCCTGCTGCCGAAAGCTCAGGCCACTTTCTTGGTGATAATCTACAGGCTAAAAGATCTACATGGTGACAAATGAAGTTGTAACTTCATCATGATACATCCTATTGATCTGAAGCTTTATTTCACTTGTGCACATCTCTTTTGTAGTTGAGGATATTAGATAGTTTGTGTCTCTGGCGAACTGAGAAACGGGCATGTTGATATTGAGAATTACTAATCCATCTATACCCAATGCACTGTCTAGGAAGATAGATTGCCCACATACTGTAGAATTTCATTTTCTTAGTGTGAAATCCTTGCCAAATATATCTTCTTTATCAACCTGCTTTAGATTGGTGGTAGAATTTCACATTAAAATAGAAGTTATTTTATGTAGTTTCCAAAGTAAAATGTGAAAAACATGTTATAGTGATTGAGTCAAATATCCTCGAAGGGACGTTGCCCCTGTAGCGACCTCCATATTAGCTGACAGAGAATATACTGCCAACTTCCCTTGCATGTATATAAATGTCATTCCCGAATTTTCTTTCTGTAATAGGAACCATCTCTCTTTGCTGTTGCTAAGTTACTGGAAACTGGATTAGTGAATATGCACAGAATTGAAATCTTGTGGCGGCCATTGACAGGACATCTAATTGAGGTAAAGTCTTCCTTAAAGCTTTAAATAGATATCACAATGTATTGCTATTTTAATTTTTTCCATTACCGTTTTATGACATAGGTTTTAATGGGTTCTAAGTCAAAATCATGATAAATTGAAAATTTTTCTTCAGTTGCAATTAATAAGCAATTATTTTAGGACGTTTTTGTATGCCACCCCCTATTTTACATGCCATGCCGCTGAATTTTGGTTTCGGGTGTTCACGTATCAGCAGTCCTGGTTGACTTGCATACAGCTAGTGACATATCGTGTGAGACAGGAAGGCATGGATGCAGAATAAGCAATGGGAGAAAGTTCACACCAATCTGACATTATTTTGCGATTGATTGTCCAGATCTACCTGCAGGCAGTGAACAATTAATGTTTTTTGTTTTTTTTTAAATTCCAGGATTGTTTACTGTGTCATTTCCTGCAATTCTTTTGCCAGCTCTTAAGACGTAATAGAAAATTCCTACATTAGGGATAATTCTAAGCAAATTTTTAGTTTTGCCTCTGTTCTCGTTTTATTTGGAGTTTTTTGTATTCACTTTTTATTTCACTACATGTGAAGTCAAATCAATAATTTGTCTCTTTATTGTTATTTTATTGTAAAAAATAGATTTTTACTGTAGTTATCAAGTGCAGTAGTTTTTAGGACCCCCACCAATAAGTCAAAAAAGAAAGCGGCTATGCAGCTTTTATTTTATGAACTAAAAAGTCATTTGTTGTGTCACTTCATTTTGTGGTTCTAACATAGTACTTTTAGATGAATTTCTTAGGACTGTGTATTTGTGTTGTTTCCTGTTATCTGTTTCTCTAAGCTGTTCTGTCTTTTTCCTTTGCTTGCTCTTGTCCTGCTCAGAAGGTACGTTTGCATTGCATGCATCTTGTGTGCACAATGTGCTACACTTTTTTGTCTCCTTGTTTTCATGTTGCATGCTTGTTACTTTGAAGGCTTGCTGTTGCAAAAGTTTAATTCCATCTAGACCCTTAGAATTTTAAGTAAGCCATTTTAACAGCATACAACTACTTAAAGGGATCCGATCATTAAAATGCTATTTTTTCTGACTAACATGTAGGAATAGCCTTAAGAAAGGCTATTCTTCTCCTACCTTTAAATGTCTTCTCCATGCCACCGTTTGGTAGAAATCCTGGTTTTCTTCAGTAGTTCTCTCATAGCTCCGTTGAACTACAGGAGCGTACTGCGTATGCTCGCGTTAGCGGCCACAAAAAAATGGCTGCCCGCATGTGCAGTCGGCTCTGCCCGATGGCAGTGCCGACTTGCGCATGCGTAGGAGTTTGACCCCCAGCGCCGGAAGAAGACGTGTGAAGAGGCCATTCCAGAAGAAGATAGAGGTGGCACTGGAGATTTCTCTCGCAGCATTGGGGACACCACCCAGTGCTGCAGAAGAACTCATTTACATACCAAAGCAAACTGGGATTTCAACTGAATGACGGCGCGGAGAAGACATCTCAAGGTAGGAGAAGAATAGCCTTTCTTAAGGCTATTCCTACATGTTAGTCAGAAAAAATAGCATTTTAATGATTGAATCCCTTTAAGACCGGAAGATGTTGTTTACGTTACTCTGTGTCTAATCTCTCTGTGAAAAAAATTTATGCGGTATATACACTGATGAATAATCATGGATTTTTAACAGCTGGACTTTATCTACCAATATCATTTCTGTATGATGGACCAATTCCAAATGTACGCCAAAATAATTAAATGGCCACTAACTTTTCAGCAAACTCTATAAAATAATTGTGGACGAGAACATTAGAAAGTTTTCAATATATCCTAATAATGCCTTACAATTAGACTTTCTCCTCCTCTTTCCCTCCTGAACTGACATTCGCTCTGAAATATCTGCTGAATCCGTCACAAGACAGACTGCTACTCACAGAAGCATCAAATCACAGCTGTAAATAGAGGTTTTTGAAAAGGGGAAGAAGAGCAGCAGCTATTAGGAACTTTCTGTCACACCGCATATTCTTTAGCTGCCTCTGTAGAGGTCTATACTACTTTGTATATGTCCTTCATGATCCTGCTGCTGTTTGTGACATAGTGAATATTAGAAGGCAGATTCTCCACCCATCAGCTCATGGAGAACTTACCGTATTTTACGGACTATAAGGCGCACTGGACTATAAGGCGCATTGCCCATGAGCGCCTTATAGTCCGTCTCGGTTCATATATAAGGCGCACCGGACTATAAGCCGCAGTCCGGTTCGCATTATATGTTCTTGAAAGCGGCGGCAGGCAGACTTTGCCAGCGGCCGCTTAACCCCCCGCGTGCCAGCCGCTTCTATTGGAAGCGCTCGGCAGGCGAGGAGGGGCTCTATCAGCAAAATCATGCTGATAGAGCCCAACCGTAAAAGTTAGATTAAACTACCCCCCCCGTTTTAAAATAAAAGCCTGAAACAGAATGTGAAACTTACCGAGCGGTGCAGGGTGGGCGGGCATTCAGGCTTCCTCTTCCTCCGATGTTCCGTCCTCCTCCTCCGCCGCTCGCTAACTGATAATGGCCTGGGCGCATGCGCAGTAGCCGTAGTAGAAGCATTATGATATTGCGCATGTGCCCAGGCCATTATCAGTTCGCGAGCGCCGGAGGAAGTGGTCAGGACATCGGAGGAAGAGGAGGCCTGAATGCCCGCCCGCCCTGCACCGCTCGGTAAGTTTCACGTTCTGTTTCAGGCCGGCGTGACAGCAGGGCTGCCGGACACTTCCCATTCATTTCTATGGGAGCCGGCATGTGAGCGCTCCCCATAGAAATGAATGGACTGCTTTTTTCCATTCATTTCTATGGGGAGCGCTCGCATGCCGGCTCCCATAGAAATGAATGGGAAGTGTCTGTCCATTCGTTTCTATGGGGAGCGCTCGCATGCCGGCTCCCATAGAAATGAATAGGAAGTGTCCGGCAGCCCTGCTGTAACGCTGGCGTGTACGGCTGTAATACACGCCGGCGTTCCGTAGTGTGAATGCCCCCTTACGGTGCCTTTTATGTATGTATGGAAGCGGCACGCAGACTTTGCCGCCGCTTCCATCCATATATAAGGCGCACCGGACTATAAGCCGCACTTACGATTTCTGAGGAAATCGTAGGTTTTTATGTGCGCCTTATAGTCCGGAAAATACGGTACACAAGAGAAAATGGCTCAAAAATGTCAAATACAAGTTCTATAATTGCCAGAATCTGTGTCAGTGCTCATGTTCACACTCTGCACTTTTGGTTATGCAAAGTCTGTTGAAAGGTTTGTGACCACTTAAGTATTCCTTTAAATGAAGTATAATGCATGAGTGCTAAGAATAATTGGTACTTATTTTGCTATTGATCCACACTATGCAAGCCAATTGGGTGAATACATGATTGTATAACATGTAGCCCAATTGCTTATAGTAATTGCTTATTGACATTCTAGAGCAGTAAAAGCTGCTCCACAGCATCAGAATGTGTAAGTGTGTTCGTTTCAATGATTATACTAATATAATGGGATTTTTCATTCTATGGCATGTTGAAAATAATGGGCAAATTTAATGCTATATGTTTGTGTAGTTTGAAAATATTGGTTATTGCTCTGCCATACTTTGACAAGATTAGCTCTAACCAGCTGTGGATCAGCAGTGTCCTAATAGGATTTGGTGAAGGTAATGTGTGTAATCTTGCAAGATCAGTGACTGACTTAAATGCCACCATATGCTTACGATTAGGTTTAACACAGTATAGTAATGGATGAAAGCCATTTGATCGATTATGCTATGAATACATAAAGTGTGACTGATCATGGTGGTATATTTACGTAATTTGCTTCATTCTAAATATGGATTGCTCCCATTTTGTAAAGCAATGACATGCTGCTAGGATATAATACTTCATAGTACCCATATATATATATAATTCAAAAAGGATTTCGTCCGGCAATCAGATTATTTAAAATGTAACTTTTACTTCATTAAATATAAAAAAAGAAACATATACATGCTCCAGGAACAAGAAAAAAGGAAGCACAGCTTACGCGTTTCAGGACACCCATATATATACACACACACACACACACACACACACACACACACACACGATAATATGTATGTGTGTGTATATACACACACTCACACCCCCCCCCCCCCCCCAGTCACCCAGCTGTGAAAGAAACTGAAGCTAGCTCCATTCACCTGTGGAGTTCCTTGCACAGTGGGTGGCCAGACGGTGAAGGATTCTCATTTATTTTCAAGCTTGGTGGGGTCTCGGAGATCAGATCTTTACCTGACATATCCTGCCAATATGCTGTCACTTTACAGGATGGGGATATCCCTTAATTCCTTTTCTCCAGTTGATACAAAAAAAGCTTTAATATAAATTTCTTTCACAGGTTTGCCAGCATCCAAACTGTCGAATGAGAGAATGGGGAGCAGAAGCCTTAACATCTCTAATCAAATCTGGGCTGGCCTTTAAGCATGAGCCAGAACTCTCTCAAAACCAGGTATCGCTTTGCCCTCCTATATCTTTGGTGTGGTCCAGTCACTTATACTACATTTATGTAACTGATAGGTGGCTTATTATATCTTTTGGCGTTTTTTTGTAATGTATATTTAAGGTACTATTGCAGTCTTGTTTCTCTTGTAGAGGCTGCAGTTACTTCTCTTGAACCCTTTAAAGGAGCTTTCTGCGATAAATCACAACGATATCCGCCACAAGCAGCTGGAATGTGTGCTACAGATTTTACAGAACCAGGGCGATAGTCTTGGACCTGGATGGCCGCTGGTTTTAGGTGTTATCGGAGCAATAAGAAATGATCAGGGGTGAGCATGCAAAGAAATAGTCTATATGTCTTCACACTTGCATTGTCCCTTTTCTTACACAAACCTATTCTTTTTAAGGGAGTCTTTAATACGGACTGCTTTTCAGTGCCTTCAGTTGGTTGTGACAGACTTCCTTCCCACAATGCCTTGCACATGCCTGCAGATAGTTGTAGAAGTGGCTGGAAGTTTTGGACTTCAGAATCAAGAGTTAAATATTAGTTTAACATCTATTGGTTTGCTGGTGAGTGAGCCTTGTATATTCTATGTCACCGATGGTCTCCAAACATTTACTTTCTTACTGTTTAGTTGAATAGAACTTATTCAGTGTTATCACTGTTAAACATGTTTTGCCAAATAGATACATTACTTTCTTCGTTTTTTTTTTTCTTTCATTTAATTTACTTCGACATAATGTTTGTGATCACTAACTGACCACAATGCTTAAAGATCTACTAGATCACAGGATTTGGGTTGCTGTTATCTAAGCATTGTGGTCAGACATTATGACTGAAATAAAGAGAATTGTTCATAAAAGTCTGGGTAGTGATTTACTAACACTAGTGTGCCACTACATGGTATGGCAGTACAAAATGGTACTGTAATTCATGTACACTATTCCACTATGTAACTTTTTAAGGGTTATGGCAAGAAAAGTGGCAGAAAAGGTTTAGTAAATCAGTTATATTGTGCAACTTGTAATTCGCACAACTTTGCCAGACATTAACAAAAATTGTATCTATCATGTGTAAAATCAAAAGAGGCTTAATAAAGACAGGCCATTGGAATGCATTTCAGTAACTCATTCATTCTAAAGAATGGTGGTGGACACATCTCAGGGGTTATTAAATGTCTCTATGATGTGAAAAACATTTGCTATATATGCTATACATGTCCAGATGGTTTTAAAGAGGACCTTTCACCATTTGAGGCACATGCGGTTTAATACACCGCTAAAAAGACGACAGTGTGCTGAATTAAGTGCACTATCGGCTTTCATGTTCTGTGCCCCAGGTGAAGAGCTATCGGTGCTGGTACCATTGCTCTTCACTGTCAGAAGGGTGTTTATGACAGTCAGTCAGCAATGCCCTTCCTCACAGCTGCGCCTATAGTGCTGTACTGTGAGAGTGGTGAGGAACCATAGATGAGTACTGGGGGCGTTCCTCACTGCTCAGCGTCATGCTGGGTGGTAAGGAACACCCCTTATCACAGTACAGTGCTATAGGCGCTGCTGTGAAGAAGGGCGTACTTGACTGACTGTCAGAAGCACCCTTCTGACAGTGAAGAGCTACGGTATCTGCACCAATAGCTCTTCACCAGGGGGCATAGAACATGAAAGCTGATGTGCACTGAATTCAGCACACTGTTGGCTTTCTAGCGTTTTATTAAACCGCATGTGCCCCAGGAGGTGAAAGGTCCTCTTTAAAGAGACCTTTAGTGTAAATAAATAGTTTGTTCCTTACTATAGTAAACCTATTTTTCTGTATTGCAGTGGAATATCTCAGATTACTTCTTTCAACGAGGAGAAACTATAGAAAAAGAACTGAATCGAGAGGAAGATCTGCTTCAGATGCAGGCAAAAGAGAAAGGAGTAACTTTAAATCGTCCCTTCCACCCTGCACCCCCATTCGATTGCTTGTGGCTTTGTCTCTATGCCAAATTGGGAGAACTTTGTGTTGACATGCGCCCTGCTGTCAGGAAGAGCGCTGGCCAGACGTTATTCTCTACAATTGGGGCACATGGAACGTTACTGCAGCATCAAACATGGCATACTGTCATTTGGAAGGTATGGCAGTGCAGATTTTAGGGAATGGTTTTCTAAAGAGTACTTCCATTCCAGTATAAGTTTTATATCAGGTCCATCGGTTCAGCTTTTATCTTGGCCGGAGTAAAATATTCCTAATCCCTTTGCAGTGTTTCCGCTGACATTTTGACTTGTTCGCAAGAGTACTAGGTGGTCGACAGCCTGATATTACTGATATTTTCACCAGTTTAGCCTGCAATCCATTAGACTCAAGCTACCCGACAGCATAAAAACGAAGGTCTTATATATATTATTACATACATAATGTTCCTATAACTTGAAGTCACACTCCACAGGAAACAATCCAGCAGTGATTTATTCACTCAATGTTCACAGCAGCAATGTTTCACCTTCTCCAAGAAGGCATTTTCAAGCATTAAAGTGTCTTCTTTGAGAAAGTTAAAACATTGTTGAAAATGCCTTCATTGAGAAGGTGAAATGCTGTTGCTTACATTGGATGAATAAGTGTCTGTTTGGATTGTTTCGTGCTGCTTCTTCAATTGGATTTATACATTATATGGTCAAGTGGTCTTTTACCTTGAAGCATGGCACTTATCTTACAGGCTTTTTTTTTTTTTCCTCACTGTACAGCTCTATTATTTTGCTGCTACATATTTTTTCCCATCCATTAAGAATCTGCTTATACAGCGTTGTATATGTATGAAATTTTTATCTTTATACTTTCATATCTAGTTATTCAAGAACAACATTTTTGTTTTTCCTTCTCTAGGTTCTGTTTCACCTTTTAGATCAAGTTCGAGAGTCTTCTACAACAGCTGATAAGGAGAAGATTGAATCGGGAGGTGGTAACATCCTCATACATCACTCCAGGGACACAGCTGAGAAACAGTGGGCAGAAACCTGGGTATTAACCCTAGCTGGTGTAGCCCGAATATTTAACACTAGACGATACCTCTTACAGCCATTAGGTAAGATCACATTTTGATTTTAACAGCTTTTGGTTTCAAAACTTGGAAGAATTGACTGTATCACAGTTTTCACATCCAAGTCAGTGTGCTTGAAATGAAGACTAGAGGATTTGGCTACCTTATGTCACCCCACACCATTATTCTGGGGGTAAGACCAGTGTGGTATTCACTTGTGAAAGGTGTTGCCCACAGTTGTTGTTGCGTCAAGAGACACTGGTGGGGCCTAACACTAAAGAGGATAGACCTCCATTTCAGGCCCATTGTCGTCTTGATAAGCGCCATGATAGCCTTTGAGAGTGGTGCTGTGATGTCAGTGCAGCACCTGTAGCCAGACGTCTGGCTTATAGACCAATGTTGAGCAAACTGCTTCTCATAGTTCCTCACATGAAAGACCTGGCTGAAAGTCTGTCTTTCATTGTATGATCTTTTTTTCCAGTGCCTTAAGTCTTACATGTATTTTCATTACTTTCCTCTGTTTCTATTGTTTTTCAATGTAGGTGACTTTTCAAAGGCCTGGGATGTTCTTCTGGATCACATTCAGTCTGCAGCTCTCAGCAAGAACAATGAAGTTTCCTTAGCAGCACTCAAAAGCTTGCAGGAAATTTTGCAGATTGTTAGTCCAACCAGAGAAATGGATAGGCCAGAGTCACTGCCTGGTATTTCAGTAACTGTACCTGCTCTTATTGCATCGGTTACAGCTGCTGGACCAGGTAGACCGCTGACAAGAGCGGACTCTGCTGGAGAAAGACTTAACAGATACAGTAGCACTGAGCAGCCCATAGCCACAGATGAGATTGAAGACTCAGCTCTGTGGTGGGCTGCCTGGAACACCTGGTATAGGATTGGTTCAGAAAGTACAAAGCCTCCAACTACATGTGACAAACTGACTTTTATCCCAAGTCAGCCATTCCTGACAGCTTTAATTCAGATTTTCCCAGCTCTTTATCAGCACATCAAAACTGCTTTTAACATGGATGACCTACAAAAGCTTGGGGTTATATTACATGGGGCTGTGTCAGTGCCTATAAGCTCGGATGCCTCTCCTTTCATCCTCCCCTCTTATACTGAAGCAGTGTTGACAAGCCTGCAAGAATCTGTGCTTACAGCTTTGGATGTCCTACAAAAGGTGACTGTCAGTCTCATCTTCACTTGCACATTTTTGGCTTTTTCAGTTTTACATGATGCCACAGAAAAGTTTCAGTAATTCAAAGTCTGAAAGCCAACATTAAATCAAATAACGCAATGTTTTAACAAACAGCTAATTGGGAATATTTAAAATTAATATTACAATTACATAACTAAATATATTCTTATGTAATGCTATGAATAACTTTAAACTAATTAATTATTATACTTTTCTGGGAGTTTGCCATTGACTGATTAACTTATTAGTCACTGGAGCACAATGGCCTCTAATCAGCTAATCCATCCAGCGAGTGTTTTTCTCATGACAGACTTGAACACAAACTCATTTGATAATTCAACTCTATTGTGAGATAAAGCTCTCACTAGATGTGGTAGCTACATCTTGTTAGCCGTCTTCCCTCTGCCTGTCTGTTTTTCTCCTCCCCTCCTCCCTAGACTTTCAATGGGCTAGAGCTGTAAGATGTTTACTTTTGCTGATTACAGATTAGATTAGTAAATTCAGGAACTATTATCAGTGCTAAGGGGTGGGGGAAAGGGACTAAGGCTGTTCTTACACAGCCGTAATGTAAGTCCGCAAATGGTCTGCAATTGAGGGTTTTCAATTGTGGACCATTCGCAGACACATTATACTCAGTGCGGCCTCTTACATCAGGCCTCCACACTGAATAGAGCAGGTCCGTAATGGCCGTGAATTCATGGCATTGCCTGGACTTGCCCATAGAACTCTATGGGCGTGTGTGGCAGGACACGGGCGTCTGCAGTGTCTATGTTGCTGATCAGCAACTTGCGGACCGTAAAATCAATACGGTCGTGTAAGGGCCCCTTCACACGGCGTAAGCGCGCCGCTCATTTAGATACGTATACACGTGTCCAAGCGCAGCGCTTCAAAACAGAGCCTATTGATTTCAATGGGTAGCGCGTGTATATGCAGATATACGTGTGCCACTCATTGAAATCAATGGGCTCTGTTTTGAAGCGCCACGCTCGGACACGTGTCTAAATGAGCAGCGCGCTTACGCTGTGTGAAGGGCCCCTAAGACCAGCCTAAGAAAGAGTGAAGCATATTTCTTTGCTGAAATATATTACACAGTTTCCTGTTTTCCACTGTACTATTTATTCATGATTTTTTAAATAAAAGTTTAGCACAAATTCTCAGCAAATATTTACCACTCATTATGTCTTTTGCAGATCTGTGTACCTCTATGGTTGCAGAAAACAAGCAAATGTTGTGGAGTGTGATGCTAAAGTCATGCATCCTTCCCATCCCCTATTTCCTCAGTACATTGCTTAGCCAGTAGAATGGGAGACAGGGAAGGCAGTATGATTGCAGGGTTCAAAATGCACAGTTTTTGTTTGTAGTCTGTTACCATGGAGAACTTTTTTTTTTTGCATGAGAAGTGTATACAGAAGCTAGGAAATATTTAAAGGGGATATCCAGGATTAGAAAACAACATGGCTTCTTTTCGTTATTTCTGGTCTCCACTTCCTTTTCTTAAGCAATGACATTGGCAGTCCCATCTGTTTGTTTCCTTGCCAGAGAAGAGAAAGGGGAGCTTTTTCTGAAAGAAGGAAACCATGTTTTCTAATCCTAACTATAACCACCTATAATAATAATAATACATTTTATTTATATAGTGCCAACATATTCCGCAGCGCTGTACAATTTGTAGGGTTCAAATACAGACAAAAAGATACATTACAAAGAAATAGTCAGGCCCTGCTCGCAAGAGCTTACAATCTATGAGGTAGAGGGGGTGACACAAGAGGTAGCAGGGGCGGCATCAGAGGTAGCATTGCTTATACAGTAGTCAGATCTTTAATATTCTAGTGCCCAGTAAGGAATAAAGGAATTATTTCGCAACAACCCTTTGAATCTGCAAGCCTCTCCTGAAACATCTAACTGCCATCTGATGGTGCTAGAAGCCTGCTGCCTGTGTTTTTTTTTTTTTTTTGTACGTCGTTCTTATTTCTTTCTTTCCTTCCTTCCTTCTAGGCCATCTGTGTAGGACCAGAAAATATGCAGATAATGTATCCAGCAATTTTTGACCAGCTCTCTGCATTTGTACAGTTTTCTTGTAAACCTCCTCAGTATGGCAAACTAGAAACAAAGCACATTGCTAATGCCAAATACAATCAGGTATGTACAATCAAGTCGCTTTTGCAAACTGCAGATGTTCTGCCCATCCTTTTCCATCACACCACCCTTTTTACCTTCTGTGTCACCACCGCATAGTTTGTCATTCGCAGTTCTCATTACATGGGTTGTTTCAAAGCAGACAACCCCTTGAATGTGAGAGCCAGTCCTGAGCTGTCCAGCAAACATCTGATCTTTGCTAGAAGATGCAACTTGCTGCTCATTGTTTCTACCTGTAGTACAGCACAACTGCTATCCATATAATACATGGATGGCTCAGCTCTGCCAGATTGAAAGCCGCTGCTTGTTAGTCACTTTTCATTTTGACTCATAGAAGGGGGTCATAGGTGGCTATGGCGTGTCCTGGTATAACAACCCATTAAATAGCATTTTTTTTTCTAATTGCAGCACCATTTCAGTACATCTTCTTTATATGACTTACAGTATCTTATATATTATAAATTTAGATTTGTTTGCACAGCAAACCCCATATAAGCTCTATTTACAGTCCAAAGCCTCCTGCATTGTGAAGGCAGCAGATGTTGTGATAATAATAGCTGTATTGAATAAATTGCACATGGCATTAAATCCAACGTATTATTATCTAGCATGCTGGAGGATGCAGTTAGTCTGAGACTTCTGAGGAGATCCTTATAAAAAGACCAACGTGGAGCTAGGAGGGATTTCAGGGGCCACATCTTCATTAATAGTTGTGGTCGCCAGAAATGGACAATCCTGTTGTTCCACTTGGTTGACTCTTGTGTAGCCAGCGAACCTGGTCTTGACTTTGTTAATTCTAGTAACTAAAAGTAATTACTTGATAAAAGGAAAAAATAATTTTATTTTTAATTTAGTTAATTTAATTAAAGACCTTAAACTGGACCTGACGGCACTCCTAGACATGTATTTTAGTAAATATCAATTCTGGAGCGTCTGACCCAGAAAGTGTCTGTTCTGCCATTTCTCATTTACTACTGCTAGTTGTTTATGGGGGTTACCATTTGGGCTGTGTCTCTATATACTCTGGCACTGCCCAGTCAGTGTTGACCATGCCATTGACAGGGCAGATGGAAAAGCCCAGTTATCAGTTTGTTACAAAAGAAAAAAATCAGGGGCAACACGGTGGCTCAGTGGTTAGCATTGCAGCGCTGGAGTCCTGGGTTCGAATCCTGCCAGAAACAACATCTGCAAGGAGATTGTATGTTCTCCCCGTGTTTGTGTGGATTTCCTCCCATACTCCAAAGACATACTGATAGGAAAAGATGTACATTGTGAGCCCTATATGGGACTCACAATCTATATTAAAAGTAAAAAAAAAAAAAATCTGAATAACATAGGAGCAATACGATGCAGATTTAGGAGTAGGGATGCTCCAGGTTTTTGTTTCATACGTAATATACATTTTTAACAAGACAGGTCAGGAGAGCTGACGGGTCCTCTTTAATGTATTTGCATTATGCTCTCATCTAAAATTAACATGCATATGTCTGTAAATCTATCTGAATTAACTTCTCTCGTTCTGTTTATTCTGCAACAAAATGGAATCACAATAGATTCAACTTTTTGCACCGGTGAGTGACATTTCCTTAAAAATTGCCCTGTCCTGACAAACCTTAAAAAAAAAAATAAAAAAAAAAGTAAATAATAGAACTAGTAACAATCATAAACTTCTCCCTCTGTGCATTGGAAAATAGTATTTCCTTGTATGGAGGGTTTTCCTACTTTTTGTCTTTGGGCATGTGCTTGTTTCTGCTTTCTTTTTAACTCTTCGGATGACTCCCAACAAGATCACCAAGCATGCAGATAATGCCTAGTTCCTATCACTGCAGGTGGATATTTTAGTTCTAAGTTTTGAACACTCATGTATAATGTTTCATTTCTTCCAGGCAGAGTGGGTTGCCTTAAATTATGTACCTTTTGCTGAAAAATCCTTGGAAGTCATGGTTGACCTGTATCAGAAAACCGCATGTCATAAAGCTGTAGTGAATGAAAAGGTTCTTCAAAATATCATTCGGGTATGGACGATTTTATGTTTGTTACAGGCTGGAAGTTATAAAGGGATCTCCTTTATTGTAATACTCAGTAGAAATCCAAGTGGTCCGATTCCCAACAGTCAGAATATCACATATACCTCTATCGCTTGTTAATCATGGAAACCCCTTTAGACTGAAGCCCCACATTGCAGAGAGAAAGCTTTTTTTGTTGCACATTCTGCTGCGGTTTTTGAACCAGGAGTGGATTGAAGAGAAGGTAGAAGTGCAAGTGTTTCCAATATATTTTCCATTCCTTTTGTAGCCATTACTGGCTTTGGTTAAAAAAAATAAACTGCAGCAAAAAAAAGCTGTTTCCGCAACGAGAGGCCTTAGCTGTAGAGAGAGTGTCAAATAAAAAAAATCCCTAAAGAAGGTTCTTTATGAGGCTAGAATAATGTAAAATCTTGAATCCAGGTACACTACATCAGTAACATTAATAATAATACATTTTATTTATATAGCACCAACATATTCTGCAACACTTTACAAAATGTAGGGTTCAAGTACAGACAAAAGGATATATTACAGAGGGGCAACATGGTGGCTCAGTGGTTAGCACTGCAGCCTTGCAGCACTGGAGTCCTGGGTTCAAATCCCGCCAGGAGCAACATCTGCAAGGAGTTTGTATGTTCTCCCCATGTTTGTGTGGATTTCCTCCCATTCTACAAAGACATACTGATAGGTAAAAATGTACATTGTGATCCCTATATGGGGCTCACAATCTACATAAAAAGATATATTACAGAGAAATAGTCAATTCACACAATGGGATTGAGGGCCCCGATTGCAAGAGGTTACAGTCTATGAGTAACCAACTCTTTGGAAGCTACAAATAAGAACTTTTCATAGACTGCTATAGAAAATAATCTCAGTATTGTCTTCATTAACAATATTTTTGGAGTATTGCCCACATAGCTGTGGAGATTTGTCCAGTCCTGTGCCTTATGTAGCTGTCTGACAAGTTCATTTTGCAAATCTCCAATGCTGTCTTCCCACTGGAGGTGACATAGCAGATATTTTAACTAAATGTTTGCTTTAGTGAAGCGATGTAGGGCTCTATCACTTGTGAAGAGATCTATTGTTATAGTAAAACGATGGCACTATTAGTGAAGTTCTGTTCTCCAAACTCTAAATTTGACTCCTAAAATAAATGGTATTTGATGTAAAAACTCTTTTAACCACCAGATGTCACTAAAAGCAACTTTGATATCTTAGTCTATGCTACAGCACCAAATGAAGTTACTTTACAGCTTAAACCTTTGATAAACTATTTACTGTACGAGCAACATAGCAATGCAAGCAAAAAAAAAAAAAGCCCACAAATACTCTTTTATGGTTTTATAACCTATATATTTTCATTTTCATAGTACGTGTTATTTACGTTTTAAATACATTTCCTATTGACTTTTCAGACTCTAAGGGTTCCATTGAGCCTAAAGTATGCTTGCCCATCAGAAAGCACATGGAAATTGGCTGTCGCATCCCTCTTGAAGGTGCTTTCAGTTGGGTTACCAGTCGCCCGACAACATGCGTCTTCTGGAAAGTTTGATAGCATGTGGCCTGAACTGGCGAACACATTTGAAGACTTTTTATTTACAAAAAGGTAAAGTATGCAAATATAAATGTATAGTCTGCAAGTATCATTATCAGTATGTAGGTTTTGGTACATTTGTAGAATGTGTATTTGTTATTGTCAGTATTGGGGTATATTCATACTACCATTAATTAATGTCCATTGCTCTCATCCATCTTGAAATGAAAGCATCAGATATTAACACATTTTGGATCTTTTCTGTAAAATCTGTAAAAAGTATTTTTTCATTCGTTCCCTTGATTCTGTATTGAGAGCGGTTTCTGCCTCTCACTTAAAGTTACTGTGTATGGAGTACAGGACTATGTAATGAGGGTGGGTGGGAGGGTAACTTAAAACGGTTAAATGTAGGACATTATAAAACATACAAACTTGCTTTTGGGGTGACAGTAAGGGTACATTGCTATCTCCAGGGACACATATGACACTAAGGTTACAATGCTATTTCTAGAAATATCACTGGTTGAAAACACAGTCAGAGTCAGGATATTTATATAGCTGTAGAAAATATAGGTAATATAAAAATCCTAATCCCAACTGTGTTGAGAATCTCCTTTCATATGACCCCAAAAGCAAGTTTGTACATTTTATAATGCCCGGAATATAGTTGTTTGAAGTGACCCTCCCCTCATTTTTTGTACATGTTACACAGCCCTGTACTCCATACACAGTAAGGGTGCATTCACACTATGGAACGCCAGCGTGTATCACAGCCGTACACGCCGGCGTTACAGCAGGGCTGCCGGACACTTCCCATTCATTTCTATGGGAGCCGGCATACGAGCGCTCCCCATAGAAATGAATGGGAAGTGTCCGGCAGCCCTGCTGTAACGCCGGCGTGTACGGCTGTGATACACGCTGGCGTTCCGTAGTGTGAATGCAGCCTAACATTCAGTGAGAGAGAGAGTGGCAAAAAAGGTAGGATTTTACAGAAAGGATCCAAATTTTTTTAATAAAGTTAGTACATAATTAATGACATAAATCCTGGCAGAGAATCAAAAGTTGTCTAAAAGATTATTAATTTATTTTTTATCCAAACTGGTTCCATTAAAACTGCAACTTGTCTTGGTAAAATTAAGCAGTCATACAGCTACATCAGTGGGGAAAAAAAAAAAAAAAAGTTATGGCTTCTAGAAGGCAGGAATGAAAAAAGCGAAAAAGTATGCCTTGTCCTGAAATTTGAAATTTGGTTTGTATTAAAGGGTTAAGACAGCTTTACACAGTGAGGGTTCTTATTTTAGTGCAACTAACTTAAAGGGGTTGTCTGGGATAAAATTCTATTTCTACAATGAGCTAAACACCACCTCACCTTCTCCCCCCTCCAACCTTCTAACTTACGTAGTTTACAAAAATGTATATTTACCCACCGCACATTTTCAGATTTTCTGGTAACGGATTTTCCCTATTTCCGGAAACAGAACGTCTCCTATACTAAACTCCCCACCCCTTCATACTTACCATACAAACTACTAAGACTAGTAGTGCTCGGGGTAGCTAGGGAAAAAGGAAGGGGGTAGTGTGAGTCACCTCTGATTTAAGCACAAAGCATCATGGTAGTTGAACAGGAAGATACCCATATAAACAAATGCAGAAGATGCCAGGAGCTCCAGAAGAAACCCCAAAATCACTGAAAACACACCTAAAGCTATTTGGTTGCACTTATCAACCTATCAATAACAGACCTTTTTTCAATTTTTTTTTTTTTTTTTGCACATAAAACCACTTTAATGCCATCCATTCCAACACTTGCATTTTACAGCTATTTATGTGAATTTCTTCACCTCTGGTTTGATTAGAGTGGTGTTGCTGTTTCCTGCATAGACAGTGGCCACAAGCAGTGCATGCTATGTGGGGGGTTGTGTTCTCATGATTGGTGTGGGTCTCCACGTTCATGATGGTATATCCTAGCAATATTCTAACACTTTCTGTAATGATAAACCCTTTTTAACTGTCTTTAGGGACCAACAGCACTTGAGCCCTGAGATGTGTCAGAATTTTATATGCCGTTCTCGAAGGTGCACAGAAGATGGTTTAGTTATTCAGCATTTTGCATGTGTATATCATTTTAAAGGCTTTTGTGATCTTGGCAGATGTTTTTTTTTTTATCTCCATATGTTTTTCATTATTTGTATATACTACAGTTCCTTATATTTCCTTATGAAGTAGGGGCAGCGTCTACAATAAAGAGAAAAGTGTCGGTGTTTAGAGAGAGCTAGTTGTGTTACCTGTGGCTTTCTGCAAGGTGGCCTGTGTCGTGTTAGAAGAACACACTGCTTTCTTAGGTGCATTCGGTCCCTTTGCAGACCTGTATTACTAACCTTTCCTTTTATTTGGGCTGCAAAATATTTTAATATCTTGTATTTAACCGGGACATGTGAAATGATGTTCACACAAAGGCTCGGATTGGAATCCGGAGACTTTCTATGTATGCATAACTTTGAAATGTTATTCTACACAAAGCATCGCTTTCCTTCCTGGAACTGCCGCTAGAGTAATACTGTTTTCCCCCTGTTTTCTTTTTCTAGCTCACCTCCAGATAATCTTTCAATTGAAGAGTTTCAAAGAAATGAGAGTATTGATGTAGAGGTGAGTGGAGCAAGGAGAGAGAGCTCTTTGTAATAGCATCTGTGTGAGCAGGGGAAGGAAAAATGCCAATATTCTCTTGCTGGTAACTCAAGCAAACGCTTACAAAATTTCATGTGCAAATATAGAACTTCAGTGAATTAAGCCGATGCCTGCAATAACCATAAGTACTGGATTATGATGATCACTATAGAACTCATAAAGAAATTTCTTATTGACCTGAGCATCAAGTACAGGAATAGCTGGGCATTTTTTTCTTTTATTTTTTTTTATTTTTTTTTATGCAGATTGTGAACGTGATATAGGGCTCACAATGTTCTTTTTTTTTCCCTATTATTTTCCTACATGTAGGATTTAGCTGTTCACTTGAAAAATCGGACATCTTTGTGAATGGACACTTAAGGACAGACATGGACAGTAAACGACACTGCATGATGTCCCATTTAAAATAATGCAAAATGTAACGGGCACAGCTAGTGTCCAATGCTAATGTCCACGCAAGATTTTGCGTGGACATTAGCATTGGACACTAGCTGTCAGACACCGACGCTAGTGTGAACCCTGCTTAAGGTTAACTATGTAACATAGAAGTGCTTCAGGGCTTACAGCTACTGGATTCACTGCATCGATTGAAGTCACAAATTGTTACTCTTCTTTTTAGGTTGTCCAGTTGATCAGTTCAGAGATACTGCCATATGCCAACTTTATCCCAAAGGACTTTGTTGGTAAAATCATGACCATGCTTAATAAAGGCTCTATACACTCACAGTCGTCTTCGTTTACTGGTAAGTTTACTAAAAACCTCTATTGAAAGCTGACCAACCGAAAAGCCCTGGAATATTTTATTAAATGAGTTTTGCACAAACTTCAATGCCACCAAAGGAATAGTGTTCACATAGGTAACTGATTATATATGTTTTTGAAAATACATATTTTTTTTTTCAGTGTTCTTAAGTCCCTCTTTTTTGCATGCAATATAGTCTGCTGTTCACACTCTCAGAATAATAAAATCTTTTTCTCCTCTCCCTGCACTGTGCTGACAGTGCATGTGCATGTGTTCTCCTGCTTACTGATCAAAACACTAAATCTATGGGGGCTACAGACATGATTTTGGCCTTTTTTTTTTTTTTTTTTTTTTTTTTAAAGTTAGAGCCGTTTGAAGTTAGTGTTTCTGAACAAGCTATATTCGGGGTGCACAGTAATGCACTTAGGTGTTACATAAAGAAGGGTTAATGTCTCTCTTTAGGAAAAGACTGATACAGGATTTATTAGACCATGCAGGCCCTGCTAAGAATTCTGAGTAAGGAATACAAATCATTCCTCATTGGTGAAGAAGAGGATTTTGTTCCTAGCACCACCTATTTTAAGGTTAATCTATAGATTAATACATTGTTTTCAAAGAAACCGAAGGGCATGATCTTGGACTAGTAACCAAGACAGTATTGTTAGACCTTGTATTCCTTGCTAAGAATTCTGGGTAAGAAATACAAATAAGATCTTATTGGTGAAAAAGAGGAATTTGCTCCTAGCGCCACCTATTGGAAGGTACCTCCCTATAGATCAGTGATAGCGAAACTTTTAGAGACGGAGTGCCCAAACTGCAACTCTTTAAATTATCACAAAGTGCCAACACGGCAATTTAGCCTTAAATACTTTGTGTATCCACAATTGCGGACAGTTATGGATGCTTAAAATACAGTTATATGTGAATGGCGCTCTACAGACCTTTCATTGATACAAACAACTTTGTACTGAAAGGTAATAGTTTGCATTTGGTACTTTTGAACAATTAATGTTCACTATTTACATCACACAGGATCTGTTTTATACTGACCGTGCAATGTTATTACAGCCTGTACTAATATCACGTCTGCTATAAAACAGATACTATGTGATAAATAGAGAAGGGACCCCACAAAGTACAATCTGCCCTACAGTGGTCCTCAAGCTGTACAGTGTGCTACACAGTGTTCCCCACACAGTATTATACGCTCCACAGTGCTCCCCACACAGTATTATACGCTCCATAGTGGTCCCCGCACAGTATTATACGCTCCACAGTGGTCCCCACACAGTATTATACGCTCCACAGTGGTCTCCACACAGTATTATATACTCCACAATGGCCCCCACACAGTATTATCCTATGCAGTAGATAAGTTGATGCCAGATGAGTCTTGTAATCTCTTAATCCCCACCACCTGTTGAAATATTGGCCGAAATTGCTTGTTTATAGTGCGGTTGAGAGAAATAGCTGTCGGCCCCTTCATATGGCAATTACATGTCTATAGCCAGCCTTTGAAGTGGTTGGCCATTTTCTGATCACATTTCCTGGTCTGTATCCTCTTCCGCACTGTCACAGATAACACACTGTGATCTATTTGACACTAATAATAACATTTTTGACACCATTAATAGAGGATTAAAAGTTTGTTATTCTGGAACTTTTTCTCCTTGAAAAGCAGGGCTTGAAGTTTGTACAGTCAGTAGATTTTCAGCATTCATTAACTTTGCTCTGTCCTCATATTCGCTTTTATTTACGGAGTATGGGAAAATATCTTTTGGTTATATAGCTGCGGGAAAGAGGGAGGATAGAATGAGGGTGATATGATTGGGCTTCTCCTATAGATAGATGTACATTGATATTTCACTATAGTTAGGCATTCCCTTCCCTTCAAATTATATATGGGAAAGCTTGCTAGCTTGCCAATAAGAAATATTTTTACTGCTGGGCACATAGACCCCTGTTATTCAGGTCTACTTCAGTTTTTGCTTAGTTTAACCTGCACAGTGCAGAGAAAAATAAATATTGCTGTGGACCTTATGGCCGTCCTCTTTAAATAAAGTAAGCTTGATTTGCTTCCCCCACTGAAAAAATAACAAACTACTCAGGGAATTCAACAAGCAGATTTCACAAGACTGGCTTTCCAGGCAAGGGTGTGACTTTAGATGACTCAGTATATGTATGAGACTTCGATAATACTGCATATGTGTAAGGATTTTAGAATTCCCTGTCTAGTATAAGTTCAGTATCAAGTAGAAAAGAACTAAAGGAAGTGACTTATCACTAGTTTTATACTAGTCTAGCTATGTGTACTTGGAAACTTGTCCATGATTTGTTTTTCATTCTGGGGACCAGGAGAGACTCCCCAAACATAGCACTGCACCCCATCACTTCAGAAACCCCACGGCTATTTTCTTTTTAGTAGACAAACAGTCTTTAAACCTCTTTTACAGAGACAAGACCCCCTAAGGCTCAAGGAGGCTTCTTATGACACCTAGGAGATTTGCTAGCTGTCCCAGGAGGTCTTCCCTATTTTTGGGAGCCTCTCAGACGCAATTGGAAAGTAAGATTTGGAACAATGTGCATGTCACATTTTCTAGGCCATGCCCTTTTTACTTCTCTTGCCCCTTTTTAAATGCAGTGCCACCTATTTACAGGTCAAAAATCCAGACAGAATAGTGCAGCCTTTTGTATATCTGGTATAATGCAAAGTTCTCTAGGCTACACCCCTACATATTTTACAAAGGATTGCTACACACACCCTCCATATTTTATTTATGGGCAAATTTATACATGGCCCCTAATTTTGTCCCTTTTGCCCCCACCAGTCCCACTGTGACCCCACACTGTATAATACTCCCTTAATGGATTCTACACAGTATGATACACCCTAATGATCCTTACACACAGTATAACACTCCCTAGTGGACTCCCCAATGTATAAGAGCAGAGCAGTAATGATGGGACACAGCACTATCAAAGCTTCCAGGCTACAGTGATTTAGTGCCTATGAACTTGCTGCTCTGTGCTTTCTATAAGGGAAATGTATGGTTTTGTACCGTGTTAGCCAGTGGGTAGGAAATATAAAAACAAAAAACTTGAGTCTTCAGTAGTTGATACCTTTTTTAAAGGCTAACATTGGTCACATGGGTTCATGGCATCCTACAGAAATCACTGAACTGAGACAGCCAGCCGTAAAGACACACTGTCAACTGATAAGAACATTGCAAACTGATGAATTGTTTAGTTGTATGTAACAATAACCTTCTTTCACCCTCCCCCCCTAGAATTCTATTCCTATTTGTCCCTCTGTACATAAATATGCATCCTTCAGAAATAGTTTGTAGATATACCTGAAGAAGAAGCCGAGAGCTTTGAAACATTGTAATCTGTCATCATTATTAGTTAGCCATTAAAAAAGGTATCGACTACTGAAGACTCTCAAGTTTTCTGTGCTTCTTAGAGAGCATGGCGTTCACAGGCGCTAAACCCCTGCAGCTACTAAGGTCTGATGGTGCTGTGTGCTATCATCACTGATAACTCCTTTATGGAAGCAGCAGTCCAGCATGGAAAGTGGGTGCCCTAAGTTATACTGCAGATCAAAAGGTACGGTAGATTATGTCTGGAATTAATAGATTTATACATTCTCAGGAGTTATTCACTTTAAAATTTTGATGGCCCATCTTTCCAGATAGGTTTATCAGTATTAGATTTGCAAGTGTCTGACCCCCGGAATCCAATAAATTATCTGCATCAGAATAGCATGGCTCCCGGTAATGTTTAGACTTTATAGAGTTCAATGGGGCAGTGCTGCAGTACCTAAAATTGGTACTTCAGTTTTTCTAGTGAGTCAACAGCACAACCCCCGGCATGTAAACAATACTAGGAGCCACGCTGTCCAGATGAACTGCTGAGGAGTTGCAGAGGGGGTGGTTTGGTGTCTTTTGGAGTCCTAAGATGGAGGGGGTTGATTTATAAAAATCTGATGATAAATTTCAGGTCATTGTAAAAAGGAGTTAGTCTCACATCTGGATTTATGAGTCCTTGCATAGACACAATTCAACCCCCTCTACAGACTAATTGGATTTATCCGTAGACTTAGGGCTCGTTCATAACGGACAAGAGGCTGCGAATTCTGACGCCGAATCCACCTCAGAATCCGCCTCCTCACAATAGAGGTGTATGTAGACCACTAGCTTCCTTTTCTCTGTGAATAGTATGTTCCAGTTCACAGAAATAAAGAAGTGAGCTGCCGTTTCTTCAGGTGGATTCTGCATCTGATTCAGCCCTGGTATCCGCCTTGTGACAGCATCCTCCGGATTAGGCCCATTTATTTGGGCCTGCTCCGGATCGGGAAGCCACGACAGTTGAGGCAGGCGCATTTTGGTCCTATTCTGGCGCAGCTTCCCACATCAAAATCGGGACCAAAATATGTGGTCCTGTGCCCCGTGTGAACTAGCCCTAATAGGATAGATCTGTAATGTATATATGAAAAGAAACAAATACTGAGTGGCACTACTACAACCTTAGCTAGTGGTAAGCAGTTAGTGTTCGCCCGTGAGCACCTTCTGGTCTCCGCGGCAAAACCTTTTATTTATTTTTATTTTTTTATATCCGGACACAAAGTCCTGCATGTCGGACTTTGTGTAGGGTTAAAAAAACAAACCGGTTTTGCCGCGGAGAGGCAGAAGACACTCATGGGAGGACACGTTGGAAACCCATTCAAATGAATGGGTTTGAAAAGTGACTGCCGGTTTCTGTCTCCTGACCAGTTTCTCAGGCAGAAGACGGAAACCTGAAAGTGGAGACCGGGCGCTGGTGTGAACCCGCCCTAAGACTGCAGGATAAAAATGTATATATTCTTCATACTTAGGCTGAGGGTTGGGGCTTCAGTAAGGGGGAGGTTTGTGTGTTGTCTCCTACTGCAGAAATTAAATCTGTGTGGAGGGGCTTCATATAGATTCAGCTGCCTTACAGTCTGCGGACGCGACCATATGAAGTTTGTTGAGAGAAAGGACACATACAAATTCTTTATCTGTTTCTAATAGTTTTGTCTGCTGTGGCGGGACAAAAAGGGTAGAAAGCTGAAAGATAAATTCCTTGGGTTTTTATTTGTGTATATCTTCAACATTTAGTGTTGGCTTCCTCTTAAAGGAGTACTCCAGGTGTGAGTACAACATACATTAAAAAAAAAAAATTATTAAAAGAAAATCCTATATTTATTCTTGGCAAAAGACGCTAAGCAATAATCATCGTGGGAACTTAAAATGACCACTGTCCTAAGAGTGATGTAATACCTATTATTATTTATTTATTTATTATGCTTATTTTTATAGCGCCATCATATTCCACAGTGCTTTATAGACATTGACAGTTACTGTCCCATATAGGGCTCACAATCTATATTCCCTATCAGTATGTCTTTGGTGTGTGGGAGGAAACCGGAGTACCCGGAGGAAACCCACGCAAACATGGGGAGAACATACAAACTCCTTGCAGATGTTGTCCTATGTAGAATTTGAACCCAAGACTACAGCGCTGCAAAGCTGCAATGCTAACCACTGAGCCACCGTGTCTAGTGCCTTTCCAAGCTGATACACATGAAAAGAGACTTACATGAACAGTGAGACTGGGCATATATTACAGCTTATGTACCATCTTGGCTTTCTGATGAAACTGCACACTGAAACAGCTGAGGAGGTAAGAAGGGACAATATGCTGGCAGTTTTGGGGGATGAGCAATATAGTAAGATCCTTTTATAAGACTGGTACTTCAGTTTTGTACATTGTCAGCCACTGTTTTTTGTGTCTTTAGGGCACAATAATACTGAAAATATAGTTTATGAACTTCCAATTCTGATACTCAAAAATCAAACATGCCAGCTAATAATGTATGTTACAATATTCTTCTTTTCCTTAGAAAATCCACCTCCACTATCAGGAATAGTAAAATGCAGTGTTTGGCATAATTTACTAAATTGTAATATTTACATGGCTGTAGCATTTTGGGCGCTAGGTGAAATAAGTCTTGTATACTACCAAATGAACACACATTAAATAACCCACAACAAACCATTACTAATATAGATTTGAGATTTACAAAGTGGATCATGCTTTTGTTTAGTTTAGAATTTTATTCTGTGTTCGTGCAGCTAAACTTACCCAGACAAAACTGCAAAGAGGATGTTTGTGTTATGTGCTTATTGTGAGTTATGTATCTGTGTGTGCAGTGGTATAAACTGTCTGAATTGTGAGAATTCACATATGTTTCCAGAGAAACCTTCCATTCCTACATTCCATTCCATGAGATAAAATTGTCTCCCAGCATTGCTTTTTCATACCTCCAAATGACTGTTCAATATGATATTACCGTATATACTCGAGTATAAGCCTAGGTAGGGGGGAAATGCAGCAGCTACTGGAAAATTTCAAAAATTAAAATGGTCGGTATTTTTGGGTGCAGTAGGTGCTGGGAAAGGGGAGGGGGTGCCTTGGTTGTCTGTCTGCCCCTTCCCTGAGCTTGAGGACTGGGTTTTTCTCCCCCCCCCCCTCCCACTTGGAATTCAGTGTAGCTGAATATAGGGTATCTGCAGTGCTCCTATTAACCCCTTCCCGACGGAACAGGAGCACTGCAGATCCCCTATATTCAGTAGACCGAGCACTTTCAGACACAGGAATACCTAATGTCCTAATGTGAATGTGTTTCACAGTAATTTTCTACTTTTATAAGTATTCTAGGGAAAGGAGGGATTTAGAACTTTTTTTTTTTTTGCACTATTTTATGGGAGATTCTATACATTAATATTGTGGCTGGTCATAGACCCCACCTCCTAAAAAAAAAAATAAAAAAAAATTTCTTTGCTGACTCGAGTATAGGCCGAGGGGGGCTTTTTCAGCACAAAAACTGAAAAATTTGGCTTATACTCGAGTATAATTACTCGATTATAATATAGTTACTTGGTAATTACACAAAATGTACTACTGTTTTACTTCCTTTGTGGTTATATGATGGATACTCAATTAGTAAGAGTTACAGAAACTTTTTTTTATACAGGGTATTATTATATCTGCTTTCAGTGGGGGCAAAAAAAACAAAACATACATGTATTTTATTATATGCATTGAAGACACAGCCTTTCTGAACCCACTTTACTGCATAAGATATCTTGTACAGCTTTACTAAAATATTCTGCTCCTTCTAATGATTCAGTTGCGCACTTTTCACATGTACTGGTTTCTTATATTGTAAAACAAAATGATAGAAAACAAATTGTAAATTTCTTACACAACTTTGCATTATTAAAGAAGCTGGGCTGGAATTTTTTATGGTTTGCTCTTAGGGTAGGCCATACATATCTGGTTTCTGGTGGAGCCAACAGGATTAAACAGATCAGCTGTTCAAGGCTGTTTTTGATGTATGTAATAGACACAGTACAAAGCCAGAAGCAGTTGGCTTCGGTGCCTATATAGTGGCCAAATAGCACTGCGGTTCAGATCCCAATGTGAGCAGAGTTGCAGTGACAGCGCCCAGCCACTATACAAAGCATGGAGCCAACTACTTCCAGCTTCCTGCTGTGTTACAGTATGGACATTGGAAGCGGCCACAAACAGCTAATGCATGTGGTGCCTCTAGTCGGGACCCCACTAGTCAGATACTTATGGCCTATCCTTAGCATGTTGTAAAAAAACAAACAAAAAAAAACCCTTTAATGCCTTGTTTAGGGGGCGTGTATGATCAGAAGTATATTATAGAAGTTAAATTTTTATTATCATCATTTTTAATTGTTTTTTATTTTTGGTTTTCTATGCCTATCCATGAAAAAAAAAATCTTTAGATATTCAAGTTTTCACACTGGCTGCTAGAGCAGATGCAATAAGTTAATGTTTCCCATTTCTGCATCTCACTTGTTGTCAATTCTTTGTAAATGTAGGAGACTTTAGGCTGAGCTCACATGGAGTTTTTTTGGTCAGGATTTTGAGGCTGAATTCGCTTCAACATCCTGACCAAAAGACAACTCCCATTGAAATCAATGGGAGCCGGTCAGTTCTTTTTTCCGGCAGCGGTTTGTTCCAGCTTCCGGAAAAAAAGAATGGACATGCTCATTCTTCAAGCAGAGTCGACTCAGGACATCCGCCTGAAGACAATCTCTCCTCCCGACTAGGCCCATTCATTTGGGCCTAATCCAGAGCAGAGTGCGAGAGAACCTGGAACCTGAGGCGGCCTCTGTCTCACATTCCAGACCAAAAAACCCTGTATGAACCCGGCCTTACCAGAGGGGAAGGGTATGGATATATTTGAATGTACTGCTAGAGGCGTGAGCGAGGCAGGATACCAACACTAACATTTTATACACAGAAAAAACACTCTGTGCATCCCCACTTACTCACTAGGGAAGGGAGAATGATATACCGCATCACTTCCTGAAAACTTTAATAATACATAATTTTTATCATAAAGAACGCACTGCAGCTGCAGTGACTGTATAGATAAAATAGGAGAAAAGTGTTTTTTCCACATTAGAGCCACCCAAGTAAAAGTGAATAACTTAATTTTAAATAGAAATAAACACATTGGGCCACACAGTGATTGGCAATGTAAAGTTAGGCATTTGAAAAAATGTCCATACATAACGAAAAGTTTGGAGTTCACCGTGAATAATGTGATGCGTTCTTCGGGGTACACGATCAGCTTCCTGGACCAAGGAGCGTAGAAACAATGGCAAAAAAAGTAGAAATAGATCGGCATCAGTCCGGGAACAATATTTAAGATTTAACTTTTAATCCATATTAATAGTAAAATACAAAGAAAAAAACAGAGTGAAAAAAACATATTAAAAAAACTCCAACGCATTTTGGAACTGTTCTTTAGTTTGAAACGCGTTGGATTTTTTTTTCACCTCTTTCTGTATCTTTTTTTTTTTTTTTGTATTTTACTATAATATGGATTAAAAGTTAAATCTTAAATATTGTTCCCGGAGTGATGCCGATCTATCTCTATTTTTTTTTTTTTTTTGCCATTATTTGAAAAAGATGCACCAGATTTATGACTATAGCCAGGTTGTATAGTCTTGGGCATAGACTGGCTGTCTAAAAATTACCACTTTAGACCACTTTATTAGTTGGTCTAGTTTGTGACAAAAGTTTATTCTAAATTAAATACACATTCTGTTACAGGAAAATAAGTATCCAAATCTGCGATCACTCATAAAAAAAAAAAAAAAAACTACTCACTAAATTGGACTGAAGATCTGTTGCACATTTCTTTGAAGTGAAGGGAACAAATTTGCAATATGATTCACTAAAGAAAGATGCCTGTGTGTTAGTTATTAGTTCTGCATTTACTTCTTAACTGAGTAGTTTTAGTCAATACTCTGTACACAAAAAGATTAGTTTACAATACAGTCTATGGACGGGTGGAAGGAGAGAAGGAAGGTGTCATGAGGCTGTCTACAGCATTAAATGAGTCCTTCCTAACAGGAGAAGACTAGATAGTAATTCCTAACAAACCATCTGTATCTGTTCCCACCGGTTTTCCACAGGGTTAGAAGTGGGTGCAAACTCTTGCCAGTTACTACTAATAATCAGACGTCCCCCATCTCACTTGAAATAAAGGACATGACAGTGCAGGCCGTCTAGTTATGGTCTCTTAGATGATATAGGAAAATATAAAGAGAAAGATGTTTTACATTGTCGTCCCAGCTGACTGAGATGATACTGGCTCCAGCTGAGGGAGATAAAACAGGTACCATCTAAAACCAAGGTGATCTCATGGGAAGCAGGCAGGAGGCTGATCTGCATAGCATTGAGTACAATGTACGTAAAACAAGTCTGACATGATAGACAATGGGATGGTGCGTGCCATTATGAAAAAGTGGTTTTATGGGAGTTCTTCTTCAAATTAAACTTGGTTAATCTTTTTTTTCCCTGGAAATAATACAAAAGAATGTTTATTAGATTCTGATAATTCAAAGGAAAAAGATGAGTAATCGTCTACTTTCACCATTATAGGATTGTAACGGGTTTATTTTCCCTTAGGGAAAACACCATGCATATTATTTCTGCTTTACAAAATGTTCTTTCAGTAAATTGAGGTGACACAAAAGAGCTAGCTGTCCTATCGCTACATAAATAATCTAGTTTAATTCTGAGTTTTTGTAGTATGTTCCTCATAGAGAGGTTAGAAATCTTTCCAAGCCTAGAAACTGTGATCACACAAACCATTGTTCTCTAAGAGGAACAAATGACTAAAGATGGAAAAATGTCAAAATCTAAAAATGACTAAGGATGAACAGTAGTGGTATTCTTAGACTTGGAACTGTGGAATCAGTTGGCGTGTTTTTTTTTAAATTCCATGTAGAGATCTCCTTTGAGGTGTTATCTTTCTTACATCTTCCTTTTTCAGGAGCTTGTAAAGTATTGACTATAATATAGTGGGGACATCAATGATCAATCTGTTATTTTTAATCAAATATATCCAGCATGAATAATGTAGAGAAGTAGGGTAGAACGAGAGTATAAATTCCTCAACTGGCCTTAAATTCTATATACATATTTTTTATCTATAAGGTTTTTTTTTACTGTCTAAACAGGGTCAGATTAAAGTTAGGGCACCACTAACCCTCCATGCCCATGAACGTGTGTTTTGTCAGTCAAACTGAACTAATAATTTCTGTAGCCGTTCGTGTATGGGAGGTGGAGTAAACTCTGGGCATATAATCACGATGGGGGCTATTCCTGCCTGTTCAGGAAATGATTGGCACATTTGTGTGCATGTAGCCTATGGAGGAAGAAAGTGGCATACAAGCAGCAACGTGGAATGATTTTTAATGTAGGCCTTCATAATTCTCAACAGAAACCCTGCCACAAACTGTCATGCTTTGCCCTCTGACCTCAGAGTCCAGGCTGCCTTCTGCCTTTTCCCCTTGCCCCCTCTCCAGCAGAGCTATCACCCACTTACTGTGTCCCCTTCTTCTTGCCCCACTGAGCGATTTCTCTATTTCTGCTGTCTCTCAGAGAGCTGCTACATTATAATTTCCTTTACCTCCTTCCTAGTAACATCATCCCACTGCACTGCCCCTTTTGCCCTTACCACTTATCTTTCTCGTGCCACTTACTTCCCTTTTTCCCCAAAGAATCATGACAGATATTGTCTCCTCCATGTCCTTGTTCCTCCACAACTGCCAAGTAGAATTACATGCATTCCTTTACCTCCTAAATGTAAAAATCAAACATCCAAATTGTTGCCATTTTTTGATTGCAAACATTTTGTAAATGAGCTTGTAAAACTTGTACCAATAAAGTAACCTGTCCTCTAAACTGATGCTAATGTCCTAATATTGTGTTCTCAGGAAACAGTTGTACAGTCTCTTTTTTGGGTTCAATGACCAAAAGGCAATAAAAAACAATTGTGCCTGTTTTTTTTTTTTTCATTACATGGCCAGTGCCCAATAACTGCTGAATGGGGTCACAGACAACACTTTTTATAGTATACTAGTTACAACTGGAATCGGCTGATCGTTGCTTATCTGTATCTCCTCAATCCTGGAAAAAAATAGGGCAGCCAGATAAAGCAGGGCGGTTTAATTTTGTCACAATTATAGCTACTCTTAGGCTGAGTTCAGACGGAGTATTTTGGATCGGAATTTGACGCGGAGGCCGCCTCAGGTTCCGGTCGAAAGTACGGGGCAGCCGCGACTGCACCGGCATCCAGTTGCAGCACTGTGATCTGGATTAGGCTCAAATGAATGGGCCTAGTCGGGAGTGTCTTCAGGCGGATTCGTGAGGCACAATCCGCCTGAAGATTGAGCATGTCGTTTGTTCCAGCTCCCGGAAAAAATAAATGACCAGCTTCCATTGAAATCAATGGGAGCCGTCTTTTTGGTCAGGATTTTGAGGCGAGTTCGGCCTCAAAATCCTGACCGAAAAACTCTGTGTGAACTCAGCCTTACAGATATTCTCTCCCCTGTGTCTTGTAGAATGAGTCCATCTGACATCTGATAGGACATATGGACATCCTCTTTAAACTAGTAATTCGGTGAAAAACCTCTATGGCATGTTCTAAGGATAGTTTAGTATGGTCTGAAGGGAGTTGTGCATGAATTCAACTGCAGAGTCCCCCACAGATAAACAGCACTGGTCCCAGTGTCCACTTCTGCTGTCTTGATGCATGCAAGTAAAAGTTTCCATGAAAAGTTTTTGTATTATCCAACTTCTACCAAGCCACTGTGCCCTCATAGGGGACCTTAATTTTACTGATCATTAAGGAATCTAGTGGTGGGCAATTTCTATGGATATGGCATATGCTATATATATATATATATATATATATATATATATATATATATATATATATTAGAGGGAGGACCCTGCTTCGCACGGGTATATTACATGTTATGTTTGTGTAGTGGCCCCATAAGAATTGTCCAATTTTGCATTGGTGTATTTTGTATGTGGTTTGTGTGTATGTCCATAAGCGTCATGTGATTGTGTATCTCATTTTGAATGTCAGTGAAAAACCTGTGATCAGTTGTTATGGATACCTGGAGTAAAGCTGTATCTAATCCTTCCCCATGTAGTACTGTGTTTAGATGCAAGTATCTAATCCTACGGCATGTGGTACTGTGTGCAGACGTGTGTATCTAATCCTATGGTGTGTACAACTGTGTGAAGACACGTGTATCTAATCCTCCCCTGTGTGGTATTGTGTGAAGAGGCGCGTATCTAATCCTACGGCGTGTGGAACTGTGTGGAGACGCGCGTATCCAATCCCCCGGCATGTGGTACTGTGTGCAGACGCGCGTATCTAATCCTATGGCATGTGGTACTGTGTGTAGATGCGCGTATCTAATCCTCCCCCGTGTGGCACTGTGTGCAGACGCTCGTATCTAATCCTCCCCCGTGTGGTACTGTGTGCAGACGCTTGTATCTAATCCTCCCTCGTGTGGTACTGTGTGCAGACGCGCGTATCTAATCCTCCCCCGTGTGGTACTGTGTGCAGACGCGCGTATCTAATCCTCCCCCGTGTGGTACTGTGTGCGGAGACGCGTATCTAATTCTCTGACTTGTGGTACTGTTTGCAGAGGCATGTATCTAATCCTCCAAAGAGTGGTACTGTGTGCACACACACGTATCTAATCCTCCCCTGTGTGGTATTGTGTGAAGAGGCGCATATCTAATCCTTCGGCATGTGGAACTATGTGTAGATGCGCGTATCTAATCCTATGGCGTGTACAACTGTGTGAAGACACGTGTATCTAATCCTCCCCTTTATGGTATTGTGTGAAAAGGCACGTATCTAATCCTACGGCATGTGGTACTGTGTGCAGACGCACGTATCTAATCCTATGGCGTGTACAACTGTGTGAAGACATATGTATCTAATCCTCCCCTGTGTGGTATTGTGTGAAGAGGCGCGTATCGAATCCTACGGCATATGGTACTGTGTGCAGACGCGTGTATCTAATCCTATGGCGTGTACAACTGTGTGAAGACACCTGTATCTAATCCTCCCCTGTGTGGAACTGTGTGCAGAAGTGCGTATTTAATCCTCTGATCTGTGGGACTGTGTGCAGACCCGTGTATCTAATCCTCTAACATGTGGTACTGTGTGCTGATCTGTGTATCTAATCCTGTGATGTGTGTATCTCAGTTTGGATATCAGTGTTGTATTGTTTATGTGGAGTGACCGTGTGTATTGCAGTTGGAATATGAGTGAAAGTCTTGCAGGTTTGTATTGGCTAAGGGGGGGCACTGTGTTTGGAATGCTGTATCTCAGCAACGGTACGTCCGAGTGAGTTGGAGTCTCGTCTTAAACCTTCCCGGATATCTGAAGTATCTCTGTACCAAATTTGGTGAAGATCGGTCCAGTCGTTTGGTTCGCATTAGAGCACAGACAGACAGACATGGCGGCAACTCAGTGCATTTAGGCATGTAGACATGGTCAAGACAATCTCCTGCAGTTCAAACCGAGCATCAGTATGGGGAAGAAAGGTGATTTGAGTGCCTTTGAACGTGGCATGGTTGTTGGTGCCAGAAGGGCTGGTCTGAGTATTTCAGAAACTGCTGATCTACTGGGATTTTCACGCACAACCATCTCTAGGGTTTACAGAGAATGGTCCGAAAAAGAAAAAACATCCAGTGAGCGGCAGTTCTGTGGGCGGAATTGCGTTGTTGATGCCAGAGGTCAGAGGAGAATGGCCAGACTGGTTCGAGCTGATAGAAAGGCAACAGTGACTCAAATAGCCACCCGTTACAACCAAGGTAGCCAGAAGAGCATCTCTGAACGCACAGTACGTCGAACTTTGAGGCAGATGGGCTACAGCAGCAGAAGACCACACCGGGTGCCACTCCTTTCAGCTAAGAACAGGAAACTGAGGCTACAATTTGCACAAGCTCATCAAAATTGGACAATTGAAGATTGGAAAAACGTTGTCTGGTTTGATGAGTCTCGATTTCTGCTGCGACATTCGGATGGTAGGGTCAGAATTTGGCGTCAACAACATGAAAGCATGGATCCATCCTGCCTTGTATCAACGGTTCAGGCTGGTGGTGGTGGTGTCATGGTGTGGGGAATATTTTCTTGGCACTCTTTGGGCCCCTTGGTACCAATTGAGCATCGTTGCAACGCCAAAGCCTACCTGAGTATTATTGCTGACCATGTCCATCCCTTTATGACCACAATGTACCCAACATCTGATGGCTACTTTCAGCAGAATAATGCGCCATGTCATAAAGCTGGAATCATCTCAGACTGGTTTCTTGAACATGACAATGAGTTCACTGTACTCCAGTGGCCTCCACAGTCACCAGATCTCAATCCAATAGAGCATCTTTGGGATGTGGTGGAACGGGAGATTCGCATCATGGATGTGCAGCCGACAAATCTGCGGCAACTGTGTGATGCCATCATGTCAATATGGACCAAAATCTCTGAGGAATGCTTCCAGCACCTTGTTGAATCTATGCCACGAAGAATTGAGGCAGTTCTGAAGGCAAAAGGGGGTCCAACCCGTTACTAGCATGGTGTACCTAATAAAGTGGCCGGTGAGTGTGTGTGTGTGTGTATATATATATATATATATATATATATATATACTAGCTTTTACCCGCGACTTCGTCTGCGGTGAGTTGAGTATTGGGCAGACACAGACGTGTGAAACTGTAAAAGTGCTTTAAAAAGTTTGGGGGGCTAGCAAATGTGATTTGATGTGTTATATTGTGTATGTTGTGATACAGACAATGTGATGTGTTATACAGCCTGTGTACAGGAGTATATATGTATCAGGTACTGTATATAGCAGTGATAGGAGATACATGTAATTATATAGTATATACAGCCTGTGTACAGGGGTATATATGTATCAGGCACTGTATATAGCAGTGATAGGTAATACATGTAATTATATAGTATATACAGCCTGTGTACAGGAGTATATATGTATCAGGTACTGTATATAGCAGTGATAGGAGATACATGTAATTATATAGTATATACAGCCTGTGTCCAGGAGTATATATGTATCAGGCACTGTATATAGCAGTGATAGGTAATACATGTAATTATATAGTATATACAGCCTGTGTACAGGAGTATATATGTATCAGGTACTGTATATAGCAGTGATAGGAGATACATGTAATTACAATGTGATGTGTTGTATTGTGTATGTATAGTGGAAAGCTATATGTAAATGTGAGTGAGTAGAGTGAGGGCTACTCCTGAGGAGACAGTAAGGAGTGTGCAGGCAGGTTGAGGCAGGAAATGCCAGGCAGTGTGTGTTAGGGCTAGTTCACACGTGGGCAAAGGGGAGTTTTTTGACAGCGGATTTCGCTTCAAAATCAGCCCCTTTACAATGGAGCCCTATGTGAACAGCTAGCTTTTTTTTTCCGCTAGCTTTTTTTTTCCACTAGCTTTTTTTGGTACTATTCCGTTATCGGGCCAGCAGCAGCGCAGTTCAGCAGCAGCTTTCGGGACAGCAGTTCAGCAGCGGGAATTACAATGACATCCGAGGACTGCTGGCCCGATGCTTGTGCCCAGTAACCAGTACATCGATGACCCCCCTCCCCCATCCTTCTCCTCCTGCCAGTGCTGCCCCCCAGCTCTCCTTACATCTTCCCCGTACCCTCTCCCCGCCACACGACTAGGCCTCACCTCAGCGCTAGTACCGAGACCGAAAGGAAAGACACCGGGGCTCAATCCAGGCCCTGACAAGAAACACGCCGACTATAGGAACGGTGAGCTACAGCGAGCCGGAGGGACAAACTTTCTGCAGCGTCCGGCGGCTATCTAGTAGCATTCATTGCTCAAGATTTACGGTGAGGCCTATTACAGGGAGAGGGTACGGGGCAGATGTAAGAAGAGCTGGGGGGCAGCACTGGAAGGAAGAGGAGGATGAGGGCATCGATCGATGTACTGCCTACTACACACAAGCACGGCCTCTATCATCGGGCCAGCATCGGCTTAGTCATGTGGCGGGGAGAGGGTACGGGGTAGATGTAAGGAGAGCTGGGGGGCAGCACTGGAAGGAGGAGGAGATGGAGGGGGGGTCATTGATGTACTGGCTACTGGGCACAAGCATCGGGCCAGCAGTCCTCGGATGTCATTGTAATTCCCGCTGCTGAACTGAACTGCTGTCCCGAAAGCTGGTGCTGAAATGCGCTGCTGCTGGCCCGATAACGGAATAGTACCCTTTTTTTTTCTGCTAGTTATTTTTCAGCTAGCAGAAAAAAGAAGCGACATGACCTTTCTTCAGGCGTTTTCCGCCTGAAGAAAGCAATAGAAGTGAATGGGTGGCAAAAACCGCGCGGTTTTTTTCCCGCGCCGTTTTTTGCAAAAATAAGCAACGCTACGGTTTTTTCAGCCCATTCACTCATATAGGAGGGGAAAACAGCCTGGCTTTTTTTGGAAGCGGTTTTTACAAAAAAAAGCTCCAAAAAAAGCTTGGCAATGTCAAAAAAAAGCTTCCTAATTAGGAAGCGTTTTTTTTTCAGGACCAAAATAAGCCAGGAGGTTTTTACGTGTGAACTAGCCCTTAGTCTATAGCTGGGGCTAGGAGTCCTGCTTTTGTGAGTCTCCTGCTAGGAAGCCATGTTGTTTAGTGGCACCAAAAGTAGCCTGTGACTCAATCCTGAGGGAAAACTATGTTTGTGGAAAATTGCACGCAAATCCGTCCAGGCGTTTTAGCGTGATTGAGGAACAAACATCCAAACTCACAAACATCCAAACACACAAACTTTCACATTTATAATATTAGTAGGATATATATATATATATATATATATATATATATATATATATATATATATATATATATATATATATATATATATATATATCTCACATATCACTGTCTAGGATAAAAACTTAGGATACATTAATATTAGCTAGGAAATACTATATAAACAGGGTTACATGTCCTTGCACTTGTGGGCATAGATCTTTTTTCGGAATGTTGCATCATCTTTAGCTGTTACTGAACAGCAATAAAATACAGTAAGCATACATTGTCTAAAGGGATATTCTAGCCCAAAATATTTATTAGCTAGCCACTGGATGGATGATAAATGTTGTATTGGGAAGGATAAGACCACTATGCCCCCCACCATCAAATGCTAGGCCATGCCGCAAGGCGCATGTTTGATCCTATGGCTAAGGAAAATGGTGAACCAGGTTCCCGTACTCTAGCAGTCAGGCCCATTTCTCTCTGTCTAGTTGATAGGTGATGAATGGTTTATCTTTCTTTTTGTTCAGTTTGTGTAAGGATATGACATTCCCTGTATTAACCTTCTAAACACAAACAAATAAATGGCTTCTTTTCCCGATACCTTGTAGCAAACATGTTTAGAAATGTTGATCTGAAGCAAGTTTGATTTCCAGCCACATTCTGTCTGTTTGCCAAGGGCTGGGTTGTCTGAATTCTTTTCACAGTATGATAACTCCATTGCAATTCCTTTCTAGTACTCTGAGCCCGTAGTGCAAAAGTAATTGATTTTTGTTTCTAATTGTAGGTCGTGAGTTGCTTTTATTTTCTCATTGCCACTAAATCCTTTGTGTCTGTTTTACAGAGGCTGAAATAGACATTAGGATGCGAGAAGAGTTTTCGAAAGTGTGCTTTGAGACATTGCTTCAGTTCTCATTTAGCAATAAAGTAACAACACCACAGGAAGGATATATTTCCAGAATGGCACTTTCTGTGCTATTGAAGAGATCCCAAGATGTCCTCCATCGCTACATAGATGATGAAAGGCTAAGCGGGAAATGTCCTCTGCCAAGGTATATAAATATATATTCCTGCTAGGAGTATCAGGAAAATAAATTATGCAGCAAAAATTTTCATCTTGATGTATTCCCTTGTGCAAGTAACATATGAATCCACAAAAAAAAGTTTTCAACACTTCAGACCAGTGAGCTAATATTACAATATTACAGCTTAATAATGAGATACATTTGTTTTGTTAATCCAATGGTTTAGAGAATGGAGACTTTAGAGACCTGAAATATAATGAAGGTGCTACACTGAGCTTTTCTTGTATTACAAAGACCTTATTATAGAGGCCATATACCACACACAGGTAGAGGTTTTCAGTACCGGATTTCATCCTTTAAGTGATCTATTTACTATTCTATCATAATATTTAGGAGGATCCCAATTCTTCCAGATGGCTAAAAAAAACACCCCAAGCAGCAACAGCATACGTGCTATACAAGACGTACATTACAGGGCAGAGTTTTGTAGATGAAATTATTTTGCATCCCCTTTTGTTCAGATGCAGCAGTAGCCCTCATTGCACTCATGCCAGCCAAGGGTAGTTACTTAGTGGTCAGAGAACACGAGACAAGAACCAACTAGTCGTGCTGAACGGTTCATACAAGCCCCATATAAGAGTGCAGTGAGGCTGTTGCATTGAAACTAGGTGACAGGTTAGATGGTCTTTAATGGTAACCTAACATTGTGATCTACTGATCCTCACCCTGAGGCCTATCTGTAAATCTTACCTTGCAGTTTGGCCAACAGAAAATAGGAGTGACCACACTCCAGAGGATTAGATACGCGCGTCTGCACAGAGTACCACAAGCCAGAGAATTAGATACGCGTCTCCGCACACAGTATCACACGGGGGAGGATTAGATACGCGCGTCTGCACACAGTACCACACGGGGGAGGATTAGATACGCGCGTCTACACATAGTACCACATGCCATAGGATTAGATACGCGCGTCTGCACACAGTGACACACGCCGAAGGATTAGATACGCGCCTCTTTACACAATACCACACAGGGGAGGATTAGATACGTGTGTGTGCGCACAGTTGTACACGCCATAGGATTAGATACATGCCTCTGCACACAGTACCACAAGCCAGAGAATTAGATACGTGTCTCCGCACACAGTATCACACGGGGGAGGATTAGATACGCGCGTCTGCACACAGTACCACACGGGGGAGGATTAGATACGCGCGTCTACACATAGTACCACATGCCATAGGATTAGACACGCGCGTCTGCACACAGTGCCACATGCCGGGGGATTGGATACGCGTGTCTACACACAGTGCCACATGCCGGGGGATTGGATACGCGTGTCTACACACAGTTCCACACTCCAGAGGATTAGATACGCGCGTCTGCACACAGTTGTACATGCCATAGGATTAGATACACGCGTCTGCACACAGTACCACATGCAGTAGGATTAGGTATGCGCGTCTACACATAGTTCCACACTCCGAAAGATTAGCGCCTCTTCATATATATACAGTCCTATGAAAAAGTTTGGGCACCCCTATTAATCTTAATCATTTTTAGTTCTAAATATTTTGGTGTTTGCAGCAGCCATTTCAGTCTGATATATCTAATAACTGCTGGACACAGTAATATTTCAGGATTGGAATGAGGTTTATTGTACTAACAGAAAATGTGCAATATGCATTAAACCAAAATTTGACCAGTGCAAAAGTATGGGCACCTCAACAGAAAAGTGACATTAATATTTAGTAGATCCTCCTTTTGCAAAGATAACAGCCTCTAGTCGCTTCCTGTAGCTTTTAATCAGTTCCTGGATCCTGGATGAAGGGATTTTGGACCATTCCTCTTTACAAAACAATTCAAGTTCAGTTAAGTTTGATGGTCGCCGAGCATGGACAGCCCGCTTCAAATCATCCCACAGATGTTCAATGATATTCAGGTCTGGGGACTGGGATGGCCATTCCAGAACATTGTAATTGTTCCTCTGCATGAATGCCTGAGGATTTGGAGCGGTGTTTTGGATCATTGTCTTGCTGAAATATCTATCCCCAGTGTAACTTCAACTTCGTCACTGATTCTTGAACATTATTCTCAAGAATCTTCTGATACTGAGTGGAATCCATGCGGCCCTCAACTTTAACAAGATTCCCGGTGCCGGCATTGGCCACACAGCCCCAAAGCATGATGGAACCTCCACCAAATTTTACAGTGGGTAGCAAGTGTTTTTCTTGGAATGCTGTTTTTTTTTTGGACGCCATGCATAACGCCTTTTTGTATGATCAAACAATTCAATCTTTGTTTCAACAGTCCACAGGCTTGTTCAAATGTGCTTTTACATACCTAAGGGGGCTCTGTTTGTGGCGTGGTTGCAGAAACAGCTTCTTTCTCATCAATCTCCCATACAGCTTCTCCTTGTGCAAAGTGTACTGTATTGTTGACCGATGCACAGTGACACCATCTGCAGCAAGATGATGCTGCAGCTCTTTGGAGGTGGTCTGTGGATTGTCCTTGACTGTTCTCACCATTCTTCTTCTCTGCCTTTCTGATATTTTTCTTGGCCTGCCACTTCTGGGCTTAACAAGAACTGTCCCTGTGGTCTTCCATCTCCTTACTATGTTCCTCACAGTTGAAACTGACAGGTTAAATCTCTGAGACAACTTTTTGTATTCTGCCCATGAACAACTATGTTGAACAATCTTTGTTTTCAGATCATTTGAGAGCGGGCTGCCCATGCTCGGTGACCATCAAACTTAACTGAACTTGAATTGTTTTGTAAAGAGGAATGGTCCAAAATCCCTTCATCCAGGATCCAGGAACTGATTAAAAGCTACAGGAAGCGACTAGAGGCTGTTATCTCTGCAAAAGGAGGATCTACTAAATATTAATGTCACTTTTCTGTTGAGGTGCCCATACTTTTGCACCGGTCAAATTTTGGTTTAATGCATATTACACATTTTCTGTTAGTACAATAAACCTCATTTCAATCCTGAAATATTACTGTGTCCATCAGTTATTAGATATATCAAACTGAAATGGCTGCTGCAAACACCAAAATATTTAGAACCAAAAATGATTAAAATTAATAGGGGTGCCCAAACTTTTTCATAGGACTGTATATATATATATATATATATATATATATATATATATATATATATATATATATATATATATATATAAATTTTTAAAAAAGTATTAAAAATTCAAATCACCCCCTTTCCCTAGAACACATATAAAAGTAGTTAAAAACTGTGAAACACGTACATGTTAGGTATCCCCGTGTCCGAAATTACCCGCTCTACAAATCTATAAAAATATTTTTCCCGTTTGGTAAACACCGTAGCGGGAAAAATAGTCAAAAGTGCCAAACCACTGTTTTTTCACTGTTTTGATTCTGATAAAAATTTGAATAAAAAGTGATCAAAGCAATAGCATTTGCCGAAAATGGTAGAACTAAAAAGTACACTCGGCCCCGCAAAAAAAGACGCCCTATACATCCCTGTACACGGAAGTACAAAAAAGTTACGGCTGTCAAAATATGGCGACTTTTAGAAAAGAATTTTTTTTAACACAGTTTTGGATTTTTCTAAGGGGTCAAAATGTAAATAAAACCATATAAATTTAGAATCCCTGGAATTGTACCAAAACACAATACAGGGGGCATGTCATTTTGGCTGCACAGTGAAAAATTGCCATTGGCGGGAAGGAGTTAAGAAAGGCTATTCTTTTCCTACCTTTAGATAGAAATCACAGTTTTTGTCGGTATGCAAATGAGTTCTCTTGCAGCACTGGGGGCGTTCCCTAGCGCTCAAACAGCACTGAGGGCATCCCTAATGCTGCGAGAGAACTCTCCAGCACCGCCTCTATCTTCACCTGGAACGGCTTCTTCCGGCACTGGCTTCAAACTTCTAGGCATGCGCAGTCGGGTGTGCCGTCGGGCCTCTGACTGCGTATGCCCGCAGCGATTTTCTTGTGGCTACTTACACAGTAAGCTGGGGTAAGCGGCCACAAGAAAATGGCCGCAGGCTTGAGCAGTCGGCCCTGCCTGAGGCCCGACGGCAGAGCCAACCGAACATGCCTAGAAGTTTGAAGCCAGCTCCGGAAGAAGACGCGTGAAGAGCCCATTCCTGAAGATGGAGGCGGCGCTGGAGAGTTCTCTCACAGCAGTCAGGACGCCTCCAGTGCTGTTTGAGCACTGGGGACCGTCCCCAGTGCTGCAAGAGAACTCTTTTGCATACAGAAGAAAAACGGGATTTCTACCAAACGGTGGCGCAGAGAAGACATCTAAAGGTAGTAGTAGAATAGCCTTTCTTAGGGCTAGAGATGAGCCACGCTCCATAGAAATAAATGGATGCACCTGGTACTTCGCTTTGACGCCAGCCGCTTAACCCCCGCGTGCCGGCTACGTCCATTCATTTCTATGCGAGCGTGCTGTTCGGATCGGCTGATCCGAACTGTACTCGCTCATCTCTACTTAGGGCTACTCCTAAGTGTTAGGGAGAAAAAATAGAATTTTAATGATTGAATCCCTTTAAGGTTTTATTTAATCGCAGCAATCATTGTATTTTGCAGTTCCAGCAATAGAATTTCTATGGTAAATTGGGTTAAAGAAGCACTAAACATAAAAATGATATGGTTAAGGAAAAAAAAAATGTATAGCTATTAATAGTCTGTTACCTTTGTGCTAGAAAAAATATTCTTACCCAGTTTGTGCATTGTAATACACTGTAGTGTTCTAGGACTATTCATTTTTTAATGTAGGTTTTATATTTTTTCTTCTCAGGCAACGTGTAACAGAGATCATATTTGTTTTAAAAGCTGTAAGCACTCTCATAGACTCACTTAAGAAAACTCATCCCGAAAATGGTAAGTAATGTGGTTTTAAAGGTGTGGGGTTTTTTTTTGTTTTGTTTTTTTTTGGATGTTAAAGGCGTTTTCACACCTCTTGTTTCGGCAGCTTTGCCTGCTGTCTCCTCTTCTCACTTCCTGTATCCCCCCCCCAGCTTGCTCAATAAGACACTATGAAGTATTACAATACTTATGATTAGTGGAAATCTGATGCTTGTAGAGAACAGACTCTGTGTTATCTGTGTGTTTACATAGAGAGATAACAGAGAGGACTTTATCAGCAAATGCAATTAGCTGAACTGATTGTCAAGCAGAGCTGTAGATAACAGTGAGAGCAGTGAGTGTCACATAGGTCTGGCTCTATGGAAACTGTGAAAACAAGGGGAGGAATATTTTCACACTTGAGTAAAGATTCACGTGCATATGTGTATATTAATACATTATTTTCAATCTCCTTTTATATTTATGTAAGTCTATATTTTCTTATGTCAAATTAAAGGGATAATACAGACAGAGCATTATTTTACATATGATGTCAGGGCTGAATAGCTTTTCCAGTCCTCACATTTTTTTTTCTTCTTTATGACTGATCCAGACACTAAAAGCCACCAGCACAATTGTAACTATAGTCAATGTGACTTCAAACCTCTGCCCCATTTCTGTGATAACATGAGTGTACTGGTAGTCTGACACCCCGTTTCCCACCTGGAACCTTATCTCAGACATGAGCATGGTCATTGCTATGGATTGGGCAGGCAGAAACTGGTGAAAGAGTGATGTCACCGGTATCGGACTGCCTGCTTGTCTTCTTCTGCGGTGACACCCCCCCACCCCCCAATTTTTATTTTTATTTTTTTGCTATACCGATCCATCAAATTTATATTTATCTCTTGCTTTAATGAAGATCAGTTAGTAGTATATCCGTATATGCTGTAGATTAAACGCTATACATGAGGTAGCGTTACTTGTTCACATGACTGTACAGTACACAGCACATGTTTCTGACCCCTAGCCATTATATGACAATAAAGGCTTTTTACAAGCCAGAACGTTGCACTTATTAGTGGCACCATATGAGTTCCTTGCAAGTCACAAGTGCTGGAGTCCTTTCTTCTGGATTGGCATAGACATAACTTCTCCTTGCTTATACATTAGAATACATGTAATGCTGTATTTCAGCGCAGCTTTAGTACTCCATTTGTTATCAAATGTAATGTATACGATCAGGACTCTTTCTCTTTTTCAAAAGCCAATTGTTATCAATATGCAATTAATAGAAGTAATTTCTGTATTCCTTAGTGTTATGTATACGGTATCTATAGCAGGAGACCGAGAAACTAAGGGCTGTAGAATAGCTGTGTCAGGCCTCTCTTGGAATTTGGCCGACATCCCAGTAAAACACTGTGTAAATAGTGTTTGTCTGGATCTACCCTCACTAAAGGGATGTTATGAGGTTGGGGGATTTGTATTCTGAAGCTGGAAAACTCTTTTAAATTACATTGCATCCTGGTTCTGTTTAATTTCGACAACATATAGCTATGGGATATGATGGTAATTCTTTTCAATCACACCACCAGACATCTGAATTCATCCTATTTTCCCCTGTTATGAAATATGTTTATCTTCTTGTGGATCAGGTTATTAAAATAAAAACCATGAAAACTGAAATAAATGGGATAGAAATGGAGATGCTTGAATTAATTGGAGGAATTGGATGAAGCAATATTGAGGTTGTGTGACCTTCAAGGTTGGTGATTCATACATCCTCAGGCAACGTATTCATCAGGCCTTTGCTTCGGAGAGAGATGACAGGGTCACCATAGTGCATGACTTATACCATGCTATTTTGCTTACCCCCCCCCCTTCCCCCCATTCAAGTACTGGAATTCACGGTCACGTCACAGAAGCTATGGGCTTCCGTTATTTACTGCTTGAAATGAGGACTTATCACTAGAGATGAGCGAGTACTGTTCGGATCAGCCGATCCGAACAGCACGCTCTCATAGAAATGAATGGACGTAGCCGGCACGCGGGGGGTTAAGCGGCCGGCCGACGTCAAAGCGGAGGTACCAGGTGCATCCATTCATTTCTATGGAGCGTGCTGTTCGGATCGGCTGATCCGAACAGTACTCGCTCATCTCTACTTATCACCATTTGGTTTTACTTATAACTTTTCCAATACACACAAACTACTTCCTTTTTTTTTTTAATCAGATAATTTTTATTAACAAATTTTTCTTTACATAAAATCAAACAATCGACAAAAGAACAGCAACACAATAACAATTCAAAGTAAATATGGAGACACAATCCGACATATAAAGAGGGAGGGGGGGAAGTCCATTAGGACCCCCTGCTAAATCTCCCGAACCTCCTTTGATTTCCATGTAAAGAATAGCACTCAGGGAATCAAGGAAACAGAGAAAGTTGAAGTGAGAGATCTGTTCCTAATCAGAGACGGGGAGGGAAGGCCAGGTGTGTCCAACCATGCTCCCCAAATTTTTTCAAATTTAGTTTGGGCCTTTCTCTGTATATATACGCCCCTCTCCAACCTAATAGTATTATTAACTCTAGATATCAATTCCACTAGAGAAGACAGTCTCTGTGCTTCACTAGGGGACAGTGTTGGGGTTAGGGCTAACACATTTCCCTAGGTTTCCTCATCCACCACACCAACATCTCCCTCCCACCTTTCCCTAGTCTTGTCCGGGAAATCCTCCAAGTATGCCATTAATAACTGTCGGTACAGTGTAGATATCATTCCCTTAGTAATAGATCCCATAAGCATATGTTGCAGTGCGGGGTGTAGTCCAACTGTCAGGGGGGTACGTCTAGTCTGAACATGGAAGGCATGATGAAGCTGAAGATACTGATAGAACCACACCTGGGGTATAGAAAAATCACTCTGAAGGTCTTAAATATCCCGTTATCTAGGATATGACTAAGGGACAGGACACCCTTATCCCTCCACACAAACTACTTCCAAACTTAAAAAAAAAAAAATGCGTTTCACAAACCAGTCCATGATTTTCCGACCACACCAATATTTTTTTTTTATTGATTTTCTTTCAAATAATATAGTCGCTCTTTAACCACTCATATAATATAATCCTATATAGAGATGAGCGAGTACTATTCAAAACTCCTGTTTCGAATAGCATGCTCCCATAGGAATGAATGGACGCAGCCAGCCGCTGCCACTGCATGCCGGCCGCTTCCATTCTTTCCTATGGGTGCGTGCTATTCGAAACGGGAGTACTCGCTCAACTCTGTAACTCATTCAAAGTAAATCAAACCATAAGACCAATATTTTATTTTGTATTTTTCCGTGAATATATCAGGGTGCTGTGTGTCTGAACTCTCTAAGGCAACCTGAGAACCTCCTACCGGACAGCTAGTGTCCGGTAGACTATGCAGCATATTTATATTTTTGGTTTTTAAACTTATTCCTTGAAGCATGTAATGCCACTATGACTGATCTCGTATTTGTTGTGCATGTCCTCCTTTAGTGCGTAGATTTCTTAAAAGAACTATCCAGCCATACTCCTTCTCCCATTCTGACACTGTGGGTAGACACAACTCCATTCTGGATAAGACAGGCCTCTGTAACCCGGAAAGTATTGTCATGTCCATTAATTAGAATAGAAGCCATGTGCTCTTCCTGTTGGCTATTGGACATTTACCAAGTGTGCAGTTGTCTTTCAATCCACCAAGTATTATTACACAATATAATTTCTTTATAAAAAATATTAACTTAATATACATATTTGTTCTAAAATCTGAGTTACAAAATTTACTGGAAATAGTGGATTCAGTGTAGCAACATAATTCCATAGAAGGTGTGTTAAGAAATAGAAGTGATGCAATTCTTATATTGGCTAAATGAAAAATCTTGCACAATAAGTTGTTAACCATTTATATTACCCGTTCGGTCTCAGTAAATATTCTTTCCAGAGTTACAGTAAAGTACAACTATGTATTCAGGGAATGCGGCAGAGGTGTGTGACTTCTACACTGTCATAAAGATATAGGAATAACATGGAAGGGGTCACAGAAATCAAATAAGTTCAGATGATGAGATGGAAACATCAGTTATGTTCTGTTTTCTCTTAAGAACAATAAACCAAATTCTACCAGATGAGAAGCACAAGCCACATGTTCAGCTCATGCCTGCTGTGTATATGAAATAAGTCACATTGTATTTCCCATACAACACCCACCTAAGCAGAAGTGAGGGAAGGTTTTCGGTTCATTTGATAAAGTAGTGACACAAGATAAATATAAAGAAAAGTAAAGAAATGATCTGTTGTGCCATGATATGGAAACATTAGCTCTACATGACTCCCGTGCTGATCCAGAAATAACTTATTACATGTTATTGTGTGCGGAGTTTATTTCTGTAACTAAACCATTTGAATAGTTCTAGTTTACCGATTTAACACAACTATTTCACTCACTTTGTAGTGTCTGTGTTAACCCTTAAAGACAATCTGCATACACTAAGCAGTCTTAAAGGGGCTATATCATTTTCCAGTTACACATTTTCTGTAACTCATTTGGCAAATGAAGGAACTGTCTGTAATGAATGGGATGTAGTTACTATTTTTAGGTTTTTATTTATTCGATTGAGCATCCCTCATATTCCACTTGTATTCATACTGAACATATTCTTATCATTAGTGTTGTTTCAAGATAAGTGATATAGTAAAAAAAAAAAAAAAAAAAAAAAGCAGTGTCTTTCCTGTAAGTGTGCACAAGTTCTTTGTTTCTGCATATCTAGACTTAGACTGTCATAAAAGAGGTATTCCAATTCCATTTTGAACCCCTTCAGAGGCTTAAAATTACAGACTCTGCCTACTCCCCTTTCTGTTCTTCTGGGGTGCCAGTGAAGAGTCCGATCCCCAGTCTTTCATGACATTGCACTTACACATGACTGCATCAGCCTATCACTGACTGAATAGCGGCACTCTGTCTGAATAGTGCATCACTACTAAGCCACTGATCGGCTGTATCACTCCTGTTTGGCCCAAAGATCAGGAACACTAGGGACCTGAACACTCAATCACTGGCCAAATGAAGAGGTGCGTATACAGAGTTTGCTATCTTTATCCCCCTTCCCTTATAAGCACTTGCAGGCCGGGACCTCTTTCCCAGTTGGTCACTGTTGGCATTATATTTGTTTTATGTATTTTTGTGTTTGTTTTTTTTTGAATGTAAACCCGTCTCAAATGCATATCACTATAGAATTAATGGTGCTCTAAAAATAAATATTTTTTTCAGCTTTTGCAGAGTAAAAAAAAAAAAAAAAAAAAAAAAAAAAAAAAAAAGGAATCTGAACACAAGACTAGTTTACAGTGGCTTCTCATAGTCCCATGTAGCGATGTCAGCGATTTCATCCTTTCTGTGCACCTAAAGTCATCATGTGTTGGAAGAATTGAGCATGTGTTGCTGTAAATTCAGCTAGTATGTAAAATGAGGTCTTAGTCTTTTTACACTATGTTCTGTCCAAAATAAACCTACACTCCAGTCTATTTATTCCTTATTTATGTACATTGAGATGTTTATCGAATCTATATATAAAGGCAGTGCTATATCTGTCAATGTTTTTATTGCAGATAACAAATATTTCATGGGATAGTTTATGGTTTTTGAAAAGACTTTCATGTTAATGGAATCCCTGAGCCTTTCACAACTTAAATCATTACTATATATTCATGACTATATTTAGGTGCAGGGATTTTATTTTTAGGAGCATTGAGACTTCTTTTCCTTAGATTTCCAGTAAACAATCTTGAGCAACTTGCAACAGGGTAGCCTGGTTTAGATTTTTGCAGTAAAAGATATATTACTGATATTATACTCCCATCATAATTTTAAATTTACCTACAGATTTTTGAGTGCCAGAGATGATTTTTTTTTTATTTAGATTGTGAACCCTATAGGGATCACAATGCACTTTTTTTTTTTTTTTTATTTTTTTTTTTTAACCCTATTAGTATGTCTTTGCAGAATGAGTGGAAATCCACACAAACACTGGGAGAGCATAGAAACTCGCAGATGTTGTTCCTGGCGGGATACGAACCCAGGACTCCAGCGCTGCAATGCTAACCACTGAGCCACCGTGTTGCCCCGAGTGCCAGAGATTTTGTTTGTTTGCGCTATTTTTAGTGTGTACTTTCCAAACTACCTCCTGTACCCAAAATTGAAAATTACTTTGATATTCATCTTTTCATTGCTATAGGACAACCCATTTTTTAGGGGTTGTCCACAGAGTAGTAGTTTACTTATCTGATCCCAGGGATTGCTGGTGATGGGTCATGTGATCTGGGACACACACACTCACTCACTCATTCTGCGGGTCCTTCAGCCCTTCTTCCCCTGATCTCAATGGCAATTCATTACTTTACTATAGTCACTCAGCCAGTATAACACAAATAATAGAATACCTTTCAGATCAGTTGTGTGGGGGTGCAAACACTGCATTCGATCACATGGCTCGGGGGTGACGTTGCCAGAACCTCTGGGACAGGGCAAGAAAATTGCTACTTTCTGGACAACCTTTAATAGAAGTATAATTTTCATAATTTGCTCATTTAATTCTCTTTCCCATTTACTTTTTTTTATATCTCTACCTCCTTCCTTGCCTAACAAATGTTTGTCTTTCTTATTAAGTGCCCTTACCTCTTAGACTAGTGAAATCATATCCTTTGGTCACATGACCATGCAGCAGCTCAATCCTGTTCAAAGGACTAGGGCTGAATTGCAATACCAAGCACCGTCACTAAACAATGTATGGTGCCGTGTTTGGTGGGTAGTAAAGAGTCACATCTTAAAGGAGTTATCCAGGTCCCATATTGCAATAAAACAGCTTTTTTTATTGCAGATGTTGCTAGCTTTTTTTGAGCCAAAGTCAGGAATAGATTGAGCAGAATTCCCATTCCTTTTCTAGCCACTACTGTAGCAAACAAAACCAGACACATTGATTCTGTGCAGTATGTTCTTCCTGAACATATATCTGAGTGTGTCATCAGTAATGTAGCTTACTTTTGAAAAAGCACTTTGATCTCTTGCGCAGCATGTAAATAATCTATGTCTATGCTTTTGTCCTATAATTTTGGCAACAATCTTTCCTTCTACCAATGCTTCATTGACATCTAGACTCTCTGAAGAGTACTGAGACAGATTTCATGGACAATCGGTGACCTTTCATCACAGGCACTCTGAGTGGTTGCTGCTTTGATATTGATCATGTAGTTTTTGTTGGTAAACCTGTATACCTGCCATGGAACTGAACTCACTACACAAGTATGTGTGACTGTAAAGAGGGACTCTGTAGTGTGATAGGTCAGTGTGGAAACAAAGGAGCAAAGTGAACCCCTAGCATCTACACAATTAGCTGCCTCCACCTACCACTTATATTAGACACTGATTCACCCAGACCACTCACACCCTCTAGCAAACAAAAGGCAAACCTAAGGCCTCGTTCATATCTGTGTTGGTATTCTGTCTGGGGGAGTCCACATGAGGACCCCCCTGAACGGAATATCAAACGCAGCTGCAAGCAGTGTGCCAGTATAATGGGGTCCGTGTGCTGGCCACCAGATCTCTGCAGGGATCATGCAGGCAGGAAAGTAGTTCACAATCTACTTTCCTGTCTGCATGATTCGTACGGGCAGCGCAGCGCAGCAAGGACACTGACCCCCATATATTCTATGGGGTCCATGTACTTTCACTACACACTGCTTGCAATTGCATTTGGTATTCCATTCGGTGGGGTCCCATGCGGACTCCCCCGGACGGAGTACCAACGCGGATGTGAATCCAAGCATAAGCAGTATTTTCTCTTTGGGATAGTGGGAATGTTTTAGAGCCAACGACAATTGTATTACATTTTTAATATATACAGGAAAATTACAGTAATTGGAAAAAAAAACTAATATAGATATAAATACAAGCAAACAGTATGCAAAATAGAAAAGGAATAAATTAAAAAACAGAACTCTTCCAGGTCTTGCCATATAGTTTGGCAGGAAGTTGGACAGATTAAATCTCCTGGACCATCATCCCTTTTTGAAGGACCCCTAACCCTTTTTTTTGGAGCCTCTAGTGATTGAGGCTGGCTAATAAAGTGCCAAATTTAGAGACATTAACTATTTTGGGAATATTTCATACCTCAGGGTGGGTACCTTCAACCGGTATAATATACTTGGCCATATTATATATATTATGACCCAATATAGCTTCCTCAGGTACCGGCTATGAGAAGTAGCTGCTGTGTTTGGCATACAAGCCACACACACAGACCCTGGGCTCTTTGCAAGGACCTGTGACACTTCATATAACACCCTGGCTTAGTTAATGACCTTAATCCTGACCTGTGTATGGTGGATTGGGTTAACACAGACAGGAGCCAAGCACAACTTGTAACTACAGCAATGAGTGAAAAACATAAGTTGGCCTATAATGCACTACAACCTGCAAAACCATTGTCATTCACTGTTTGAAAAATGTGCTAACTATATATCACGGGTAATAGAAAAACATCCATAAAAATGTGCAACTGTGTTTCTTATCCCTAAAATTACAGGAAGAGGAGAAGTATCATAGCTTACACGTTTCAAGCCTTTGTGGCTGTTAGGGATAACATATGGTGTGATATATATTTGATTTTATAACTATAAGGCTGAGTTCACACGGGGTACTTTGGTCAGGATTTTGAGGCCGTATCCAACTCAAAATCTGACCAAAAAGACTGCACCCATTGAAATCAATTTTTTCCGGGAGACGTTTGTTCCCGCTCCCAGAAAAAAGAAGCGACATACTCATTCTTCAGGCGGGTTCACCTCACGACATCCGCCTGAAGACACTCCCTCCTCCCGACTAGGCCCATTCATTGGGCCTAATCCGGAGCCGAGTGCAGACTGGATGCCGGTATACTGCACCGGCATCCAGTCGCAGCTACCTGTATTTTGGTCCGCAAACCGAGGCGGCCTCCGCCTCAGTTTCCAGACCAATAACACCCATGTTAAACCGGCCTTAAGTTACTGATTTTTGTGGATGCTGGACCTTTCCATAAGTTGAACTGTTTGTTATATCAGCATGGTTTCAGTCATATGCTGCATTCCTACCCTACAGGGGGCGATATACATAGTGGATGCCACTCTCAATAACAATTTAATTGTCTAGATATATATAGATATCATTTTTTTTTTTCGGTTTAATAAGCCAGTAATCTTATTGGAACGATTGAATTCTTTTACTCCTGTGGTATTAACAGCAAAGGGTGCCAGGGACAATTTTCGATCCCCTGTATGTTTATTATATATGTATGGCCTGCATTTATGTACTATCTATCCTTTCTTACAGTTGATGATAATACCTGGGCCCAGGTGATTTCTCTATATCCGACCTTAGTGGAATGCATCACATGTTCCTCCTCTGAAGTGTGTTCAGCTCTGAAAGAAGCTCTGGTTCCATTTAAGGACTTCATGCAACCACCAGCAGCTAAAGTACAGAATGGAGAGTCGTGACTGCTGGGAATGATTGTTCTTGAAGACATGACATGAGTGTACTGCAGATGAATGTTTCCTCCTAAGTGAAATTACTTTTTTTCTGAAGGACGCATTTGATGAACTAAACTGAGCAGCCACCTCGCCTGTGGCTACCTTTTAACTACTATACTAATGAGCTCAGCCATTCATGAAAACAAACTTACACCTCAATAAATGTCCCTGTGTGAGTAGCATTGTGGGCCTTCTGAATATAAATTAAGTGCAGTAAATGATCATTTGTTTCACAGAATGGGTGAGGATTGATCTGACTGTGATAAATTATAAAACAAAAACAAAAAAGAGTCCCATTCGGTCAACATTAGACTGGTGGATGAAACCCCTGGAAAGTACAACAAGTACTTAAATTTTATGCAAAACAATACTATAACATTCCATATTTTTTGTTAGCCTTTGTAAACCAAGAGAACTGTCATATTTGTGTGTAAAATAAATGGTACAGTTCTGTAATAAAACGTCCCATTATTTTAAAAAAACATATTGGTCCCAGCAGTATTCAGCGCACAGGTAGTCTGAGATGATTTACTGGTCTTTAAATGGGATGGGGGGGGGAAGCGTTCTGCGTTTAACTGGTGCCAACTGGTGTCATCTGTAATTATACATATGTGAGTGGAAGACAAGCAAAACCTGTCTTATCTGACGGCAGAATATGATGGAAAGAATGAGGTATACATCTTCCTGATTTCAAACAGAATTTCGCAGTAAAAAGCAAAAACGTAAACTCCTGAGAGGACTCCTAGTAGAGAGAGAGTCCTGATTGCCCTCTGTGTACACACATAGAAACAAGGAAAGCTGTCATTCTGTGTGTGGTGGGGTAAACTGGACTCTTGTTGTCTCTCCTAGAAGTCCTGTCACAATTTAGGGTAAGTTCAGATGGGTTTTTTGGACCGGAACCTGAACCGGAGGCCGCCTCAGGTTCCGGTCCAAAAGACAGGTAGTCGCGACTAAATGCCGGTGCACTGAACCGGCATCCAACCGCGCACTCCACTCCGGATTAGGCCCAAAGAATGGGCCTAGTCGAGAGGAGGAAGTGTCTTCTGGCCGAATTGGGAGGTGAAATGGCCTGGAGAATGAGCACCTCGCTTCTTTTTCCGGGAGCCGAATACGGCCTCAAAATCCTGACCAAAATACTCTGTGTGAACTTACCCTTACTTTACGTTTTACTCCCACGTAGCGAGCCACAGCCAAAAAAAAGCCACATCAGTAACCCATTTCGTTTTTGTTTTTTTTTCTACAGAGTTTTCCTCTGTGGACTTCCTGTCTATGTTTTTACCTATATGGAAAATGCCAACGTGTCCGTAGATATACAGTACAGACCAAAAGTTTGGACACACCTTCTCGTTCAAAGAGTTTTCTGTATTTTCATGACTATGAAAATTGTACATTCACACTGAAGGCGTCAAAACTATGAATTAACACGTGGAATTACTTTTCTGCAATGTGTGGATGGGAAATGATGTGACTGTAAGCGTTTCCACCACTGCCAAGTTGCAGCACTTATCCCATGTAAGACCCCGACTGTAGGCACATTGCACAAATTTCAACATATGCATATAAGGCCCCATATTTTGCATATGCAAAATATGGGGCCTTAACCTTTCCGCAAATTTGGGCCCAGTTCACATCTGCGTGGAGTCCGGGGAGTCCGCTTGGGGACCACCGGAACAGAAGCCTATCTGCATAAAAATGCGGTTACCTAAGGAAACCCGCGGGCCCTATAAACTACAATGAGGTCCGTGTGGTTTCCACACGAAAAATGCGGAGAGAAAAGTGCTGCTTACAGGAATTTTCTCACTGCATATTTCATGCAGATAAGGGAATGGAATGGCCCAAACGCAGATGTGTACCAGGCCTTAGCCTTACACGCATTGTACTCTTGTTTAAAGCAAAGGGCTCACTTTGCTTCTTTTTTTTTTCCAGATTTTGTTGTGGTTTTTGAGAGTCAAAGCCAAGAATGGCTTCAATAGGAATGGGAAGCTCTTATACTATACCTTTGTGCTAAATTCACTCCAGACTTTGACTTTAAAACAAATGCAGCAAAGTCTGCAAAAAAAGAAGAAAAAAAGCAGCTATTCTGTAACATGGGACCTTGGTCTTAAGGCTGAGTCTCCACGTTGTGGAAGTGCAGATTTTCTTGTTGCAGAATTTGCTGCATATTTTTTTTAGCCTTAGGGTGCATTCACACTGAGTATACGCTGAGCTAATTCTGAACGTAAAACACGTTCAGAATCAGCGCGTACAAAGCAGATCCCATTCATTTCAATAGGAGCTGGCATACGAGCGCTCCCCATTGAAATGAATGGGCTGGGTCCCCCCCCCATTCCTATATCCCCTATACGCGCGTATCACATTGAAACCAATAGGGAAAAAAGCAGCCCATTCATTTCAATGGGGAGCGCTCGTATGCCGGCTCCTATTGAAATGAATGGGATCTACTTTGTACGCGCTGATTCTGAACGTGTTTTACGTTCAGAATCAGCTCAGCGTATACTTAGTGTGAATGCACCCTAAGTCAGGAGTGGATTGAGCAAAGGTAGAAGTAAAAGTACTTAATATATATTTCTTATTCCTTTTGTAGCCATACTTGGCTTCGGCTCAAAAAAATGCAGAAAAATCTGCAACAAAAAAAAGCTGTGCTTCTGCAACATGGCTCCTCAGCCTCAAAGGGGAATATGTTGCAGTTTTTCCATTGCAGGCTCTCTCTCCCTGAGCATATTGGTGGAGACTAGCTTCTATGATGTATCCCATATATTACAATCAGAAAGTAGAGGATAATCCGCTTATGTAATACTATCTCACTCAAAATTATCAACGAGGTCATATAGTAAATTGTATAGAAGTATTTGTTAGTTAAGTACTTGTGGAGAGAGCGAAACATATGCATTAGCTACAGCAGTCTGTTTGTGCCTATGTCTCTCATGTCTCTCAGCTCATGCTCCCTCCTCTCTGTAAATCAGTAATCTGATAACATTGTGAGCTACAGTGGATTAAACTGAGATTTCAGTAAATGCCAATTTAGTGGTGGGAAGGACAGGAAAAGAGCAAGATGAGTGGAAGTAGAAGCTTTCTACTAAGTTTATTATGCTTGGTTCACATCTGCATTGGTATTCTGTCTGGGGGAGTCTGCATGGGGATCCCCCGAACGGAATACCGAATGCAATTCCAAGCGCTGTGCAGTAAAAGCACACGGACCCCACAGACTATAATGGGGTCCGTGTGCTTGCTGCGCACTGCCTGCACGAATCATGCAGACAGGAAAGTAGATTGTGAACTACTTTCCTGTCCGCATGTGCTGTGCGGAGATCTCACGGCAAGCACATGGATCACATTATAGTCTATGGGGTCTGTGTGCTTTCACTGCACAGCGCTTGCAATTGCGTTTGGTATTCCATTCGGGAAGGGGGGGTCCTCATGCGGACTCCCCTGGACGGAATACCAATGCAGATGTGAACAAGGCCTTCCATGGCTATTTATATTCACATGTGCCATTGATTTATGCACAGTTTGTTAAAGAGTTGACAAAGTTAATATTCATTTTTCTAAAAATTCCAGGTTCTGTTTTTTTCTTTCATATTTGTGAACAATGGTTATTAACAGTTGTGTTGTCTTGGCCACAATTGGTGTAAAGTATTTGGAACTGTACCTCTCACACAACAGCCATTATGTGGGTACGTACCCTGCACCCGAAATCCAGTGATGATTTTAAAGGTAAATCTGAGGGATTACCTCGAAAATTGTGCCATCTATAGCCATCACAGTGGAAAGGGTTCTGGCCCCATGCAGTCTTACAAAGACTGAGCTTCATGTTTTAAAAAAAAAAAAAAAGTGCTCTCCGTATCCCACTAACAGTCTATGCCTTATCAATGTGAATCACATCAGATGTCCCTTTATATTGTAGATTACTGTATAAAAATGAATATCACATGATACAGCTGTATTCTTGTTTACACTACTGAGTGGAGACCTCTGTTTCTCATGAAATTTTATAAAATTGCCAATTTGATCTGATTCTAAGCTGATACAACATCTTGCCCTTTTCATTGTAAATACAGATATCATTATACCTTTTCCATTCTCTGAAAATATTGCTTTTGGGATGTGATGTATTCTATTGAAAGGTTCCTCTTCTGTATTATTGTGGGTGAATCCTCAATTTTATATGTAATTTCAGCTATCAAATATAGCATTACAAAGCTGATGGTGTGCTGAAATCAGCCCTTTTTCAGTTTCTGCAGAGATCTTGGTTACTGATGTCACTTCACTGTCTGTCTTACATCTCATTGTCATCACCGAACGGTGCAGAACATTACCCTGACGGTGCACTTCTGTATTCTTGTATTGTGCCCTATTGCCCAGCAATAACTCTGAGCTGTAAGGCCGGCCCCTCTGACAGTACAGTGATAGTGGTAGCCAAAATTAATTTCATGATATGTCTGCATCAGGGAAGATGCCAGCAATTCAGTTGGCTTTGCGATGGTCCTCTATCTTAAAGGGTCTCTATCACTGTGAAAAGTCATTTTTATCTAATCACATGCTTGCATAGGCTTTAGAAATGCTATTTCACACCTACCTTTAGTATGTAGATTGCTTCAGTGGTGTCTGAATAAGTCCGTTTTTATTCATATGCTAATGAACTTCCAGCCAGCTCAGGAAGTTCCCAGCAGCACTAGTCCCTGATATTATCTCCTATGTGTGTGAGGCAAACAGGAAGCTGAGTCATCAGCAGCAGCAGTCTCCCATAGGAAACAATAGCAAAGAGGTGCACAATATATCGTGCACCAGTCTAATTAGCATATGAATAAAAACGGACTTATTCAGAAACCACTGAGTCAATCTACATACTATAGGTAGGTGTGGAATAGCCCTTCAAAAGGCTATGCAAGGATGTGAATAGTTAAAAATGATTTTTCCCAGTGATAGAGCCCTTTTAACCGGTTAAGGACCGCTGGCCGTAAATTTACGGCCAGCAGTCCTGGTCTCTAAGACCAGCCGATAGTAAATTTACGGCCGGTCTTCAGAGACTCACTAGGCAGGGGGTGGGGCGGGGGGAGGGCAGGAGTTAGGTGTTACTGACACCTAACCACCCCCTCAACAACGTTCAGTCGGACTCAGTTCCGACTGAACGCTTTAACCCTTTCGATCCTGCCGTGAAACATCACGGCGCGATCGAAAGGGATCCGCCGCAGATTGAAGCTGATCGGCACCCCCCGCGGCGAGATCGGGGGGTGCCGATGTCAGTAGAAGGTAGTCTGGGGTCTGGCCAGTGACCCCAGACTACCGGAGCCCCACATACCTGGTTGATCCTGCCGACCGATGGAGGAAGTGAGCGATGTGTCTCACTTCCTCTGCTGCTTGCAGGACACGAGCAGGCTCATGTCCTGCTCGTGTCTTGCAAGCTACTATACAGAATCAGTTGGTGCTTTCATCAAAGCATCAACTGATTCAAGTGTCCTAAATGGACACATGAAAAAGTTAAAAAAAAAAAAAAAAAAGTTAAAAAAAAATAAAGTGTATGAAAAAAGTAATAAAGTTATAAAGCCCAAAAATCCCTTTTTCTCTATACAAAATGAATTATATAAAAAAAGGTACTAAAAATTAATAAAAACAATGCATATTTGGTATCGCCGTAACAACCTGTACAATAAAACTGAAATAATATTAAATGTATACGGTGTACATCTGAAAAAAAAAACGGAAAAAACCCGCCGGAAGTAATGATCTTTCACCATATCACCTTACAAAATATGCTATAAAAAGTGATCAAAAAAATCATATGCACCCCACAACAGTACCAATAAAAAGCGCAGGTTGTCCCGCAAAAAATAAGCCCTCAACCAACACTGTCAACAGAAAAATAAAAATGTTACGCCTCTCAGAAGATGGCGATGCAAAAATCACTGATTTATGTCCCCAAATGTGTTTTTGTTCTGCAGAATTAGTATCGCATAAAAAAATACTATAAATGAGGTATCGCCGTAACCGTACTGACCCGCAGAATAAAGGCTACATGTTACTTATACTGTATGCTGCATGGCGAAAAATTTAAAGGGTACAACTCAATGCCAGGATTTTTTTTTTTTTTTTTTAAATCCAGCAAGAAAGAGTTAATAAAATGTATTCAGTATGTTGTAGGCACCCAAAAATGGTGTCATTACAAAATACATCACATCCCGCAAACAACAAGCCCTTATATGGCCACGTCACCAAAAGAATAAAGAAAATATAGCATCTACCAATGTGAAGACAAAAAACCCCAAAATCGCCAAATTATTAGAATACAACTGGCGGCGTCAGGAAGGGAATGTATAAGCTGTGCAAGCGAATATCAGGGGACACCCCGGATTTACAGCTTATGAGGGAACAGACACCAGAAGTGACCCCCAGAGTGACTCCCCCAATCATAGGAGCTACTGGGACATAGTAGGGAATTTGGTGTCTGCAATGTTTTCCGCACAGCTTATATATTCCCTCTTCGCCATCCGCTGTGCAGTCACGTCCGGATACTAATACTCACTACACCCCCTGAGAAATTCTTTGAGGGGTGCAGTTTTCAAAATGGGGTCACTCCTTTGGGGAATCCACTTTTCTGGTACCTTACAGGCTCTACAAACATGACATGGCGTCCAGATACCAAACATCTGAATCTGTACTCCAAAAGCCTCATCGCGCTCCTTCCCTTCTGCGCCCTGCTGTGCGCCCAAACTGCAGTTTATGCCACATGTATGCCACATGTATGACACTGGTGTACCCCGGATAACGGACGTAATGTCATATGTGGTAATAAACTGATATTAGGGCACAGCCAGACACAGAAGGGTTATTGGGTTTTTGGAGCGCAGACGGTTTGGTTTTTGGATGCCATGACACTTTTGCACAGCTGAAACGCCAGTAAAGTGGAATCCCCTGATATGAGACCCTATTTTGGAAACTACACCCCTGAAGGATTTATCCAGGGGTACAGACAGCATTTTTAACCCCCAAGTTTTGCTATAACTTATTATCCATAAATGAATACGAAGCTGATTGTGAGAGGTGAAAATGACCATTTTTCCAGGAACCCGTCATTTCAGTGCGTAATATGTTGTGTCCGACTTGTATCAGAGATGAACGCTCTGAAAGCTGTTGTGCCCGGGATACCACCCGCTTACCAGTTTTTGGAGTGTCTCTGCTGACATAAGTTGGGCACAACATATCGGGTACTGAAATGGCGAATCTCTGGAAATTTTTCATTTTTAACTTCTCATTATCAGTTGCGATTTCATTTCTGGAAACTAAATAAATGCAACACTCAAGGGTTAAAAATTCTCGCTACTCCATTTGATAAATCCCATCAGTGGCCTAGTGTCCAAAATAGGGTGACATGTCTGCGGATTCCACTTTATTGACAATTCAGGGGCTTTGCAAAAGTGACGTCCAAAAACCAAACTGTGCTCCAGAAACCAAAATAGCGCTCCTTCCCTTCTGCGCCCTGCTGTGTGCCCAAACTACAGTTTATGACACATGTATGACACTGGTGTACCCGGGATAACGGACGTAATGTCATAAGTGGTTATAAACTGATATTAGGGCACAGACGGACACAGAAGGGTTATTGGGTTTTTGGAGCACAGATGGTTTGGTTTTTGGATGCCATGACACTTTTGCAGAGACGCTAAACTTGCCCCTACAAAATGGGGTTTACAGTTACCTCCAGGTCTCTCCAAAAGGAACATGGCCCCCAGAAAGTCCCTCTAAATCTGTACCCCAAAAGCTAAAAAGCGCAGTGCTCCTTCCCTTCTGAGCCCTGCTGTGTACCCAAGCAGCAGTTTACACCCACATATATATTTTTTTGCCCCTCGGGATGGCCCCTTAATAGTTTTAGGAGTGCAGGTCTCTGACAACACAAAGTAGGTGTAACGTATTGGGCACCGAAATGGCATATTTCTTTCAAAATTTCAATTTTCATTTTGGACATTCATTTTTTGGAAGCATTTTAGGCACAAAATGATAATACCCCTTGATTCATTCCATGACAGGTGTAGTTTATAAAATGGGGTCACTTTTGAGGGGTTTCCATTGTATTGGTACTTTAGGGGCTCAGCAAATGTGACATGGCCCCTCAAAACTATTCCAGCCACATCTGCCCTCCAAAATCCAAATACCTCTCTTTCCATTCTGAGCCTCACCATGTACCCATACAGCAGATTATGGCCACATATGGGGTATTGCCGTGTTCAGGAGAAAATTTGTAACAAACTGTGGGGGGCTTTTAATTCTTTAACTACTTGCAAAATTAAAAATATGGCGCTAAATGGACGATACATTGTGAAAAAAAAGTAATTTTTCATTTTTACGTCCCAATGTTAATAAAATCTGTGAAACAGCTGTGAGGCCAAAATGCTCACCAAACCCCTAGATAAATTCTATGAGGGGTGTAGTTTCCAAAATGTGGTCACTTTTAGGGGGTTTCCACTATATTGATATTTTAGGGGCTCTGCAAATGCGACATGGGACTTGAAAAATATTCCAGCAAAATCTGTCCTTCAAAAGCCAAATAGCGCTCTTTCCATTCTGAGCCCCGCCATGTTCCCATACAGCAGATTATGGCCACATATGGGGTATTTCCGTGTTCAGGAGAAATTGTTTAACGAACTTTATGGAGCTTTTTCCCCTTTATCCTCTTGTGAAAATGAAAAATTTGGGGCTAAATTGACAGTTTATTGGAAAAAAAGTAATTTTTCATTTTCATGCCCCAATGTTAATAAAATCTGTGAAACAGCTGTAGGGTCAAAATGCTCACTCTACCCTTTCATATGTTCTGTGGGGGGTGTAGTTTCCAAAATGGGGTCACTTTTAGGGGATTTCCACTGTATTGGTTCTCTAGGGGCTCTGCTAATGCGACATGGCACCTAAAATTATTCCAGCAAAATCTGCCATCCAAGAGCCAAATAGCGCTCCTTCCATTCTGAGCCCCGCCATGTTCCCATACAGCAGATTATGGCCACATATGGGGTATTGCCGTGTTCAGGAGAAATTGTTTAACAAACTGTGGGGGCTTTTACTCCTTTATCCCCTTGTGAAAATTAAAACTTTGGGGATAAATTGACATTTTAGTAATTTTTCATTTACACATCCCAATGTTAGTAAAATCTGTGGAACAACTGTAGGGTCAAAATGCTGACTATACCCCTTGATGAATTCTGTGAGGGGTGTAGATTCTAAAATGGGGTCACTTTTGGAGGGTTTCCATTGTTTTGGTACTCTAGGGGCTCTGCAAATGAGGCATGGTGCCTGAAAATTATTCCAGCAAAATCTGCTGTTCACACACCCAGTGTCGCTCCTTCCCTTCCATGCACTGCCGTGTGCCCAAAAATCAGTTTACGCCCACATGTGGGGTATTTCTGTGTGCGGGAGAAATTGCATAACAAAATGTGAGATGCATTTTCTCCTTTAACCCTTTGTGAATGTGTTAATTTTAGGTCTAAATGAATGTATTAATGAAAAAAAATGAAATGTCTAAATTTCACTTCCATATTATGTTTATTCTTATGAAAAACTTAAAGGGTTAACAAACATCCCAAATGCTGTTTTGAATAATTTGAGGGGTGTAGTTTTGAAAATGGGGTGATTTATGGGGGTTTCTATTATATAGGCCTTTATAATTCCTTACAGAACTGAAGCGCTCCGTAAAAAATTGGTTTGGAGAATTTTCTTGCAAATCTAGAAAATCGCTGTTACACTTGTAAGCCTTGTAACGTCCAAAATAAATTAAAAGACAATCAAAAGATGATGCCGATATAAAGCAGAGATATGGGAGATAATATTTATTCATGTATTTGGGTGGTATGACTATCTGCCTGAAAAGCAGAGAATTTCACATTTTGAAAATTGCAATTTTTTCCAAATTTCCATCAAATTTCCTAGTTTTTTTATAAATAAATACAAAAATATTGATTAATATTTACCACTAACATGAAGTATAATGTGTTACGAAAAAAACAATCTCAAAATCATTTGTGTAAGTTAAACCGTCTCAAAGTTATTGCCATTTAAAGTGACACATGTCAGTTTTGAAAAAAAAGGCCTGGTCTTTAACATACTTTTGGGCCTGGTCCTTAACCGGTTAAAAAAAAACAAAAAACAAAACATGACAGATCTTCTCTCAGCTCTAGATATAATATTAGTAACACTAAAATAGATTTAATCTGTAGTCACCATTGTATAACATTTATTTTACCAGTAAGCACTCGGCACGGAGGAAATGACTGTCCAGCTGACTTTGTGTACTAGGCTCCTGGAGATCATGGGATCAAAATGTCACAGTGCTACTGTCACACAGTAGCATTAACGTATCTGAGAATGGGGGCTATTCTTATGGTCTTTATTTAGGGGGCGTTCACACTACCGTTGGTGTCTGACAACAGTGTCCATTACAGTTTCCATTAATTTCAATGGGATTTTATCTGTTGTCCTTTTAGTGTCTGTTTTTTCAAGCAGACAAATCCTACGTGCAAGACATTTTTGTCCGTTTGAAAAAACTGACTTTTTTTTTTTTTTTTTTAACATTGAGGTCTATGGGCAACAGACAGTAACTGATAGCCATCAGTTACTGTCAGTTTTTTGTTTTAAACGGACACCTTCTGTGCAGACTCCAACGTTATTGTGAACCCTACCTTAGTTATCACAGACCGTCAAAATATAGATTACAACCTATTTTCGGCTGGTTTCATGGATGACTCAATACACTAAAATGTATGGGGGATCCGTGAAAACGGGTGCTCCTCAGTTGCAAGATCGCTATGAAGAATTGATGTTTTTCATGGTGGACAGCTGCATCTAGATTAATTTTCTCTGGGTGGAAAAGTATGGAAGAGGTTTGTTTGTTTTTTGGCTAGGATGTTTCAGAAAGTAGCTTTTTTTGTATAAATAAATAAAAAATACAAATTTGTATGACTAGTATGCAAGAAAACTGACATACAAAGCATAATAAATCTGCCTCGATATCTTAGAAAATGGCTGGGTTGTTATGGAAACCTTGTCTAAAACTGTGTGTATGTCAGTGAGGCTAAGACAATCCTGTGGACTTCCACTGGATAATATGGGTTATGGAGGAGGCCCTGCCCTACGCCGCCCACTTTCTAAAATGTTGATTGCAGCGCAAGACTCCAAAAATGTCTTAAATGGGCTCTATCATTGGAAAAAGTCATTTTTAACGAATCACATCCTTGCATAGCCTTTAGAAAGGCTATTCCACACCTACCTATAGTATGTACATTGCCTCAGTGGTTTTTGAATGAGCCCGTTTTTATTCATATGCTAATTAGCCTCTTGGTGCACCCTGGAAGTCTCATCCTGCACTCATCCCTGCTTTTCTTTCCTATGTATGTGTACAGCACAGGCTAATGATGATGACTCAGCTTCCTGTTTGCACACACAGATAGGAGATAATAGCAGAGACGAGTGCTGCTGGGAACTTCCTGTGCTGGCTGGAAGCTAATTAACATTTGAATAAAAACAGACTATCTCAAAAACCACTGAGGCAATTTACATACAAAAGATAGGTGTGGAGTAGCCTTTCTAAAGCCTATGCAAGGATGTGATTAGCTAAAAATGACTTTTCCCAGGGATAGAGCCCCTTTAATTTTTTGCACAAGTAAGGCTTGTGCCAAACTGTTCTCCTTTCTGTTGTACAGGGTTTAGGGATTCTACTATTAAAAACTTTTTTCTTTTTGTCATTAACACGTCGGAATGTCCTTAAGAAAGACTATTTTTCTTCTACCTACAAGTTAAGAGGATGTTCCAGAAGAAGATGGATGTGGCGCTAAAGAGTTCTCTTGCAGCATTGGGCCCGCCCCCAGTGCTGCAAGAGAACTCATTTGCATAACGACGGAAGATGGAATATTAACCGAACGGCAGGGCGAAGAAGACATCTAAGGGTCAGTTCACACGTGAACTACCCACGCGGGTTTTGACACGGAGAGAGACGCGGTGAGCCGCATCTCTCTCTTGTCAAAACCCGCCTGCCGCGACCATCGCTGTCGCGGCTTAACCCTCTGCTGTTGGCTCAAATGAATGAGCCGACATAGGAGGGAGCTTCCGGGGGCGGAAGCCGCGTGGCTGAGCCTGCGCGGCTTCCGACTGAAGAAAGGACATGTCCTTTCTTTTCTCCGCTAGCGGAAAAAAAAAGCCCGTTGGTCTACATAGACCACCATTGTAAAGGGGCGGATTTTGAAGCGAAATCCGCTGTCAAAATCCGCCCCTTTGTTCACGTGTGAACTAGCCCTAAAGGTAGGAGAAGAATAGCCTTTCTTAAGGCCATTCAGACGTGTCAACAACAGCAAAATAAAGTTTTGAATGGTAGAATCCCTTTAATAAACACACCCCAGTCCTCATAACTGAGAGATGTGAGGTGATGATTATTGTGGCAGACATGGATTATTTGGATGTCCTGTCAGGACCTACAGGCACAGCTACACAGTATGAAATAGTTGCCACCAGGGAACAATAGCTTGCATTGGGTGTGCAGCAGTGGTGCTCCCGTCTAGTCAGACTGAGGGTGACATATACTACTAGCCGCTGCCTGCACTGTACACCCTGGACTACATTTCCCGACAGCCCTCGGGACAGGGTTTGCCTTGGCTGGCAGTTCCCGCCCAGACTGACGCTTCCCGCGAATTTCATGCAAACTGCAAGAGCCATAAGAGGCAGAGAGAGGGGAGCGGCGGGGCTGGCGGCAGTGGCGGGACTCGGATGTCTCCGGGACGGAACGCACGTGTTCTCATAGCTGCGCCGGGAGGAGAAGCCGCCGTGTGAGGACAGTGCGAGTCTTGACATTGCGGTAGAGCTGGGAAGGAGACGCTTTGTCACGTCTATGTATAGCCCTGTATGGGGGCGGGGAGGAGGCCGCTACCACCACATGGACCGGAGCTGGAGAGATGTGCGCCGAGACTCGTCCCTGCCGCCTCCTCACTGGCATCTTGTAGGTGACATTCTCACTGCGGGCTCTGGGGCCGGGCGTAATGTTGTCGGGGACGGCAGGTGTCCTGGAAGGGGCGCTATCTGCTCCCATCGCTGTCCGTGTAAGTTGCCATTATACAATGTCAGGGGGTTCGGGGTGAAGGATGGTGCATGCGTTGTGCGTGTACTACAGGCTCCTATCCGGGAGAGGGCGCCAGCTGCACTGCAGACATTTGTAGGGAGGGGGGTGGGGTCAGCACTCCTGCACGTGGCCCTCCTGGGGGACATAGAGGATAGTGGGGTCAGGAGGAGTGCACAGCTGGAGGGGGGGCACATAGCATCCTCCTGGGGGTGAATGGGGGGCAGGCTGTTATATATATTCTCTTCTACATCCTAGGCTCTACCTGGGGGGGGGGGGACATAGCATCCTCCTGGGGGTGAATGGGGGGCAGGCTGTTATATGTTGTATATCGTCTCTTCTACATCCTAGGCTCTACCTGGGGGGGGGGGACATAGCATCCTCCTGGGGGTGAATGGGGGGCAGGCTGTTATATGTTGTATATCGTCTCTTCTACATCCTAGGCTCTACCTGGGGGGTTAGTTGGAGGGTGAGCGGTAGGTACATGGCCTGCTGTTCTTAGGGTGTTTAGCTGAAGAATAAAGGGGCTTGGTGGGTATATTGGAAGTTGGTATGAAGGATGATGAGGTTTAGAGCTTGGGGTGATGAGATAGAGATGTTAGCATGGCTTATAGCAAGTTCTCACAAGGAAGATGCATGGGGTTAGTAGGTGGGTAAATAATCCAATGTACTCCTTCAAGAGGGGTATATGGGAGGGTTGGTGGGACTGGGCACTCTTGAGATGTGGGATGAGAGTTGGATCTTCTGAGGGGGTGCGTGCTGTTCTCATGGTCCTCCTGTAGGAGATGCTACAGCAGGTCCTAACAAAACTTGACTCTTCCCAGCAGCTTTGTCATTGACTCACACCTTAGTGAAGGTATTGGCGCAGACCTGATTTGTGCGATGTCAAGTGCAGGTCACACGGGAACAGGAGGGGCTGCCTCTCACATAAAGGACCATGCTGAGGATTTTATTCATCATTTGTCTGTGGTGACCCGGGTGTAAGGCTGCCATGTGCTCCAGTCCTGGCTGAGGTAGTAGTTTGTGCTGTTGGTCGGGTTGTTACATTGCCCGCTGTGGAGATAACTGCGCAAGCTACTGCCTTGCTAGTGCTGGGGATGAGCTGCAGATGGAGACAATAGCAGAGGGCTCCTCGTATCTCTCATCATCAGGGGGCAAGCTTCTGTTTTCTAAATATGTCATTATAATGTAATGTTGACAAGCGAATATAAAGCTCAGGTCTGATTTAGCATAATCCTCTGACAAAACAGCTATTTAGATGTGTTTTACATCCAGACAGGAGCTCGCTGTGCGGCACATAAAATATTAACCATTCCCCAGCATGCAATGTTGCTTCATCTACTATTCATGTGTTTCATAGCAATTACAGTACTTATGTTATTTACAAATAAACATTTATTTTCCACTAATTACTTAAGAATTTTTTTTTATTATTGCTAATATAAAGGTCTGACTTTTCAGGGAACCTCTCTCTTGTCATCTGACTGTCCCAGATCCCACTCCTGGCCCTGCCCTCAAGAAACTGAAATTATAATGGAGAGCTATGGCTATTCAGGCTTACTCATTATTACCTATTGGCCATTCAGATGAGTGTCCATCCTTGTAATAGGACAGTGAATGCCGGAGTGGACATCCTCTCTATTAAAGAAAGGGGGACACCCCTCTATGATCATATGCCCTAATAGGGTGTAGGGAAAAGACAGCACATTGAAGTTTTTCATTATACTACACATTGGGTCAGGTATGGACAAATTTGTCACATCATAAAATCTGGTTGGATACATTGTATGCTATACTTACTGACCGTATAACAATCTGGAAAAGTCTCACATTGCTACACATGTATGAACAAATTTGTTACCTAGAAACAGGGCTAGGGGCAATTAAATTAATTTTCCCCTAAGCGGTCTGACAGTTCTGCTTTGGAAATCCTGCTCTTCCCCTTTCGGTGGTTGGATTGGGAGTTCTGTAGTCAGTTCCCTGTGTGCACACGTTGCTCTGCTTTCAGCCTGGTATAGATCAGTAGTGCAGAATTTATTCTAGCTCTGTTAATCTGTTTCTCCTCAACGGTGGGGAACAGGTTAACAGACGCTGTAGTTTGTTAGAAACCCCTTCCCGACATACACCATAATAGTACTTCAGAGGGGAGGTCTTCAAGTCTGGCACCAGCTCAGAAGCAGCAGCACTCGGTCTTTGCCGTATTCCACAGTGGTGGAGTGCCTGTAATGCCCGAGATCAGTGTAGCTGCCGTCTCACCTTTTCTGGTCTACTTAGTATATCAGCCAGGAGACGTGTGAAGACGCTCAGACCTATCATTATGATATATCTATTGAGACCAATTTTGTTGCCACAAATCCTGCGGTGTGATGCCGGTGCACTTGCCGTGGGCGTTGCTTGAGATTGCATTCCCAACAGCCCCATAGCAGTGACTAAGTGCCATGCCCTGTGAATAGGGAAGGAGTGTCTATAATGGCATAACCCCTTTAAGAAAACGTTAATAAACAGTTTATCAATAAAATATGTGAAATGTCTTACTAACAGTAACCGTTCTAAAGTGATTAGTTTTTACATTAAAAATCACATACCCAAACAGAACACTGATCAAGTTATAATAACAACAAGAAACAATTGGAAAGCCCCCCCCCCAAAAAAAAAAAAAAAAAAAATGAATGAAGAGATAAATGGCAGTGAAATCTAAAACAATATCCAATACTTGAAACATTTTCCGAAAATAGACACCTGGAATTTTGCAGTCAATGATGCCATCATGCAATTCATACTGAAAGTCTGACGCGAGTCACAATTGCTAAATTCTTAGGTAATGGCTTGCGGTTATGCTTGACTTTGAAACATAAAGGGGTTGGCTACTTTCAGATCAGTATTGAGGGGCAAATGTTATTGTTTGTACAATAAAAGAGTTTTCTACATCTCTGTCATTCATTCTCCCTTACAATGCATAAAAACATCTCACCATAGTCACTGCACAACAATCAGACACTTGGTTGTAAGCTGTGCATCTGTGTGTATATTACATGACCATGGACTGATTGCTATCCACTAGTAAGCAGAGTGACAGCGAGAGGAAATCTAGAAAACCGTGAGGAATTAATCGAGAAAGTATATTGGAAAAGTTATACAAATAACATTTGTTTCTCAATATTGATTTGAACGTGGCTGACCCTTTTTAAGTTTTGTCCACCAGTTTGGACTGTTGATACAGCTCATCCTAAGGCTAGCCATACACCTAATGTGGCCGACTGATGGATAGCTGTAAATAAACTGCTCAACTGGGGAGGAGGGCAATTTAGAGAGTGGGAAAAAAAAAAAGTTTGTGCAATTTGCAAGTAATCGGCAAGGCTTGGCTGTTTGTGCCATAGACTTCTTTCCAGCTGACCAACAATACCGATGTTTGTTTTGAAGGCAATAGATAGCCAGCCACTTGTATCCATTAAACATGTTAAAAAAAAAAAGTGATATGAAACGAGCCTTAGTCTGACTAAAGTTTATTGAGGTTACGGGGATATTGTCACTCCTTAGGGAGAGACCACCATATGGGTGTGTGGAGACTTATCAAGCCATTTGCGCTCCACTGTGAGGGATCATGGGAAGAATATGCAAATCTGTCTCGCATGATGTTAATATAGGGAGACAGTGCCTCAGTCATGCAGCCCACTAGGGGGTGCTCCCTGGTCTGAAGCCTCTCACCTCTGCCAAGTTATTCTTCTCTGCGCTGGGCTGAAGAGATCCAATCAGACCTAAACAGCTATCCTCCGCTGAGAGACATCATTGCAGCAAAGGGCTCTAGGAAGGTCGGGCATGATGTTAAAGGGCGCGCCCCCTAGTGGGCTGCATGACTGAGGCTCTGTCTTCCTATATTAACATCATGGGAAAGGGATTTGCATATTCTTCCCATAAAGTTTATTGTACATGGTCACTTTTTATTCATGTCGGTGAAACTTTGCTGCAGTAATGATTAGGACCTATGGACAACTATGGTTTTGCTACTGCAAGTATTTAACAGACACCACCCCCTCCTGCTTAGAATGTAAAATGCAAAAAAATATATGCACTTATTAACAAAAAAATGCACCTAGGTTAGAAATGTTTGTTTGCTGCAAAACTTTGCATGCAGTTATGTCTCAGGTAGATATGTAAATGACAAAATGTGATTTTATTTATCCGTTCTCAACATCTACTATAATAGTACAATGGTGGCCTTTAAATATGGCAGCCGCTCTGAAGCAGAACGTCTTCCAGGTCTCTGCTGTTATACACTATACACGCTCTAGTCCTATTTCTGCACCCAAAGACTAACAAGAAGCCTCCTATGTTGTCCTCCTCATCCAAAGGAACCATCCAGTATCCATGAAGTCCCCCAGGCCTGTCATACGAATGTATCTACTGAGATCTACCTGTGGCAGGCTTCAATAGTAAAGCCTCATGCACACAACAGTACTCTTTATCTGCAATTCAATGCAAAAAGTACGGTCACATTCATTTCTATGGGCCCTTACACACAGCCATGGTTTTTGCAGCTTTGTATCTGGGCCGTAGTGAACAGCAGGTCCTTAACCTGTCCACATTTGGGGTTTGGTTCATGTAGTTCAATGTATGGGTCAGATATCAATCTGCAGTTCTTTTCTTCCTGGCCCATACCCTCTTATCCATGTAGCCTATTAATCTCCCACAGATTGCATTTTTCGGCAGAGTAATGCTGGCTGGGAAGGGTTACCTAGGAATGTCTCCACCAGATTACAACATTTCCTTCACTTTGCCTGGTTGAAAGATTTATTGTCAATTGAGCATTCATGGGACTGGCTGGTATGCTAGCTTTAGCAACTTACAGGTGGGCGACATCTGTGGGCAAATGTGCTGCAGGATACCTTACGGACCCTTGTTTCACCATGTATCCAGGCAAGAAGTGGCCCACCAGGTACCAGTACCTTCTTTTACTTGTTCAGATTTCTTTAATAAACTTCATCTAGGTGAATATCTATTATTATTTTACAGCAAGAATCTGTGAGGTTTACATTTATCTTTGAAAACTCCTTTGTAGGTCAACTCGGGTCTGCTTGGACACCCCCTGGGTGGAATACAATTGCAATTGTGAGTGATGTGCTGGCAAAGCACACGGACCCCATAGACTCTAATAAGCTCCGTGTGCTTGCCATGCACTGCCCGCACAAATCATTACAATCACTTCCTTATTGCTCCTGATCATGTGCCATTCATTGTGCACATGACATCAGTTGTTAGGCACCCCAGTCGTGAGCGTGATGTCATTTCTGATTAAAGCAGAATTTGTGTGAACTTTATTGACTGCCAAAGCAGCCAAGAGTAGGTGGGGACTGTTCCTGAGCACCAGACAAGCCAGAACCTGCTACAAGATGATAACCGATTATCAGTAGGCAAGTAGACAATTTTTATTTATTTTTTAACTCTGAATAATTATTTTGTACACAGATACATATGCATACACATATTGTTATAATAATATATACGCCACATATACACACACTATCACGGAAGGGAATAAACTAATATTAAAACATAACTCTTAATAATAAGATAAAAAGGCTTTCAAACCTGTAATGTATTTGTATTCTAGTACGATCTTCAATCACTGGATACAGTGACTGTATCCAATATATATGTGTGTGTTTATGTTGTAAATAGGAAACTGATTGATGGCAGGTATCTGTCCATGAGAATGCCTCTCTGTTAGGTAATGGCTGGATTTAGGGTCCAGGACTTGGGAGCTGCAGGCTCACTCCCTTACTCCACCTTCAGGTGTTTGCAGCATTTAGATGAAAAGCTGCCAGAGCACTGTACGGCAGCTTCATATCATATATTTGCTATTGTATTATATCTCCTGTATTAGGATGTTATCCATTAAGATTTTTTTAAAAAAAAAACCTCAGGCCATTAAAGGGATCCTATCATACAAACTTTTTTTTTCTAAGTAACACGTCGGAATAGCTTTAGGAAAGGCTATTCTTCTCCTACCTTTCATTGTCTTCTCCGCGCCACTGCTCACCTAAAATCCTGGTTTTTGTCGGTATGCAAATGAGTTTTCTCGCAGCACTGGGGGCGTCCCCAATGCTGCAAGAGAACTCTCTCCAGCGCCACCTCCATGTTCGTCAACAACGGCGTCTTCACCTTCTTTCGGGCTGCGCAGTATGCTCCTGTATTTTTATGGAGTACAGAGCGTACGGCACATGCTCGCGTAAGCAGCCACCAAAAAAAATGGCCGCCTGCACGTGAAGTCGACTCTGCCCGAGCCCCGCTGGCAGAGCCGACTTGCGCATGCGTTTAATTTTGCATTTAATTATGACCCAGGCTATTCCGCCGTGTTACTCAGAAAAAAGAAAAAGGTTTGTATGAAAGAATGCCTTTAAGTCACATAAGATGCCAGTCATCTAGAGATATTCACAGGAATGAATTGTATAACCCAGCCTTTACCATACTCAAATAACAGAACTGGGGTTCAACACATCCCAAATATCAGGTTACACCTCTCTAAGTATGGCTCAAAAGCGCAGGATATCTAGAAAATATATTGGCCAATCACCAGTAAGACGAGTAATCTTTTCTGTATAAAGCGCATCCAGATGTAACACCGCCGTGTGCATGGTATAATTTCTAGGCCGCTAGATAATGCGGTTCTGACCGCAGCTGGATGACGTTGGGAGGTGCAGGTGAACATAAAAGAATATATAAAGGGATGTGGCAATATGACTTGGCCATCTAATCTGCCTATACTATATATTCGCTTTTATAACACAATACAAAAATGTAAAATTTTTTCCTACAAAAGACAGGACATCCTTTGGCTTATGCTCTGTTTACACCACATTTGGCAGTTGTTAGAAATATGAATTTATAGGAGGAAGAAACTATGCGCCCCTCCCATAGTAGTCTATGGGAAACTAAGCCAAAAGTGTACCATTCAGGCTTGGTTCACCTTAGAAGTCTGTTATTCTATTCATCACTGTAGTAGTACGGTATGTAATGGGACTCTGTGCAAACTGATCGAAGTATCAATCTGTCATATTTCCGTTCTAATTCCCATTCAAAAAGGAGAAAAAAATCAACATCCATCACATGTATGACTGATCCATATACAGCATTACTACCGCAGTCCGCTGCCATTTGTGTACTGTACTACAGGTCAATGAGAACAATTAAAATAAAGTCTAAGCTTCTATTTCTATTAGACATTAAATCGGATTAGGATTAGCAAAAACAATGTATCCAGATTGGTTCCTGGAGTAATATGTTTTACATTAACTTTTTACTTTAAATTATCTCTTTCAATATTTCCATTACTCCATGATGGGGCTTATATGTAGACAGGGATAGAAGGATATATGTATGTTTATACATATGTTCTTACTCATTGCTGCCCCTCACCCACTGCTCATTTGTCCTTACAATTAATTAGAACATTCTTTATATGCTTTCATCTACTAAATGGATTAGGAGAAAATCAATGTCTGGAATCTGCAGGTCTCCCTAATGTTTTTCTGAGGGTTTTATCTACAACAATAAGTTACTTTAGCTATCCCTTCTAGTGCCTTGATAAAACTACCAAGATAAATCACCCTTATGATATCATTTACGGATCCTAGAAAAGTAATAAATCTGAAGTCCTTTGGGTTTCCTAGGTAGATTGCTAGTCAATTAGAATAGATGAGAGCAGTGCTTATCTCTGATCCTACATTTTAACTGTTTCTGTATATTTTATAAGCGCTCTATCAGCAAAATTATGCTGTATTCGCCCCACATATGCCTGAATAGGCTTTAAAAAAGCTATTCAGGCAACGCAAATGTTATTTTAAACCTCCCCTCCCATCTTGCTGTCACGCCTTCCTCTTCTTTCTTTTTCCAGCAACGTCATCCTGTCCTGGCTCTTCCCTGCCTTCATCTTCTATTCTTCCGGCGGGTTGTGTTCAAATCCCACACATGCGCAGTATCGCTCCCTCTGGCGACATTTTTGTTGTAGTTCTAAGTACTCCTTAGAACTACGTGAGCGTACTGCGCATGCACAGTATGCTCGCGAACTTCTTCATTCTGGAAGAAAAGAAAATGAAGGCGGGGAAGAGCGAGGACAGGAGGGTGTCGCTGGAAGAAGAGAGAAGAGGAAGGTGTGACAGCAAGATGACGTCAGACCGTGGAGGACCGCCCACCGTGCACGATAGGCATGATTTACAAATGTGTTTTTCTGGTTTTATTTTAAAACTGGGGGAGGTTTAAAATAACATTTGCGGTGCCTGATGCATATCTGGGGCTCATACAGCATAATTTTGCTGATTGAGCCCCTTTAAAGGGAAAGTTTCACCAGAAAATAATTTCTGTTGAAATCAACTTTTTATGTTAAACACATTAAGTATTTTTACTTTTTTTTAAATTTTTAATTTTCCATGTTTTTTTTTTTACATATATGAATCCTAAAAGTCCTGCAGTACTCACAACTTGTATGCTTATACTTCCAGCACTGAGTGATTTAGCTTTGCAGCAGTCACTTCACTTACAGTGTCATCGACTACCCTCTCGTTGCACAGGTCATAAAACATATCTTAAAAAAATTTCTTCAAAGTTAGATTCACTCCAAACTGTTGTACCTATGGCCCATGGTCCATCTCTATGAAACAGTGAAAGATTATTTTATGCTTAGTGACCTATTTTTTAAATATAGACAATAGATTTTTGTAAATCTCATACATATATATATATATATATCATTTGGCCTACTGTTAAGATTCTGCAAGGTTTGTATTTTTTACTGGAAGTCACGCCGTCCTCTTTGCGGAGTTTGCAGTGCAATGATGTAATGTCATTTTATGCCTCATTTCAGGCTAAAGGTCAAGCTGTTCTAGTAGATACAGAGACTTGGACAATGAGAATATAAATTATACAGTCCTCCAGAATCCTTGAGTAATGCTTGTTGTAAGTTACATAAATGGTTATCTAGGATGATGTCATGTACCTAGAAATGTAGGTATAATGTTGTGTATTGTTTATAAAGCTGAAGTCTAGCCTTATACAATAATGGACGACTAACATTTCCCAGGTCTGCAGGATATAATGACTGGTAAATAGCAGGAGGTTACAATTTGCAGAGGGAGGATATAATTCACTGTAATGTATGTAACGTTCTCTCAGGATGACCTGTCATGTAAAGTCCTTGGATGAAAGTAGTAACAATGAATGGAAGATGGTTGTTTGGTAGTTGTACAACTATTAAAAGTCAGACAGGATAGCTAGAGATATATGTATAACATGGGTCTCTGGGAATGATGGAGTTAAACTCCCAATAAGGCTTATGTATCATGAAAAAACAAAGGCAAGACATGTTTTTATTAAATATATTTGATTTGATACAATAAGTGAGCTTAACTGTAATGGGAAAAATGTGGTTTCATGTAGACTTGTGTATGAACATAAAAAAACTAATGGGTGGAAGTCGTCTAATTTCTATTGAGGCTTACACCTCTTCATAAATGTTATTGATCCTGTACTAGACAGCATGCCTGTGTTCTAATCTATGCCATTCTGTAGCTAATATAGATTTCAGTGATTATTTGCGCCAGTAAAATTACATAAATGTTATTAACCCTTTCCCTTTCGGCGGATTAAACACCCGGATTTAAAGATGGCGGCCGCTCGGAAGCTGGGTGGCCGCCATAGCCATCGTTTGTCTGCTGTTTTATACAGCAGACACCCAACACTAATGATTAATGTGGGCATTAATCTTTCTGGCACCTCAGTCAAAGCTGACTGAGGCACCATTTTTACCGGTGGTGCATGGGTGCCACCATTTTGCCGGGAATGATTTCCTAGACAGCCCGGGAGCCTTGTGAAGGCTCCCAGGCCTGTCTGTCATTTATTTCTATTGCAAGCTATTCTGAATCGGCCTCCCAGAAGGGTACTTCCTTCCGAAATGGTCAGAGCTAATCAATGCTCTCCTTTGGACTCCCCTCCCCAAACAGGGCTTTTGACCATATCTAGCTGACAAACTAGGCACACCTGGACCATCACTTGCCTTCCAATAGAAGGGGTGCATCCTGTTCCCTTCAAATGTCCAAGACTCCCGCAGTGGATTCTACCATAGCGCCGCTATCCGTGGCTACTGCTGTGTCCCTGATAAATTCCGCCTACCTCAGGGATCTCTTGGACTGAGGGTGGACTGTCTTTGTGGTGGCTGGCTCCTTCCTTTGGTTTTCTCTTACCGCTCCTTAGGTCAACAGGGCCTGCACCCCTTGGGCCAACCAGCTTCAGAAAGGCCACTCCATTGGAACCTTTCAGGACATCCATCTTTCCTCTCCGTTCCTCTATGGCTCCAAGTATCTGTGCAATGCCTCTCTGTAAGTAGCTCACCTCTCTGCCACTCAACAGCCAACCCTGTGGCCAAAAATCCGCCGTTTCTGTTTGTCTTTGGTCATAGAGTGCTTAAGCCACCTCTAAAAGAGCGGTTATGGCCTTTCCCTTCTCTGAGATGAACAAAAGACCTTTTTATTTTTGGTAAAGTTTTTGAGAAGCTTAACTCTGCAGCAAATGGGGAAAAGTGGTCTCTTTCCCCAAACGGTTTTCTAACGCCAGCCATCCTCATCCAGCTGCTCTCTGCATATTCACTCCTTTATTGCGCCACCTCTCCTCCGGAGGACAGGGCTCCCGTGACTCCTGCACCAGGAAGGCCTGCCTGGCAGTCTGTCCCAAGTCCTCCAGGTCTTCCTCTTCTAGTTCTAGGACTTCCCATGTTCTTCTGCAAGAAGGCCCCCCTCCCCTTCCCTTAACTGGGCCTTCTCGGTTAAGAGACGGCTGCTCTGCTTCTGGGAGATCTAGCTTGCCAGTGTCGACAATTCCTGGGATCAAGAGATGGTTACAACTGGCTACTCCATCTTCCCCAGCTCAATCGCCTTTCTGCAGGCAGTCTCTACTCTACAGCTGCAGTGTCATTATTCTCCGTCCTGCTTCATAAATGAAAAGTACTGAGCCTGCTAAAAAAAAAAAAAAAAAAAAAAAAGACTCCTTACACAGCCCTGTATTCCAAAGTATAAAAAAGATTGGATACCAGAACATGACTCCAACAAATTCAAAAGTTTTGACTATATAATATTTCATAAAATTACAATGGCACCAATCCCCCCCCCCCCTCCATCATTTAGTTTTTACATATTGTTAAAAAAAACCAAAAAACATTCACATAGAATGTAAACCGAAAAAAAAAGGTACGGCTTTTGGAAGGTAGGTTGTAAAATATGAAATTCAGAAAAATAATGGGAAGGGTTAAAAATTAAAGAAAACATATATTCTTCTTTCTGAAAAAATAAAACTCTCCCACATTGGTTGTACTTTCATTGTTGCTTATTTGCATGTAGCTCTTTCCAAGAAGTTCTGAGATGAGGCTTCAATACAAGGAGTTAACCTTTATGAACATGTTGAGCAAGCAATAGGCTATTACTTTACCTATTAGTGACAACCCAAACTTTAAGCCATAGCCTTTGATAATGCCTTTCAATACTAAACAATTCTTAGAGATGGTAAAAAAGTAATTTCATGGATCAGCAACTGATTACAAGATTGGAAAAAAAGGCTTGGGTAACAAAGATAAGATTGTGAATGGTCATGTTTTGTATTCTAATAAGCTATGGTCCCAAGGAGTCATTTACTAATCACTTCAGAGAGGAGGCAAACTCTCGAGACCTAGGCTTTGTGCTGAGCTCAAAGGGAAACCTGAAAGGTTGTGCAAATAGGAGCAATTATTTAGGTATAATGTGAAATGTAGTCATCCGCCTATGTATGTACTATCATCTATACCAGTCAATATTCTATATAATTGCATACAGTATGACCAATATTCAATCTATATATTATTCAGTAGTTCAACGGAGAAAAATTGAACCTGGAAAGCAGTTTGAGGCTGAGGCCTCACATTGTGAAAACACAGAACTTTTTTGTTGCAGATTTTGCACCTTTTTTTGTATAAGAGCTATGTATATATTTTCTATTCCTTTGTAGTATTCTTGGCTTGGCTGAAAAAACTGCAGCATAATCTGCAACAAAAAAAGCTGCGTTCCCGCAACGTGAAGCCTTACCCTAACAGGGTTTGCCTGAGAGTGTACTATTCATGACCTAGCTTTAGCCTACATTCAGATAACCATGGGTGAAAACAGCCATGAAATACTTTCAATTTTCACGGCCATTTTGTACTGGAGGGGCACTCATCTTCACCGATCCCTCATACATTGCAGTTTATGGAGAATCAATGAAAACAGATAAAAATAGAGCATAACCTATATTTTTACAGTCCAATACATGTGAATAGCACCCATTTGTACAAATGTAGGGATAGATATTGAATAGGGGGTTGTTCCGTTATGGACATTTCTCCCCGATCCCCAGGACAGATTGTGTTAACTTATCTAACTTCATTTTAATAAACTGTAACGGTCCGACTAGCAATCCTCTAAACATTGCCAAGCCTTAGGATAGGCCATCAATACTACAATGTGGATAAACCCTTTAAAGGCAAGTAGGTAAGTAAAAGATAGTAGTTAGAAGAAGTGGAAGAGCAAGAGAAGGAAACTTGACCAATGACAAGTAATGTATTATCAAGCCTGTACCTGATGTAGGGCATTAGAGGCCATATCTGTAATTGGTGGAGACCAGTGAATTGGTGACCAAAAGATGTACACTAGCAGCTAAAGGGTTAATATAAATGGGTACGGTGTTCTTAAGTAATCATAATCTGAGCTCATATTTGGGAAAATGGTTACTTTTAGACCACGGTTCATTACACTTAAAAATGGCAGCATTTGGTCAGTTCCAAAACCTGTTTAATGAGAATATGAATGATATGCAAAACTTTTGTTCTCCGACAAATCTGTTTTGTAATGCTGATGTAATGTAATATTAATAACAGAATACAAATGCTATTTCTTAAAAAAAAAAAGGTTTTAAAGAGTGAAATTTTTAAATTAAAATATAAATTGCAACGTAGCATGAACTCATTGCGCCCTGTAAATATATGATCCAGACTCCAAAATAATTACAGATGTCTACAAGATAGCAAAAGGGAAGGCATAAATTAGCTTTTTCTGTTTAAGATATCTGTACAATATTGTTCCCTGCAGCACTAGACAGTTCTTATCCGAAAAGACAGATTTTCCATTCCTTTGCCCTCGACGATACCTTCCAACTCTCAATAATCATTTTTCACCTTCATGCAAATGCAAGCACAAGCCTAGGAACATGGAAAGGTTAAAATGGATGCAGACTACTTTCATTGGCATGTAAATTTGGCTGTCTGGCGAGAAGCCAGATGTTGAGTGTGGACATTAGCTGCCATTCTGGAATGACTGAAAGCCTCTTTAATAAAAGTGTAAATAAAACCAGAGTGAGAAATTAGTTTTCCATCCCAGCAATCTCTAGTCTAACCTCTGCTGTAAATAGTGTCTGCGAGCCGTGCAGATGGAGTATCTGCATCTTGGGATTATCTCATTTTCTAGTGAGAAAGTTTAACCCCTGTTTTATACGGATACCCAGACAAGCAGGAGCGACAATAGTGCTAACGTATCCAATGGGACACAACTGATAAAGAAATACAAAATAAAAAAAATGTTCTAAGATTATTTCTGCTCAGACACAAAATCATATTCTGCCTCATTGCTTGTCATAAAATAATCCTGTAATAAGTACCAGAGGTGTTTAACTAGAGGAAATGTATGGGATGTGTGTGACTGAAGAAACTGATTTATAAGACCCTGGAAGAAAGCAGCAAGCACAGAGATGGATGAGCTGTCATTATATTCATAGATTTGTGTGCCGGAAATGGATTCATTGCAGATTCTCAGAAATCGACTACAATAAGACTTCAAAGGTAACATTTGTAACAAAGGTATATTGTTGATCAGTGTAATGTGCGCGGTATGGGCGGGTTCACACCTGTGCCCCGGTCTCCACTTTCAGTTTCCATCTTCTGCCGACTAGAGACGGAAACCTGGCAGACCGCGTGCACCCGTGAGGTTTTTGTGGTCTCCGCGGCGAAACCGGATTTTTTTTTTTTTTAACCGTACACAACGTCCTGCATGTCCGACTCTGTGTCCGGTTAAAAAAAAACCCAACTTTCGCCGCAGAGACCACAAAACGCTCACGGGTGGACACTTTGCAAACCCATTCAAATGAATGGGTTTGAAAAATCACTGCCGTTTCCATCTCCTGTCTAGTTTCTTGGGCAGAAAACGGAAACTGAAAGCGGAGACCAGGGCGCAGGTGTAAACCCGCCCTCACATGGTGTTGGCAGTTGAGTATGCTTGGAGGAGGTGGTAGAGTCCAGATACACAAAATGTTGTGGTGTGTTTTTTAAATTCTAGACAACACGGGAAGGCATTTATTACAAAGTAGGACTGGAGAAGGAACTGATGGTTATACGGCCTGATGCATTAGATGTAGGAACGTGTACATAGTTTATATATATATAGATACACATACACACTAGACTCTGCCCGCGTCTTTGTCTGTGGGTTGTTGGCGTCGATGATCCGCCTATATTCAGCAAATTGTTGCCATCGATGGTTTGCCTGCTCCGGCATTTCAGCAGCTCTCAAGCTGTTCTGCTGCTGACCTTGTTCCTCACATTGTGCCTGTGATTGTTCCGGCATCTAAGTAGCTTGCTGGGATGCCACATAATGACCGTGCTGTTGATGATCCGCCTGCTCCGGTGTTTCAACAGCTGTCAAGCTGTCCTGCTGCTGAACTCGTTCCTCGCGCTGTGTCTGTGATTGTTGCGGTATCTCAGCAGCTCGCTGGGACGCCATATAATGAGCGTGTTGTTGGCGTTGATGATCCGCATACTCTGGCGTTTTGGCAGCTCTGAAGCTGGCCTGCCGCTGAACTCATTCCTTGAGCTATGCCCGTGATTGTTCCGGTATCTTAGCAGCTTGCTGGGACACCATATAATGAGTGTGTTGTTGGCGCTGATGATCTCTGTCAGCTCCGATTGAGGAGAACTCTGTGACTTCTGGCTCCGTTATAGCTTTCATTGTTTGCGACAAATTACATTTTCTTTTTCCAGGCATGTTGAAAATTGGCAAACTGCCAATTTGGATTAAAGGTGTTTTCCCGTGTCAGTTTTTCAGCAGTGCCTGGAGCAGATCAGATAATATGCAAATGTGTATACACGTAGGGTAAGGGTGCATGCACACTACATAACGCCGGGCGTGTATGAGAGCCGTACACGCCGGCGTTACAGCAGGGCTGCCGAACACTTCCCATTCACTTCAATGGGAGCGCTCGTAACAGCGGCGTTTACGAGCGCTCCCATTGAAGTGAATGGGAAGTGTTCGGCAGTCTGCCGTAATGCCGGCGTGTACGGCTCTCATACACGCCCGGCGTTACGTAGTGTGCATGCACCCTTAGTGTGTGTTTATACAGAGAGACAACAGCCCTGGCTTTCTCAGAAGGTGAGATAAGAGCAGTGTAATATAGTATGTGAACAAAAATTCATAAGTCGTGATGCCATGTCATTTACTGGGATACAAAGTAGCCTATATTTTAATTGAGGTCACTATCTATGTTCCGAATTTCATCCAAATCCGTTCAGCCGTTGTTGCGTGATTGAGGAACAAACATACAAACTTTCACATTTATAATATTGGTAGGATAAAACTGTGCTGTGATTGGATGCCTTTTTCACAGTTTTAATAATTTTGCCTCAAGGTATTGATGACAAGCTGTAATGGGTCAATCTCATGATTTACATATTACTTTGTAACAACGTTAGCAGATCTTAAATATACAGATGTTTGTTGAAGAGCATTCTGTTTGAGACACAGTTTTATGTTCCGTTTAATAACTATATCATGCAGCAGACATCACAACTTAGCTGCACAAGGACTTTTTCCACATTAAGTCAATGCGTTTTTAATGGCCGATCCTATAAAGCTTAGGACTCTGCGAGACTGTAGCAGATAATTCATTCTACTTATCCCATGTGTTGCTCTGCATGTAGTTTATTTATACATTTCTTACATTTTTGCAGTTGCAGGCATAATGCTGACATTGCTCAGCAATATACTTTAAACAGAAAGCTGACTAAGTTGTTTCACTAATGTATATGGAAATACTACACCCATACATACCAGTTCAAGAAGCAAACTCACATATGGTAAAAATCAATTTACCACATATCCCACTGCTGGACCTACACTGGGGTGTTTGTACACCAGCCAGGAATGGAGCGCCAGGTCAGACGGTTCTTTTCAATGGGGATCACCAGCGATTGCCAAGTGCTGTAGATATGGGGTAACCAGGGCTGCACAAACAGCCAATAAAAAATGAGCCAGATGCACTCTAGGTAATATTCCCCAAGTGCACAACAAACAGATATTATCTCAGCAACTCCAAACACTGTTGCACATTAAAACTTTAACATTTAATAAATATCGTTTAAAAAGTACATATAAAATGGAAGGTACTAATCGCAATTATTCCCCAAGGTTCTTTGGGATACACTTTTAAGAAGTAACTTTACCGTGGCACATATAAGGTGACAGCATCACAATAGTCAGTTACACAAAAATATGAAATGGTCTCACCATTTGTTGAATAAAGGGCAGGAAAACATCAAATGGAGCCAGGCATATCACAGGAGGGATCCGTATAGAAATCCCTGTTCTCAACCTGCCGATAGCCCTTATCCCCAAAATTACTCCTGCCCTAACAAGGGCAGTCCCAAGCTGTCCCTAAATGGTAAGCCCTGGTAATCCCTAGTCCCTACGCGTTTCTTGGTGCATTATTGTCTGCCAATGTCACTACTTGGAAGTGAGTGCTAAACTAGAGCTAGGGAGCAGGCCGTCAATTAGTCCTACCACTGTAGGCTTTTGAATCCTCCAGGAGGAGCGGCTGCCCTTAAGCCACTATAAAAAAAAAAAAAAAAAAAAACTTGATCGTCTTCAGTAGTTGATACCTTTTTAATGGCTAACTCATAATGATGACAAATTACTGACGTTTCGGAACCTCCAGGGTCCTTTATCAAAGTAAATTTAAAACATTTCTGAAGGATGCATATATATATATACAGAGAAGGCACTAAGTGTGTTAGAATTCCAGGAGGAAGGGGGGGGGGGGTTTGTCGAGTCAGGTCCCCTGATGACTGGTGTGCTAATGCACCAAGAAACGAGTAGGGACTAGGGATTACCAGGGCTTACCGTTTAGGGACAGCTTGGGACTGCCCTTGTTAGGGCGGGATTCATTTTAGGGATAAGGGCTATCGGCAGGTTGAGAACAGTGATTTCTATACGGATCCTCCTGTGATATGCTTGCCTCCATTTGATGTTCTGCCAAATTTTTACATAAACCTATGTATGCAGGAACCTGCAGTCCTTGATCTTCTTCCATTGAATGCAGGACCTTTTTGAAGAGCAGAAAGGTCCTGCCGTCAAAGGAAGACAACGACTCAGAAGAGAAGCAGAGTAAGTGTATGTGAGCTGTATATGTGTAGTGTACACCGTACCTGAAGGTAGGGTCTCAAAGGTGTGGGATAGCCTTAAGGTAATATCTGGACATAAACAAAAGGCTGGTCCCCGGAAGAAGGTAGTGGCTTAATGAGCTTAATCTATTCTTTAATAGATTTGACTCCAAACCAACTCTCCCTTCACCAGCATGTCAGTCAACCCCCCCTTCCCTCACAGTTTAAGACTCAACCCCCATTGACTGGCAGTCAATTGAAATCTGGCTATCTGATCCTCAAGGAGTCTCAAGTGTGTAGGGAAATCAAGAGGATTAAAGCAGACAAGAGGATTAAAGCAGACAAGGCCAGAGGACCCGATGGGATAAGCGCAAGAGTTCTTAAAATGTGCAGAGACCAGCTGTTTGGTATTATTACACACATGAACAATATGAGTTTAAAGCTGGGAGTGGTACCTCAACTGTGGAAAACATCTTGTGTGGTACCAGTACCAAAGAAACACAACCCGATGGGCTACAATGACTACCGACCTGTAGCACTGATATCCCATCTGATGAAGGTCCTAGAGAGGCTGGTCCTGACACACCTACGCCCCCTAGTGAGCTCTGCTCTGGACCCCCTCCAGTTTGCCTATCGACCAGGCATTGGGGTAGATGACGCCATCATCCACCTTCTTCACAGAGCTCTCTCTCACATGGAAAAACCCGGGAACACTGTGAGAATAATGTTCTTTGATTTCTCCAGTGCGTTCAACACCATTCAGCCAGGGCTGTTGAGGGAGAAGCTGAACCTTGGTGGAGTGGACCATCACCTGTCCAACTGGATCCTAGACTACCTTCCAACTGGATCCTAGACTACCTGACTAACCGCCCTCAGTATGTGAGAGCCCAGGACTGTGCATCTGAAACTGTGATCTGTAGTACGAGGGCACCACAAGGTACAGTTCTTGCCCCTTTTCTCTTCACACTGTACACTGCTGACTTTAGGGACAACTCATCCAGCTGTTACTTACAGAAGTACTCCGATGACTCTGCTATAGTAGGCCTTATCACTGATGGTGACGATAGGGAATACAGAGACTTAAACCGGGATTTTGTTGAATGGTGCCTTCAGAACCACCTCAGGATGACCAAGGAAGACCAAAGGAAGACCATCCGTCATGGCTATGACTAAGAGACCGGAATGTAGGTCTCAAAATGCGTAGGCTTTTTGATCGTATCTGCTGGATCCATGTTGTAAGACGTTTTATTTTTATATGAAGTAAAGGTTATATTCTATCTTTTTGAAAATTTGGGTGTGCAGGATGCTTTTATATACAAATTTTGCACATATGTAATCCAGCATGCCTGATCTGTCTTTCTCCCCACATCTGTCAGGTGAGAGTCAGGACCCCAAATGTACAGTACATGAAATAGATGTCTTGTTCTGCCAAAATCAGAATCAATGGCTTTCTTCCAATTTGGAAAAGCTCTATAAGGTACAGCCATAATAACATATACCAATGCTATCTCCATATGTTTTGTTTCTATGTATTCACATTTTCCTTTTTGTTCCCCACATTTTTCCTACTGACTTTTCTTTTTTTTTTGTTGTGCTGATAAGTCTTCCATGTCGTCCCTGTGATTTTCTTTCTTTTAGACAGAAGACAATTTTGTATGTTGGAAGATGGCCATACATAAGTAAAAGTGAATGGTGGAATGAGGAATGACTTTGTATCCAAAGCTAGTCGGGTTAGACAGTCATTTGATTAACATTGTGACTTATTATGGTGAGAAAATGCCATCCATGTGTACAGATATCTGAGCGTATATCGGAGACTAGCTGGAATAAGAGGAAATTGATAAGGTGAATACAGAACAAATATGACGACGTGGTTTATTTCACCCCGCAACTTGTAGTTTTCTAAATAAAGCTATAGTTTTATGAGCTTCACCATCTTTAGGCAGAATCCGGTGAATCAGTCTCAACATTGTATAAATATATTGCATATTTATAATATAAATCACATTATATTGTATTAAATAGTTAGAACTATAAATTGTATCTCAATCATACTGAGGACCCGCAATTGGTCCCTCAGCTGATGGTTAACTTTGGAGGCGTTTTCCAGAATTATGCCTGTCCCCCTAGGTGAGCTCAGGTGTTCTTGGGAACACCCTTTAGTTGTTTCCTCATACACGGAGGGGCTACCTTCTTCTTCTAAGGGAGCGTTCACACTACCGTCGGTGTCCGACATGTAGTGTCCGCTCCTAGTGTCCGCTCAAAATCTGTCACGGACACTAGGAGCGGACACTAGATGTGTCCGTGACACCTGTCATTCACTTGAATGGGCATCGGGTGCGTTCTTTTGCACTCCGTGCCCGTCCTTTCCTGACCGCAAGAGAAGATGTCCGACTTCTCAAGCGGACAGAAAAACCCTGCATGCAAGAACGCACCCGATGCCCACTCAAGTGAATGACAGGTGTCACGGACACATCTAGTGTCCGCTCCTAGTGTCCATGACAGATTTTGAGCGGACACTACATGTCGGACACCGACGGTAGTGTGAACGCCCCCTTATAGAAGAGAGACATAATATCACTAGAGTATAGTGGCACGTGTCCATTGGTGCAAATCTTTTATCTGTTACAGCAGATTCCTCGGATCTGTCAGCCTGAATTTTTGATAGACTGCTATAAATACTCCGCTTCAGACAAGATGACTGGTTGCTTGGCCAGCTTTAGTTTTTCTAATTTAGGCCTCAGCAGATTTCATTATCATCCACCAGCACACCCTTGTTTTTCACTAAACCTTTCTTGTTTAGCTTCTTTTACTCATCTTTCCCTCCCTGCCTTCTTTCTTCTTGTGTTTCTCCACTTATTCTTCCACGCACGTCTTAGTGGAGGCCCATCTGAACAAAGAACTTGTGTTAATTTTATTGCTGGATATGTAAATGATTTATTGTGTATACTATATGCTAAAGTGTAATAACTTGTCTGGTTTGCAAATAGTGTTCTCTAAAAAGTTTGTAAGAATTTTGTGTTTCTTTTTGCATCTTAAACATCTAGAAAATGTTGGTCTCCTCTCTGGTGAGTAAGCTTACATAATTTGTACATGTCTAAAAATGATGTAGTTTTGTCCAGCATGAGGCATGCTGTCACTATAGATCCAGGGAAAGCAGGATAAACTCTATATGGCACAGTAGGCAATTTTCATATAGTAATGAAAAATAAACCTTACAAAACTCTATTACAAACCCATAAAGAGTACTAGTTCCCTAAAGGCCATATGTAATCTGATAGTGCTGTCACTCTAACGCTAGGTTCACACCTGCGTTCAGGTCTCCGTTCTGTGGTTTCCGTCTTCTAAATGCAAGAAGACGAAAACCACAGACCGGGTCCGGCCGTTAGCATTTTATGCGCTCCGACGCGAAACCGTTTTTTTTTAAACCGGACACAGAGTACTGCATGTCCGACTCTCTGTCCCGATTTAAAAAAAAAACGGTTTTGCGGCGGAGAGCATAAAAAGCTCACCGCCGCTCACGGCCAGACAGCTTTCAAACCCATTCAAATAAATGGGTATGAAAGAGTCCTGCAGGTTTCCGTCTCCTGCCTCTGTTTTCTGCAGGAAACGGAAACCTGCAGAATGGAGACTGGGCGCAGATGTGAACGAGCCCTAAGCATTTTGTTTTTACAAACCTATTCAGCTGTTCCAAAGATATAAGTCCTGTCAGTGTTACCGTCCAATTGGATAGACCCTAATTTGTATTAAAGGGATCCTGTCTTTCAAAGACATTTTTTTTTTCTAACACGTGGAAATAGCCTTAAGAAAGTCTATTCTTCTACCTTTCGTTGCCTTCTCCGCACCGTCGTTCACTTGAAATTCCGTTTTTTCTCTGTATGTAAATAAGTTCTCTCACAGCACTGGGGGCGGGCCCCAGTGCTCAAACAGTACTGGGGGCATCCCCAATGCTGCCAGAGAACTCTCCAGCGCTGCCTCCATCTTCTTCTGGAACGAGGTCTTCACCACGTCTTCTTCTGGCGGTGTCTTCTAACTTCTAGGCCTCAGGCCTAGGGCAAACTAACTGCGCATGACCGCCGGCTACGAGAAAATGGCCGCTTCCAACACTGTGTAAGCAGCCATTTTTCTTGCAGCCGCGAGCATGCGCAGTTGGCTTGCCTTAGGCCTAGTAATTAGAAGACGTGGTGAAGACCTCGTTCCAGAAGAAGATGGAGGTGGCGCTGGAGAGTTCTCTGGCATAATTAGGGCCGCCCCCAGTGCTGTTTGAGCGCTGGGGCCCACCCCCAGTGCTGTGAGAACTCATTTGCATACCGAGAAAAAACGGAATTTCAAGCGAACGGCGGCACGGAGAAGACAACGAAAGGTAGAAGAATAGCCTTTCTTAGGCTATTTCCACGTGTTAGTTAGTATACTCTAATTAGCATCAACAGTAAAAAGGGCTTATATCTTTGGAACAGCTAAACAGCTTTGTATAAACCAATAAAACTAAATGCTCAGGGCGACTTATCCGATAAGGTATGTTTATTGGCTTTTTAAACCTGGTGACAGGTTGACTATATGCATTGTAATGCCAATATATATTATATTATCTAAGTACTTGTATTTAAATGAGTTTAATGATTTTAAGTAGATTTCAAATTAAAATGTGAGATATTTGAAGCATAAAAATGTTTCAGAAATTCAATACCTTATCTGATCCTACAAGGTTAGGATATCAGTGTCTGGAGAACCATCTGCTGGGACCCACACCAATCAGGTATATAAGGGTCCTTGTGTAAATGGAGAGTGGTGTAAATGTTTGGCCCCTGTGTCAGTCACTTGTATAGGACTTCAGAGACTATGATCTCCATCAGTCCCATAAAAAGTAAATGGAGTCTGTGGCTACCACCTGGTGCACATAGGGCACTTAGGGACCTTTGTTTTCTTGGTCGGCGTGGGTGCCAGTACTTATAATATAGGGAATATCATTTCCATATGGACTTCCATGTCCATACTAGCCAATAAGCAGCTGAACAAATGTTCATAGGATTGCTTATTTGCTTCATAGCAAAATTCCTTCAGAGGTGTAGTTTCTAAAATGGGGTAATTTACTAGGGTTTCCACAGTTCTCAGCAAATGTGTCCAAAATCTCAGTGGAGTTTCTTCCCTTATATACGCCCCGCCATGTCCTCAAGCAGCAGCAGTCTCTGGACAAAGCCCATGTGGTGGGTAAAACATACGTCAGAAGTTAGGTGGGGAGACAGGGTTTAGTTTAGGGGTTAATTTTTATTTTATCCCACACAATCCCTTTAAGTAAAATATTTGAAAGATCTCTGAATCTGCCATCTACGTATAATATGTACCAATAAGGCTCCATGAAATCTACTCCACAGTTCCTCAGTAATGGTGCATATCTGGTGGATGTGCCCCAGTCTTCTTGGGCTTGAATCATTAGGCTCATATAAGAGGCAGTTGACATTCATTGCCCTAGAACTCCAGCAATTTGTCTCCTTTATAGATAAACCATCCCTGTGCTGACCAGTTGCTTTTAGACTGGCACAATGGCATACATCTACTCTGCATCTCTCTGCAGTTCATAATAGGATTAACTCATCCACACTCCAGCAAAAGATCTAATACCATGGAACACTTCTAGCAGGTCTTCCAACCATGGCATCGTCCTCTTACTCCCCAGATATTGGTTATTTTATTTCTTTATAACAAGGTAATGTTTCTCTCCCCCCCCCCTTTTTATTTCATGCCCGCTGAGTCTCACTCTAGAAAATACTCCCTGATATTATAAAGTTTGTAAAATTACCATTGTGTATATCTGCCTGCCTATAATGTACAATATACAATCTCTGTGTAGGCATTGGCAATAATTTGTTTGTGACAAAGTTTAACCAGAACACGCTGTATGCCATTCAATGGTGGATCTATCTACAAGACTCTCTTTGGGCTAAAATCCAAAAAAACATAATACATGAGCACTCCTTCAGAGTCTTAAAAGGTCATGGCCAACTCTTTCAGGACTAGTCCATACATCCCCTAGTGTAACATGTAGCCATGAAAACTTTAAAGAACATTCCAGACAAATCTGATCTACCGTGTTACAACTAGGGTCTGGGGGACACTGCAAGACATTGTTTGTTTTTTTGTTTTTTGAACTAGGAATAACACAACGTAAGTGTGCATTCACACTAAGTATACGCTTATCTCATTCTGAGCTTCAAATACGTTCAGAATCAGCACGTACAAAGCAGATCCCATTTATTTCAATGGGAGCCGGCGTACGTGCGCTCCCCATTGAAATGAATGGGCTGCTTTTTTTCCCTATTGGTTTCAATGTGATACGCACGTGTTTTAACGTTCAGAATCAGTCAGCGTATACTCAGTGTGAATGCACCCTAAGTGTATAGACTATGATTTGGCTTTTTAGGTAGTTGGATCAAATGCAACCTATAGTAATGCAGACAGAACCTACCATTTCTTCTGATGGTCTTGCATATAAAATTCTAAATTCATAGGTTATCATGTTCATCTACTGAATCTCATCCTAATTTTGAAAAAGGATATGAAAAAAAAAAAAGACCCATTAAACCAATTGGGTAATACAAAAAGTCATCATATATAGTACTTTATTTTTGTTTCCCCAGCAATATATGCTACTTTAATAATGTGATCCATAAGTTCTGTTCTTTGAAATTTTTTAAACATTTTTTGTAGACCATGTGAGCTGTGCGTTTGATCATGGTTTCCGCTTCTTATATTTATTTCAGAAGTTTTCTTCTTCAGTCTCAATTTTCACGCATATAGCAAACACAATATACAATCCACAATTAATGAAAAGCAGGCGCAGGAAGTTTAGCTATATACGTTTATATTTCATAGATATTTTTTAAAACTTTGATTTATTTTTTTTTTACTATTTTTGCTGTAATTGCATCACTTTAAATACATGTCTTAACACACAACATATATCAAGTACTAAACTTTTTTTTTAATCTCCAGGCTACAAAAAGACTAACATTTCACAGTCACAAAAGAGGCTGGAACATTAGTTCATTCATTAAATCCATTTGGTACAGAATACGACATTTACAAAGAGACTTCATTGAAAATACAACCACCATCTACAGTTTTGGTCAAGCAAAGTAAAACATAAGAGCAAATGGAATAAAGGTATGAGCAAAGAAGTCATACAGAGGAATTGTTAAAATGCCACGTGATTATTAAAATGAACAGAAAAAGGAATTGTACACAATCATACGAAAAATTGGGCCTGGAAATAAAACAGGAAAAACAATGCAATATTGAAAAACCAATATCAGATCCTCAAATATCTTTGGAACATCGAGAGGTGAATGGGAAATTTCTTACTTATAATCAGTAAATTAGTGCAAAAGAACAGGAATGTTGGCCGATACTGAGATCTATATACGTATTTTGTGCTTAAGGTTTTCCTTTCCAGATATACTGACAGATTTACAGACTTCTTAAGAAGTTTGTCTTAGAAGGTGTTCCAGTTTGCTGTCGTAACACTGTAAGGGCCAAGGGAACGGTTATGGTGTGAATAAACACTCCCTGTGTAGTTTAAGTAATATTACTGATTATTTAAGTACTTCTTCATAAGAACATGAAGTGGAAATCCGCCTAAGGCTCTGTGCACACAGCCAAAATACCACAGTAGCCATAGATTTAGTGCCAAGGAGAGGATTAGATTCCATCCCATGGGACGTTGCTTTGGAAAGGCTTTCCGGATCTCTGAAGAAGGGATCCTGGAGCGGTAACTATATGGCACCTACATGGAACTGCTTTCACAGGGCAGGCATACACTTCGTCCCTGGATTACATGGTGTTGCAGTATGGCACAATGAAGGGTGTCTTGCATTTTTGTTTCTAGTATCATTAGATTATACATGATGCCACCTTGTACATTATATATGCAAATATTTTAGTACTGTCAATAAGTTTATTATGGATGGAACTTTGGTTTTTTTTTTTTTTTTACAACATAACAGAATAATACAAGCAAGAATGTTCCATCCTACTTGCTGGATTCTTGCTGCTTTGATGACCAATTGGTGTGTATCCTAGCTAAAATCCCTTTCGATCAGGAGACAGTCGGTGAAGTTGCTGAAATAGTAGGGCCCACCACAGTATTACTGACGTGACATCACATTCTCAGTCCAGCGCAGTCAAGGTTGGACTTAAAATTGCCTCAAGTGTTTTTTGTACGTTAGCAGCATTCAATAAATATTACATGTATCAATAAATGTTCTATGCAAAGCTATGCATAAAGCAGAGACTGTACTGTAGTGAATGAAAGTTTAGGTTCAAATCACAAATCTACACTATATATATATATATATATATATATATATATATATATATATATATACACACACACACACATACAGTGGGGCAAAAAAGTATTTAGTCAGTCACCAATAGTGCAAGTTCCACCACTTAAAAAGATGAGAGGCATCTGTAATTTACATCATAGGTAGACCTCAACTATGAGAGACAAAATGAGAAAACAAATCCAGAAAATCACATTGTCTGATTTTGTAAGAATTTATTTTCAAATTATGGTGGAAAATAAGTATTTGGTCAATAACAAAATTTCATCTCAATACTTTGTTATATATCCTTTGTTGGCAATGACAGAGGTCAAACGTTTTCTGTAAGTCTTCACAAGGTTGGCACACACTGTTGTTGGTATGTTGGCCCATTCCTCCATGCAGATCTCCTCTAGAGCAGTGATGTTTTGGGGCTGTCGCTTGGCAACACGGACTTTCAACTTCCTCCAAAGGTTTTCTATAGGGTTGAGATCTGGAGACTGGCTAGGCCACTCCAGGACCTTGAAATGCTTCTTACAAAGCCACTCCTTCGTTGCCCTGGCGGTGTGCTTTGGATCATTGTCATGTTGAAAGACCCAGCCACGTTTCATCTTCAATGCCCTTGCTGATGGAAGGAGGTTTGCACTCAAAATCTCACGATACATGGCCCCATTCATTCTTTCATGTACCCAGATCAGTCGTCCTGGCCCCTTTGCAGAGAAACAGCCCCAAAGCATGATGTTTCCACCCCCATGCTTTACAGTAGGTATGGTGTTTGATGGATGCAACTCAGTATTCTTTTTCCTCCAAACACGAAAAGTTGTGTTTCTACCAAACAGTTCCAGTTTGGTTTCATCAGACTATAGGACATTCTCCCAATACTCTTCTGGATCATCCAAATGCTCTCTAGCAAACTTCAGACGGGCCCGGACATGTACTGGCTTAAGCAGTGGGACACGTCTGGCACTGCAGGATCTGAGTCCCTGGCGGCGTAGTGTGTTACTGATGGTAGGCTTTGTTACATTGGTCCCAGCTCTCTGCAGTTCATTCACTAGTTCCCCCCGCGTGATTCTGGGGGTTTTGCTCACCATTCTTGTGATCATTTTGACCCCACGGGGTGAGATTTTGCATGGAGCCCCAGATCGAGGGAGATTATCAGTGGTCTTGTATGTCTTCCATTTTCTAATTATTGCTCTCACAGTTGATTTCTTCAATCCAAGCTGGTTGCCTATTGCAGATTCAGTCTTCCCAGCCTGGTGCAGGGCTACAATTTTGTTTCTGGTGTCCTTTGACAGCTCTTTGGTCTTCACCATAGTGGAGTTTGGAGTCTGACTGTTTGAGGGTGTGCACAGGTGTCTTTTTATACTGATAACAAGTTTAAACAGGTGCCATTACTACAGGTAATGAGTGGAGGAAAGAGGAGACTCTTAAAGAAGAAGTTACAGGTCTGTGAGAGCCAGAAATCTTGATTGCTTGTAGGTGACCAAATACTTATTTTCCACCATAATTTGCAAATAAATTCTTACAAAATCAGACAATGTGATTTTCTGGATTTGTTTTCTCATTTTGTCTCTCATAGTTGAGGTCTACCTATGATGTAAATTACAGACGCCTCTCATCTTTTTAAGTGGTGGAACTTGCATTATTGGTGACTGACTAAATACTTTTTTGCCCCACTGTATATACGCGCGCTGAGGAGGCAGTCAATGCCAGAATACAAGAGACAAAATGTCTTGTGATGTTGCACAGAGATCACCAACAAGACAATGCTTTTAAGAACATTACAAAGGGAGATAAAACATCTCCTGATCCTAACAAGACAAGCCAGTCTTTACTGCTTGAATGTATTTCACTAATGTGTTTCAAAATTCAATTCCAAGAGTTTCTTGGAATTCATCAGACAGCTGGCCTAAACATGTATGTGGATGATCCTTCAGTAGGGAAAAATGTAAACTATACATTCAATGGAGGTTAGGAGCAGATCTGGTGGAATGGAGATTTCTTTTAGTGGTATCGGCATTGGCTACATAAAGCTAAGTTCTCATTTTGTTTGTTAACAAACATGTTCTTTTCCATTTTTATTTTTACACTGGTGTAAATGCAGATGGAGAAGGCTATGTCTGCATGTGTCATTCCAGTTCTGTTTAAGTCCATTGCTCTCATCCTAGGATGGATGAGAGAAACAGACTTTAAAGCCAAGTTCAGTTTGTAGAGTGACATCCTTCTTGTTGGTTAGGTCTTCTTAGTTCAGCTTTCAAATAGCCAATAAACAATAGTCAATGTTGCTAGCATATTTGGGTAATATTCTAATCTGCTGTGTGGGGATTTCTATGTCAGTAGTGTGCATGCACTTTGGTTTCATTGAGCCAAGTCCCTTCACATCTGCATTCAGGCCATTCCATTCCCCTATCTGCATGAAATATGCAGATAGAAATCCTGCTTGCAGTACTTTCCTCTCTGCATTTTTCATGCGGAAAACACACAGACCCATTATAGTCTATGCGTTCTGCGGGTTTCCTTAAGTAACTGGTTTTTATGCATATAGGCTTCTGTTCGGGGAATCCCAAGCATACTCTCCGAACAGAAACATGAACACAGATGTGAATCGGGTCTCAGATCTTGAGATACTAATTGAGATAGCTGACATAATTAAAGGGGTTGCCCAAAAACCACCACTATCTACAGACTAGGAGACAGATCTCTGACTGCTGGGTTCTGTATGGATACCAGAGTATATCACCTGGGTATTTTAAGCACTTCCATTCTGTTAAATTTTGCTTCAGTAGCTATACACGTTTGTGCACGTGAGAATCAAGGAGTAATCCACTCGTAGTATTATGTGAAATTATATCTGTTGTTCATTTACTTACAGACCTTAAAAGCGGTTTACATAGATACAGTCCAGTCATATTAATGTGACCACTGCCTACTTTTGATGTCAACGTTAAATAACCAATCACAGAAGGCACGTGTCATCAGCCATCTGGGTGCACTCATCATTGTGGAAGGCACAATGGATCAACACAAGTATGCATCTATCCCTGTGGACCATGTTCACCCCTACATGAGAATTGTTTTTCCTCAGGATGATGGCATCTACCAGCAGGACAATGTGACGTGTCATAAAGCTCAGAGTGTACGTGTGTTGTTCGAGGAGCACCAGGATGAGTTTACCGTACTCCCCTGGCCAGCAAATTCCCTGGACTTGAACCCAATTGAGAATCTGTGGGACCACCTCGATCGGGTTTTACACGCCATGGATGCTCAACCGCGTAACCTAGCACAGCTGACATGCTTTGGCATGGCTCGACACCCCTTCTTTTCCTGCACGTCTCGCAGCGGTCTGCTCTGCCAAAGGTGGTTATTCTGGATTTTGACAGGTGGTCACATTAATGTGACTGGACTGTGTAGATTTTAATATGGAGGTTAATTGTAACAGTTGGAAGTGATTTTTCACTGAACTAGGATCTGTTTTCAATAACAGACAACCTCCAACACTTAACACCACCACCAACCCCCCCCCCCAAAAAAAAAAAAAATAAAAAAAAAAATCCAGTATTGGTATTCCTTAGACGCATTCTACATTGTCTTACCATTGCATTATGGATGTGATAAACGCCCGTTCTACCATGGGTACATATGGGAATGTATCACCACATTAGGCCGTAGCCATACAATACTGGACTTTATGGTGTAGGAAAGGGACGACATTATATTACAATGATTAGTTCATATGTCTTAGTAGGAAATGACCAAACTTGTGTGATACATTCTATTACAGAAAACAACTGGCACCAGTCTATATATTTCACAGTAGTATATAACTATATAGTCATGGTCATTCTTTTCACCAGTTCTAACACAAGGCTACAATAATGCTTCATGGTGTATTGGACAATCCTTCAATGTGAAATAATAATAGGCTGAACATGAACTCTCAATGTCCTTTGAGTTTGTTATAACCTCCAGGCACTAAACCCTCAAAATGAACACAGACCTATTGGACATTAGGCAAGACAGAAACGTCCAGCTTTTGTCAATAAAAATGTCAGATACGAGTTGTTCTGAATCAGTTCAGAATTCAGACTATCCCTGAAATATTACTCAGACATGTCAGGAGGGCTTTAAATCTGATAAATCTTTAAGTAATTGTACTACCCATGAAATGGCCATTCTGGAGCATCTTTTCTTGTAAATCGGCTCCATCTTATGAATAAATTGACACCTGGCTCTTCCCATTCCACTTGTCAATAGGATATGTGCCTACCTGACAACACCCCAAGTGGTAACAGCTAGCTGTCAATTTAAAAGAAAATGGGGGCAACACGGTGGCTCAGTGGTTAGCATTGCAGCACTGGAATCCTGGGTTTAAATCCTACCAAGGACAACATCTGCAAGGAGTTTGTATGTTCTCCCTGTGTTTGCATGGATTTCCTCCCATTCTACGAAGACATACTGATAGGGAAAAATGTAGATGGTGAGCCCTAGATGGGGCTCACCATCTACATAAAAAAAAAAAAAAAAAAAAAAAGCTCCAGCGTGGTTATATAATGGGATATACAAGAATTTAGTAAAATAAACATGTCAAGTCTTCTTTAAAAATAAGATTCTTTGGAAATTTCAAGTCTCTTTCCTTATCACAGTTGCCTATATACAGGCAAATAAACTCCAGTATTAAAATGTAGCTGATAAAATGATGTTCTGACAAGTTGGTCACTATGAGAGGAAAAATGACCAAAGATCTCTGACATCTGGGACAATGCTACAGTAGTCTTCAGTGTAAACTAGTCACTTAGCACTAGCTAGTCATACAATGCAGGCAGAAGATACACTAATGCTAGATATATAAAAAAACACGAAAACTTGGTGATCTTCAGTAGTTGATACCTTTTTAACCCCTTCCCGCCGATGGCATTTTTTGATTTTCGTTTTTCGTTTTTGACTCCCCTCCTTCTAAACCCCATAACTTTTTTATTTCTCCGCTCCCAGAGTCATATGAGGTCTTAATTTTTGCGGGACAATTTTTTCTTCATGATGCCACCATTAATTATTCTATATAATGTACTGGGAAGCAGGAAAAAAATTCAGAATGGGGTGGATTTGAAGAAAAAATGCATTTCTGCGACTTTCTTACGGGCTTTGGTTTTACGGCGTTCACTGTGCAGCCAAAATGACATGTCCCCTGTATTCTGTGTTTCGGTACGGTTCCAGGGATACCAAATTTATATGGTTTTATTTACATTTTGACCCCTAAAAAAAATTCCAAAACGGTGTTAAAAAATTTTTTTTCTAAAAGTCGCCATATTCCGACGGCCGTAACTTTTTTATACATAGGTGTACGGGGATGCATAGGGCGTCTTTTTTTGCGGGGCCGGGTGTACTTTTTAGTTCTACCATTTTCGGGAAATGTTATTGCTTTGATCACTTTTTATTCAAATTTTTAGCAGAATTAAAACAGTGAAAAAACGGCGGTTTGGCACTTTTGACTATTTTTCCTGCTACGGCGTTTACCGAACAGGAAAAATATTTGTATAGATTTGTAGAGCGGGCGATTTCGGACGCGGGGATACCTAACATGTATATGTTTCACAGTTTTTAACTACTTTTATATCTGTTCTAGGGAAAGGGGGGTGATTTGAACTTTTAATACTTTTTATATTTTTTTATATTTTTTTTACTTTTTTTTAATTTTTTTTTTGCATTTATTAGACCCCCTAGGGGTGTTGAACCCCAGGGGGTCTGATCACTAATGCAATGCATTGCAAAAAAGCATCATCTCTTTTGCAGGCTGTATACACCAGCCTGCAAAAGAGAGAATTTGCAGACTGGCTGGGAGCCCTTAACAAGGCTCCCGGCTGTCATGGCAACGGGGGGGGGGGGGTCGGCCCTGGAGCATGCTCCAGGAGCCGGCGATCCCTGCCAAAATGGCGGCGCCCATGCGCCGCCGGGAAGATGGCGCCTCCGGCGCCTTTGACAGCAGCGCCGGAGGGGTTAATGCCTCCCATCGGTCCGGGGACCGATCAGAGGCATTAGAGCCGGTTGTCTACTGCTTGAAGCAGTAGACACCCGGCGGCTATGACGGCCGCCCGGCTCCCGGGCGGTCGCCATAGTTACAGACCCGACACGCGCCGTACTATTACGGCGCATGTCGGGAAGGGGTTAATGGCTAACTCATAATGATGACAAATGGCTAACGTTTTGAAGCGCAAAGGCTCCTTTAAAAGGCTTACATTAAAAAGGTATCAACTACTGAAGATCACCAAGTTTTCGTGTTTTTTTATATTTCCAACCCACTGGCTAACACGGTACAACAACGAACATTTTCCTAATGCTAGATAGGAAGCCTGGTATGTCAGGAATGGCCAGTGCATAAATGTGTATTCCATTAAAACCATTGGAAACCTTGCTTTAGGAAAGCCATATTATTCAGAATACATCCTCCAGTCAAAAGTACACCGACTAACAGTATATACAGTATAGGCTGAAGAACTGCTGCCAACCATTCCTCCAATCTGGTTCCCTAATAAGATTCCTCTCTAGAAGGCCACTGACTCCTAATGTACAGAGCTTGTGACCCCATTCCCAGCACCTATAGCAGAAGCATGGAGGCAACTTGGAAGGAAAAGAGGCCACCGGTCACGGTTTTCACTAGTGTGGTGTTGCTTTAAGGAAACAAAGAATGAGGTAAATTGTCTTCTAGATGAACATTGAAATGTAAGAGAAATGGACACAATGTTACCAGTATTGATAAAGTGCTGCTTACTGTAAACTGTCAGAGCAATTTAATTTATCTGGAGCCAGAGATGTTGAGTGCAATATAAATCTAATGTCATTATCTATCCTGTCCAGCAGAAGCCAAACTTGGCTTCAGTGGTACTGTTGGGAATCAGCGAGCGCCATGATACAATTCTTATGTCCTCTGAATGACACTGATATTATCAGCTAGTATGTGACTATTAAATGGCTCTCTCTATGTGCTATGGATAGATGAGGACGGAACCTGAATTAGTACGCAGCAAATTCATAGCGGAACTGAGCGCAGAGTCTCAAAGGTCGTCTGTAACATGTAGTTTGTGGATGGCGAGGACTCCTGAATGTCTGAGGTCTATAGAAAGGACACAGAACATGAGAATACTAAACACGACTATACGGATACGATTCTTCACTACATATTTATATTCTCGACTAGTCACACTAGGGACCATTACATTTACTTCCATGCTATATTATAACAGTCCATAGTGTTATTTGTAACTAAAAATGTCAGAGGTTCCTCCAATGACAATAATACACTAGCTAGCATTGAGTGGAGCCGCACTGCAATGTACCGACACTTCTCCAGTGCTTATGTGCTACATCATCTGCTTCACACAAAGCAGCACCATCTGCAAGCTAAAAACGTCAGCTATTGCACTCTATAAATAAAGACTAAATTCACAATAGGTTATGGACCCCGAGATGTTAATTGTAGACTCCAGCTCCAGAATGAAGGGTGCACTGATCATCCACCCCCATTGGATTGTACAAACGTAAGCACATAAGGTTCATGACGGAAAGACAAACTTATTATACACATGGAGTTATAAATAAAATAGAATATAGCACGCTGCTAGCAATAACCCTCCAGCTTTAAAGACATTTCAACATTCACTTCTGATTTTTTTTTTTTTTTTATGCATTGCCGAATTTCCACGCTACATGCTGGGAAAGTGCGGTAAATCACACATCTCTGTAGTTCTAGATTTAGTTTCTGGCCTTGTTGTGTAGCTTTCACTGTAAACCATAAGAACGTAGGTTGAGAACATGTGAATCTATCCCAGCATGCAGCATGGACAATAGACAGTAGATGCTGACGGGTCTCTAACAGGGTTACTAACCTTTATTTCTCATAGACACTCAGAAATTTTACAAACTGGAAAAGAACAACAAGAAATATACAACTATAGTTCAGATCATATGCAGACATTAGCAGCGTTTACTGTGAGATGAATGAACTTTCCACTCAAAATCTTAAAGAAGACCTTTCACCATTTTGGGAACATGCTGTTTAATGCACTGCTAGAAAGCTAGAAGGCCGCACGTCCCCAAATTGGTGAAAGGTCCTCTTTAAAGGATGAATCCATTTTTTTTTTATTTTTTTTTTAAATTATGGACACTGGTCAATGGTCTTGTATATTCATATCATGGATGTCCAGTCATTTCCCAAAACTTCTCACACTGTTATAAAATAACAAAAAGCCATACACACCCTATAGATTCCCTGCCATTTGTGTTCCCTGTACTTCCTGCTCTAGTGTCCTGGCACAGACATGTGACTTCTACAGCCAATCACGGGCTGGAGCAGTGACCTCCCTGACGTAGCCAGGGCACTTCTATAGTCAGTGACTGGCCCAAGGGATCACGTCTGTGTCCGGAAGTCATCAGGAAACAGTTTGGCGGTGTACCGTAAACTGCGAGGGACTGGCGAATATGACTTTGTGATTTTATACCAGTCTAAGGAGTTTTCTTAGTTTAAAAAAAATTAAAGGGGAGGAGAGCATGGAGACCAGGTCAAGCCTCTCGACTTTGATCTCCATATCTTATATATTATCTACGTGGGATCTAATGAATATATGGATGATTGGCAACACAACTACACGGAAACAAATCATGAAAAATTGCAATCTATAAGCATAACTTAAAGCCAGATTTATGACTGAAGGTTCCCTTATTTGGGACATCTAGATAGATTAGCTACACCCCACTCCTGTCCAAATGTTCATATGTACCATTTTACAGACAGTACTTTAATGGTGAAAACTACATGGCAGCATAAGGAAACCAAAAGAGGGTGAAAGTCTTCAGAATACAACACAAGAAATCTTATGACATTAGCAGCGTTTCCATATTCTCTGAGGTCCCAAATGCACAATTGTGCAATGCCTTATTTCAGTAGTGACATTTCTACATAGGTTCTCATTCACAACATGGTAACAGTACATAATAAACATTCCCTGCACTTGTTGATGATTCCTTCATGTCAGTTTATTGCCATGTATTAATGGGATGACGTACACGGAGATGTCATCCCCTGAGCCCAGCCTGTCATTGGATATTCTCCAACCTCTGTCCTTCAGGACACCTCTAGCACGCATCACCAGGTCCTGAGCGGCCAGCGTATACCTGCCAAGAGAGAGGACCACAAATTATACAACACTTTCCAGCAGATAAATACTACTTCTAGGACTTTCTGGAACCTTTGCCTTGTATTGATCATATAAGCACTTAGATGTATTAAAGGCAAGATCATTTATTATTTAATAACAGATTCTATGTCCTGGAGGTGACAAAAAAATAGCCTGTTTTATGAATATCCATGAAAAAGAGCGGCATTCCATGTCATGTGTTCAAGGACTAAGAAAACTCCTTAAGGAGAGTGCCTTTGCAGGTGTATGGAGTCTTAAAAGCCATTGGGATGATTATGGCTCAGACCCACAAAGATCTGACACATATATTATTTTAATTATATAACCCTACAAGGTTTTCTCTACAAACATTTGTTTGAAATGTACTTAAAGGGGTTGTCTAAGAAACAAGAATCCCCCTCTATCCACAAGAACAAGAATACCGGTCTGATTGGAGTCCCGGAGCATGAATGGAGTGGTGGTTGTCCATGTCATCTGCTGCCCTATTCAACTCTATGCAACTGACCAACAGTGTCAGGGTAATAATACGGTGGAAATGCAAAACTGTTCAAACAAGGGGACTCAAGACCACTGATCTCTGTGAACAGGGAATAAATCTTATGTGTGTGACAACCTATTTAGTATAGATTTAACATGTGAGATATCTCTATCGATGTGAAGGTCTGGATGTCTATAAAGGACAGACAAAAACAAATGCCTGAATCATCCGATTCCAACCTTAGTATATAGATAAATTAGGGATCTGAGAAGGTTTTTTGGGAAGGTTCTAACCTAGTAGGCCATAAGTTTTAAAGAAGGACAGCAACTGCTAGTTGATACTTTGAACCCACAGGGTTAACTTAAACCCCCTTAAGGAAAAGGCCCCATTTTTCAAACCTGATCTATGTCACTTTACAGGACATAACTTTATGACACATTGTGCTTCATCTTGGTGGTAAACACTGATTAATATTTTATGCATTTAATTAATTAAAACAAATAAACAAAACGGAGTTTGGTGAAAATTTGGAAATATTTCCAATTTTCAAAATGCGAGTTGCTCTACCACATCACTGCTTTATCCTGCCATCATCTTTTAATCTTGAATTGATTTAGGATGTTAGAAGGCTTACAAGTCTAATATAATTTCCAAAACCTATGTGGTTAAGGACCAGGACAGGTTTGTGAGGCGAGATGGCATAAAATAGTTACTTCTGTTTCCAGAATGTCGTCGTGTTACAGGTTTTTGAGATTGGATTGTAAAATAGCAAAATAAACAGTAAGTGCTAGTTCACACAGTTTTTTTGAAGGCAGATTTTAAAACGGAAACCGCCTACTAAAAAGTCTCCAATGTCTCTTCAATGGGAGCCGCTCGCTCCCCCCCCCCCAGGAGGGGGATGGCGTTACGGAATGCCGATGCACTACACCGCCATCCCGTTGCAGCTAGCTGCGCGGAGGCTTCACATAATGGAAAAGCTTTCCCCCGGGTAAACATACCTGAATAAGGCATGCTAAAAATCAGATCACTGTTAAGTAGAAAATGTTAAAAAATATATATACAGTCCTATGAAAAAGTTTGGGCACCCCTATTAATCATTTTTAGTTCTAATTATTTTGGTGTTTGCAACAGCCATTTCAGTTTGATATATCTAATAACTGATGGACACAGTAATATTTCAGGATTGAAATGAGGTTTATTGTACTAACAGAAAATGTGCAATATGCATTAAAACAAAATTTGACCTGTGCAAAAGTATGGGCACCTCAACAGAAAAGTGACATTAATATTTAGTAGACCCTCCTTTTGCAAAGATAACAGCCTCTAGTCGCTTCCTGTAGCTTTTAATCAGTTCCTGGATCCTGGATGAAGGTATTTTGGACCATTCCTCTTTACAAAACAATTCAAGTTCAGTTAAGTTTGATGGTCGCTGAGCATGGACAGCCCGCTCTCAAATGATCTGAAAACAAAGATTGTTCAACATAGTTGTTCAGGGGAAGGATACAAAACGTTGTCTCAGAGATTTAACCTGTCAGTTTCCACTGTGAGGAACATAGTAAGGAAATGGAAGACCACAGGGACAGTTCTTGTTAAGCCAAGAAGTGGCAGGCCAAGAAAAATATCAGAAAGGCAGAGAAGAAGAATGGTGAGAACAGTCAAGGACAATCCACAGACCACCTCCAAAGAGCTGCAGCATCATCTTGCTGCAGATGGTGTCACTGTGCATCAGTCAGCAATACAGCGCACTTTGCACAAGGAGAAGCTGTATGGGAGAGTGATGAGAAAGAAGCCGTTTCTGCAAGCACGCCACAAACAGAGACGCCTGAGGTATGCAAAAGCACATTTGAACAAGCCAGCTTCATTTTGGAATAAGGTCCTGTGGACTGATGAAACAAAGATTGAGTTGTTTGTTCATACAAAAAGGCGTTATGCATGGCGTCCAAAAAAAAAAACAGCATTCCAAGAAAAACACTTGCTACCCACTGTAAAATTTGGTGGAGGTTCCATCATGCTTTGGGGCTGTGTGGCCAATGCCGGCATCGGGAATCTTGTTAAAGTTGAGGGTCACATGGATTCCACTCAGTATCAGCAGATTCTTGAGAATAATGTTCAAGAATCAGTGACAAAGTTGAAGTTACGCCGGGGATGGATATTTCAGCAAGACAATGATCCAAAACATCGCTCCAAATCGACTCAGGCATTCATGCACAGGAACAATTACAATGTTCTGGAATGGCCATCCCAGTCCCCAAACCTGATTATCATTGAACATGTGTGGGATGATTTGAAGAAGGCTGTCCATTCTCGGCGACCATCAAACTTAACTGAACTTGAATTGTTTTGTAAAGAGGAATGGTCCAAAATCCCTTCATCCAGGATCCAGGAACTGATTAAAAGCTGCAGGAAGTGACTAGAGGCTGTTATCTTTGCAAAAGGAGGATCTACTAAATATTAATGTCACTTTTCTGTTGAGGTGCCCATACTTTTGCATCGGTCAAATTTTGGTTTAATGCATATTGTACATTTTCTGTTAGTACAATAAACCTCATTTCAATCCTGAAATATTACTCTGTCCATCAGTTATTAGATATATCAAACTGAAATGGCTGTTGCAAACACCAAAATAATTAGAACTAAAAATGATTAAGATTAATAGGGGTGCCCAAACTTTTTCATAGGACTGTGTATATATATATATATATATATATATATATATATATATATATATATATTCTAAAAATAACTGGAGGAATTTTGTAAGGAATTTGTAGCTTACACACTATTTGGCAATGTTATACAAGCTATGAATCCCCCCACTCCACTATAAGGTTATTTACTGTGCTTATGTATACTTCTGGAATAAATTGTTCTGTATTATAAATGGCCATTTTCCATACACACCTGTGAGGGTCATCGGGATCACAGCATGCAAGAAAGTTTGTAATAGCTTCAGACACTTCTTCATTTAATAAGACATCCCAGAGACCATCTGTTGCCAAAACCAGCACATCATCTGCACCATGCTCGTATTGCAAAAGATCATAAACTCGTACCTGTAATACAAAAAACAATATGTAGAGAAAAAATACATTCACGTGACACTAATGTGGTCTTATATGTCTCATACCTCCATGTTACAATACAACGAAACAACTCCCTGCAGAAATGACAGCACTCAGAGGTGATGGTATACATTACTGAATTTATCTTATGTTTCTTTTGGGGATGGTTCTAGGAAATAAAGTTTAAAGAGGACCTTTCACCACTTGGGGCACATGCGGTTTTATACACCGCTAGAAAGCAGACAGATTTCCCGTTCTGTGCCCCTGATGAAGAGTTGTCAGTCAATCAGTCAGGAATGCCCTTCCTCACAGTAGAGTCTATAGCTCTGTACAGTGAGAGCGGGGAGGAGCGCCTCCCTTACTCCTAATAGTGCTCGTCCATAGACAAGTATGGGGGGGGGGGGGCTTTATTCGGCACACTGTCGGCTTTCTAGCAGTGTGCTCCATAAGGTGAAAGGACCTCTTTAAAGGGGTTATCCATTGAGTATAAAAAGTTCTCAGATGTCCAGGGTAATAATATTGAAACACCGGCTTACCCAAAGCATCCACATCCCCTTATTCCAATGCTTACTAAGATTGGCTGAGAGGAAGCACACACTCACTCGCATGTACTTTACTGTAGGTAGTAATTCAGCACAGAAGTTAACAATAGTTGCTAAAACACAGCAGAAATTGAACAGAATTTCCCTCAGGAGGATTGCTGAGAAAATCACTGGACTAACTATGTGCAGTACACAGCAGTCTCCCTGTTCTCATAGATCTTGTACTGTGTTCACACAGTTTCCGCTTTTCTAGCTACATGCCAAGACTCAATGTTAATTTTCGAGTCATGTCTGAGCTTCAGCCCTGGACTGACATGAACACACCATACTGAAGGTGGCCGCAACAGATGGAGATGGAACTCCATATGGAAGACCCAAAAGGCACAGGAAATCCTCAATTTATAGGAGATTTACCCAACCAGCATGACTATGAAGCTTCAGGCCTATCATGCAAAGGCTATTAGCCTCTGCATAGCCAATGGGGGCAATTAGATTCCATCTGTTTGGAAAGTTCCTTTCACTGGAAAAATACATTTGATGTGGCCAGTTGGTCACCTAAATAGATGAGCTTGCCCCCATAATTTCACAGTGTCTAGGACGTTCCTGCTGCTTGTACCAGGTTTGCAGCACCAGGTTGGTAAAGCTGTTAAAGGGGCGTTCTAATTTCATAAAGTACAGCAGACGTGACGTGGTCTCTTCTCCTCAACTGGTTCTCCTTTCTCTCATTCCGGGTCGTATATCTCAGGTGAAGGGCGACCTTCTCTGTCACTTTCTCATGGCTGCCAGGACGGTTATCCCGCACCATTGGTGCAGCCCAGTAACCCCCTCTCTGCTGGAGTGGCTCCAGGAGTTTCTCCTCATTAGGCAGGTGGTGGCTCTGGTTGCGGAGGGTTTCCCTACTTCCTTCAAGTTTGAGACCCCCTGGCGGTCGTGGGTGCCGTTTCGGGAGTCATCTGAATTCTCTAATTTATTTTCATGACTCTCCCTGTTTACCTCTCCCCCCCCCCCCATTTTTTTTATTTTTTTTCCCCCTTTTGGTGTCTGCATGCTCCCCGATGCCCTTTTGCCTCCCCCTACCCTCTCTTCTCTTTCTTTTGCCTCTGTTTTGGACTTGTATCCATTACCACTATGGTTTGCATTCTGTATCGTGCCTTTATGAAATTAGTTAATTTTTATTGAGTTTTCATAAGACAACAGAATAAAATAATCACATGTTGCTAGACTATGTCTTCGTTTTATGATCGGTGAGGGTTTGACTTTTGGGAACCCCACTGACCGTGAAGATGAATGGCTGCAGTGTCGATTCAGTACTGCCTCCCCCTTCCACAGTTGCGTTGTCAGCCAACTGGAGGGGTAATGCAGCAATGAGTCAGAATATAAATCTACACCAACCAGGGACCAGAGATTTCTGCAGTATGCAAGATGAATGTGGTTTCCTACACAGTTAGGTGGCTACGAGCACTACTATAAAGGGAAAGACGTTGAGTAGGAATTCAGCACTATTTTCACAATTGGTGTTGGTCCTATAGATCAGACCCCAACCCATTATAAACAAATGGTATATCCTAGCAATATGCCATCCCATAATAAGTTAGAAACACCCCTCCAACTTTAGAGCTGCATTAAGGAGATTTGTTAGAAATTCTCACGAGTCATGTAATCCAAAGGAAAGCAGTTCACAAATGCGTGAAGCCATATCTTAAAGGATCTATTCTGTCTCAATATTATTGTTACGTTAGCTCTTTTTGCAGATTTTATAGTTCTAGACAAAGAACAAGCACGGTACGCCTTACAAATAAGTTAAAGCATTGAGTGGCGGACTTTACACAATCCAGAGACAGTCTGTGGCCTGTGCTGTAAATTGTTCAGTCTCTAAATGAATCTTTTGTTGAGCATCCACTAAGTATCCTCTGGGCCGGCATTCCAAGTGTCATTGCATACTACTTGAATTTCCTTCTGGACCTTGCAGCCATCAGACAGAGCTCGCAGATCACTTTAATTAACCTAAAGAACAGCCGTAATTTAGAAGACGCATGACGGCCTCAGCCAAGGAAAAATTATACTCGCTATTACAATTTGCACATAGTACGCCTGGTCAGACATGCTGGTTAATCCTTCCAATTCAGCAATACATCTGTGGTCCACAAACTCGTCTAAACATGCAGTGTATTTGGCATCAGCGCCTGCCTGGGATGTTTAATATGCCTCTCCGCATTCCTTGCGTGCTGTAAAAAGGGAATGTTTATTAAATAAACCCTGGGTTTTCATGCAATAGGTCTCAAATGTTTGCCTGAACAGCAAAGTTTCTGGAATTCGAGTATTTGCTTCTGATTTAATGACATAACTTCACATATAAGGAATATCACAGCAATGCACAGAAACCCATCACTGCCCACGCTTGCAAGTTTTTGATGAATTGAACCCCCCCCCCAAAAAAACTAAAAGCTTTTGCCTTCTGCTCCCATATCTGTAACTTCTATATTAATATGCAATCTCTTGTTCTTTTTTAATAATAAGATCCACATGCTTTTGGAAAACTAGGTTCCCATGACAGACACAGAAGACAGGTTTGTCCTCACTTATTAGGAACTTCCTGCTGTTACGTGAATGAATGAGAGGCTGTAGCGGGACTCACCACACAGTAGAGACAAGGAGGCAGCAATATCTGTTCTACCAGGGGTATAGCAGACTGCCATGTAAAATATATTACTATTCTAAATGGCACAACATTGGAAGGAGCCCAATTACAAATTGACATTGGGACCCAAGAGGTACAAATTACACCACTGGGTTCTATGTGTACTGGACCCCAACAAAGAGACCAACTGATTAAAGTAAATGGGCTTTCTGAGATCCCTAGTAGGGTTGAGCCGATCTTGAAATTTCAGGATCGTTTTTAAAATCCGATTTCCGATCATTTTCCATTCGAACCCGATCCCAATGAAAGTCAATGGGATTTTTTAAATAATTGGAGATCGGATTTAAAAAAATGATCCTATTCACTACACAGCATGTAGTCCAAAAATTGATTAAATTTTTGGACCCCTCGCTGTGTAGTGATTAACCCCCAACCCCCCCCTGTGTGTTCACTTACCTGCAGCTCCCAGTTCTTCTTCGTCCGGTCCGGTCCCCTGTCCTTCACATCTTCAGAGCGCCCTGCCCCCCCATCTCCCTAGACTAGTATTGTAGAGATGCAGGGAGTAGGTGGGGCTTTGTGCAGCTGGAGAGTGTGGGTGAGGAGACTGAGTGCATCCGTCACGTCTCCCCTCCCAGTACCCGCCCACACTCTAAGCCCCGCCTTCTTTATAATACTAGTCTAGGGAGATGGGGGCGGGGCGCAGGGCGCTCTGAAGCCACATGAAGGACAGAGGACCGGACCAACAGAGGGCAGCCGCAGCACTTCTGAGCAGGTAAGTTGAGCGAAGTTCATGAGTAGATAGATACTATTGTACATTAACTTGTCTATCTACTAGACAAATCAATGTACAGTAATATCTATCTACTCATGAACTTGCCTCGTCCTCCTCACAGCAGCACAGAGTGATTTACCGCAGCCTGCCACTCTTCTGCTTCATCCCTGTTTTACCGTATATTCAGCTGAGTATACAGTAAAACAGGGATGAAGCAGAAGAGTGGCAGGCTGTGGTAAATCCATAGGAATGAATGGACGCAGCCGGCACGCAGGGGGTTAAGCGGACGGCTGCTTCCATTCATTCCTATGGGTGCTAAGCTTTTCCCACAATGTTTGGCCAGTAGCCAAGCATTGTGGGAAATAAGCCCCGATCTTGATCCCGCCCGAAAAGATCAGGATCGGAATTCTGATCGCGATCGTGAAATTTTCTCGATCGCCAATCGGAATCTGATCTTTTCCAATCCCGATCGCTCAACCCTAATCCCTAGGCATTATTTGCATAGCTATGGTCAGTATCTTTTCTATGCAGATGTTATTGATGACCTATTCTGATGTAGGTCATCAATATCAGATAGATGGGGGCCTGACACCCTGGAACCCCACAGGCTCACTGGTGTACTTAGAGCATAGCTAGGGAGAACTTTAAAGCCTGTTTTCTACTAAAAGGAAATAAAACAGGTTAAAGTAGATTACCAAAATGTTCATCAAATAACCCGCTACACACAATAATGAGAAAAAAGTAAAATGGCAAACTTAAGAACTTATGTACAGTTAACTAAACTCTTAATTTTAGATCATTGGGGCTTGGGTTCTGAAGTTATACATAGCCTTTAACTGACTGCACTGGATCCATGGATAAACGAACAAGGCTTTGGGGATGGGTATTTTGCATGGGCTGTTTGATGCGAAGGCAGTTTACAGAGTACATAAAAATGATTGATGTAACCAATGACCAAACTAAATTACTTCTGGCAAATCATACATATTAAAGTCCCCTGTATTAAATCCATCTACCAGCTTCTAACTAAAACGTTTGAGTGTTCCAGTCCATTAATATAGCAAGTCATACATAACAACCAATACATGTCATGGTAATATTACCTATGTGTTTAAACTGAGCATCGCCTAATATTCGTTTAGCCAGGGATCAGATTTACAGAACAAATAAAAAGCTCCAGGAATATCTACTTTGCATGCGTATTGCTATCCAGTCTACTTGAATGGGCTCACTGTTTAGCATAAGGATCAAATACCTTATTTTAAGCTTCATTTGAGCTCTGTACACTGTAGGGGAACGGAGAGGAGCTCAGACTCCGAGAATATACTGTAGCTGTATGCCTGAGTCTGGATCTATGCAGGCGTCATATAATATGTGTTATTACACAGAAATTCTATATTATACGTCTATGGAGACAAAAGCTTAAGGCATAAGGAAATGAGTTACAAGATCATTTTGCTGATATTACACAATATAGGAATAGCTTTTGATGAGGAACAACTACTCCAAATACTGAAAATACTTTCAGCTAAATAAATTATTTTCTGTATATAACTGAAAATAAATGCAAAAATATAGATTAGCACTTATAATTTTAGCTCTGGAACATCCCTTTAAGATGAAATCTACATGCTTATTACCTGTGTCCTAGAAGTACGGCTCAGTCTTTGGATTCATTCCTCAGCAGCAGGTTTATACTGAGTTGGTCTGAAATTTTCCAGCAGTGTTTTCAACAAAATTGCTTGGCCAGAATGACTACATCTATGGCCAGTAAATTGGTGAGCACATTCTTGCATATATCGGTGATCAGAAAGATACTTCTACTATAACTGGACTGTTTTGGCCATTGTTCCAGAGTGCTTACTATATGTGGTAGGAAATATACAGGTAGAAAATATTTAAAGGCAGTCTGTCACCCAGCCCGACAGATTGATATGCTGGGTTGTGATGACAGACTCCCTTTAACCCCTTCCCGCCGATGGCATTTTTTGATTTTCGTTTTTGACTCCCCTCTTTCTAAACTCCATAACCTTTTTATTTCTTCGCTCTCAGAGCCATATGAGGTCTTAATCTTTGTTGGACAAATTTTTCTTCATGCTGTCACCATTAATTATTCTGTATAATGCACTGGGAAGCTGGAAAGAAAAAAAATCAGAAGGGGGCGGGGGGGGAATTTGAAGAAAAAAATGCATTTCTGTGACTTTCTTACGGGCTTCAGTTTTACGGCGTTCACTGTGCAGCCAAAATGACATGTCCCCTGTATTCTGCGTTTCGGTACAATTCCGGAGATACTAGTACGGCGGATGTCGGGAAAGGGTTAAAGATATAGCTAAGGCTAACTGCAGCGTTGTACCCAATATATTGCTTTATCTATCTTGCTCAATTTGAAGACACATAACCTGCATCCGACAATGGTTCTTTACGGTGTTTGCTGCTAATGGAATCTTCTTTCAGCTCTGCAAAATGCTCTCAGTTGCTGAGCCCTGATAGGGTTAGAACATAGTCTTAGAACACGCACAGTCTAAGCACGTCCATCAACTTGAGATGGAAACTTGGTCTATTTACATGGGTTCATCATCCCCTAAAAGATAATTTATATGAAAGCGGGTCCCCAAGTTTTGCCCAAGTAGCTATGTCATGCAATCAAAAAAACAAAATACCCCCAAACGCAAGAAACACAAATTGTTTGTGCTTTATCACTCACTATGCATATGTAATTTTTTTTTTTTTTTTAGCAGCCCACCCTCCTGGGTAAATAGGGAATGTGTGGCCAACAATATTGTACTCACTGTATGGGGCAAATTAACTTAAGAACAATGGTCTGAACATACAATGGTTTCTCTATTTACATGGAAGTAAATGCGTGCTGATCATCTTGATAGATCAGTGATCAGCATTAGTTATAGGAAGATTTTCTACTTGTGTAAATAGTAGGGCTAATGTATATGGCAAGTTGATCAGTATTTGTTTATCTCCCTGTACTTCAAGCAATCATACAAGTGTGTTGGTGTATGGTTAGCTGCACCCATATATAAAGTGTGCCACTGCCAACTAAAGATCATTTTTATTTATATACAAAAGATGCAAATCAATGACAAATGTGCGTTTGGGCCAACAATTGTTCAGGTAAAAAGGCCTTTGAGACCAGTGTTCCCATAGGGCACAATTACAGTTGGGTATAAACAATGTAATGGTGGCTGATTCCTTGTAGCAGTTTACCTGGACCAGAGAATGTTCATGCAATTTGTAGAAGAATTAAGGAACGTGAGAACAATCAAGACTAAATTTCAGGTCTATTTAAGTGATATGTCGACCATAAAACAGATACAGGAACTTAGGAAAAGTGATTTGATTGCAAACAGATCCCCTTTCCTTTTATTCTCCCTTCTAAGGTCTCCTGCCTTTCAATACCTTTTGTCTTTCCATTCCCATGCCGTGTCTGTGCTCCATCTGTGCACTCAATGCTGCTTTCAGTATTTTTCCAGGTGGGATCAACCATCTCCAACTTCAAACACAAACATCCTAAAGCGTATTCTGAGAATGTTAACTTCCTACATCTTACATGTAAATAATAAGAAACTGATGTTATCATTTCCCTGATGATAGGACTTTATTTTTTCCCAAGGGTTTCCAGAATGAAACTAAATGTTTTTTTTCCCCTTAACTGATCACTCGGTTTTCAGTTGCCTTTAAATATGATAAATGTTTTTTAGTGGTTTCCTCGTAGACAACGGTTCGGTTGGACTTCCGTCACTCATCGTTTATTCATTATCCACCTATCTTTAGCTACTTTCATTTAGGGTGCCCATCGTGCAATAGCCACAGACGGATTAACCCTTATTCTTTTACGGGCTTTGTTTTTATGGCGTTCACTGTGCAGCCAAAATGACGTGTCACCTGTATTCCATGTTTCGGTAGGAGTCCAGGGATACCAAATTTATATAGTTTTCATTTATGCTTTAACAAAAATCGAAAACTTTTTCAATTTTTCAATAAAGTCACCATATTCTGACAACTGTAATTTTTTATTTTTTTATTTTTATTTTTTTTTTATACACAGGGCCAGGGGAACATTTTAGTTATACCCTTTTGGGGAATGTCTATTGCTTTGATATTTTTTTAATCCAAATTTGAAACGGCGAAAAAACCGCAGTCATCCCGTGGCTGAGTGTAGAGGTTTCAGCAGCCTTAGGAGGCCCCTACAGTGACCCAAAAGGCAGAGTGGGGGGGGGGGGCAGCAGCAGCGTTGAGGAGGCCATAGAGTGGCACACACAGCCATTTTGTCATGTAAAGACTGTGTATATTCACCTGAGTGAACAGCCTACGACTGAGATCCCTCATTGCGGAAAAGCTGCTTTTTATGTTGCAGATTTTGCTGTTTTTTTTGAGCCAAAGTCTGGTGTGAATTTAGCAGAGGGGATAAGTGTAAGAGATTACTATAGATTTCCTATTCCTATTCAAGTCATTCTTGATTTTTGATTAAAAAGGGCAGCAAAATCTGCCACAAAAAAACAGCTTTTACCGTATTTTCCGGACTATAAGGCGCACATAAAATACTTCGATTTCCTCAGAAATCGAAAGTGCGCCTTATAGTCCGGTGCGCCTTATATAAGGCTTGAAGCGGCGGCACGCGAGGAGTTAAGCGGCGGCCACCGGCAAAGTCTGCATGCCGCTTCCATACATTGCAATGGGAGCGCGCTATTCAAATAGTATTCGTTCATCTCTAACTATTTGAATAGTGTGCTCTCATTGTAATGTATGGAAGCGGCATGCAGACTTTGATTCTACTAGAGATGAGCGAGTACTGTTCGGATCAGCCGATCCGAACAGTACTCGCTCAACTCTAGATTCTACCATTAAAAGAACCTCTTCCCCCTAACCACGTCGGAATAGCCTTAAAAGACTATTCGTCTCTTACCTTTCCCATAGCCAGCGCCGCCTTCTCCCTGAGCTGTGTTCGCGCCTTCCGTGTCGTCTTCTTTGGGCCTCATGGATGACGCATGCGCAGTCGGCTCTGGCTGCGAGAGCCTGTTAGAGCCGACTGCGCATGCGTCATCCATGAGGCCCAAAGAAGACAGAGACGGAGCTGCGGAAGAAGGCGGCGCTGGCTATGGTAAAAAGGTAAGGAGATTATTCCGACGTGATCAAGAAGGAAGTTCTTTTAAAGGTAGAATCCCTTTAACTCCTCGTGTGCCGAGCGCTTCCATTCATTTCAATGGAAGCGTACCATTGAAATGAATAGAAGCGGCTGGCACGCGGGGGGTTAAGCGGCCGCCGGCAAAGTCTGCCGGCCGCCGCTTTCAATCATATAAGGCGCACTGGACAGCGCTGCGCCTTGTAGTCCGGTGCGCCTTATATATGGACCTAGGCAGGACTATAAGGCGCTCATGGGTAATGCGCCTTATAGTCCGGTGCGCCTTATAGTCCGCAAAATACGGTACTCTGCCTAAGAAAAATGTTCCACATTATTAAGCAGACCACAGGTTTCAAGCAATATTGGAAAGAAAAAGCATCAAATAGCGCAATGCCTTGGACAAGGTATGAAAACATTAGATATTTCACAAAAACCTAAGCGTGATCAACATGCTTTGTAGAGATTTATGGCTGATTCAGAACATAGATGGGTTTGTGCAGATAAAGGAATAATGAGGAAAAATCCTGCCAAACAAATTCATTGGTCTAAGAGAGCAACTACTATAAAAACCACTACAAAGCAGCAAACAGTTATTCAAAGCAGCTGGTGCCTCAGAAAAACCTCAAGGTGTAGGATCTTCCGGAGGCTTGCAGTTGTGCATAAACCTACTATTTGCCCCCTTGTTTACTGATGAGTACCGTACAATGCTGGATGGTCCATGATGGCTGGAGTAGAGGATGGTTGGTGGATGGCCACCATGTTCCTACAAGCCTACAACATCAGCAAGGAGGTCGCAGAGTCATGTTTTGGGCCATAATCATGGGAAGAAAGCGGTTATCCCCCTTCAGGGTCCCTGAAGGTGTGAAAATTACCTCCGCAAAGATTTATGACGGACCATGGTACAAAAAGAAGAACCTTGCATTCTGTAACAAAATCTCCATGGAATATTTGGAGTGAAGATTATTACTTATTTTTTGGTTGTAAGATAGAAACACATTAAATGTAAAAATTGCACTTACCTCAGGAATTGAAGACAGAAATGGTTTAATATAAATATTTGAGTCATGGACTTTCAGATCATGATCACCAAGTCCTCTGGTTACACCAATTGTTGCCATCACACGGGCCTGTATGTAAGTTAATTCATAATGTATTAATTAAAGATTGTAAATTTAGTTCATACAATATGAGCGAGTTAGAGTTGCAAAAAATACATGCATCATAAAACGTCAAAGATTAGCACAGTTTAGTTATGTTTTCAAGTATACAATGCACTATTTTTTTCATAAATTCATAGTTCAGGTGAAGATAAACTTTCTAATATACATTATATAAGAAAAGTGCTTGTTTCGCACTTCTATTGTGCAGATTTCATCAGTGACAGACAGAAGTCTATGCAGAGGGAAGAGAGAGGAAAAGGAAAGATCCTCAAACAAAGAAGAATCAGCAGTGTAGGGAGAAATTCAGGAATTCGTATACATCAGTCTTCTTAGAGGAATAACTCGCTAAGGCTCCGTTCTCACAGAGTAATGCGCCGCTCATTTAGACACGTATACACGTGTCAGAGCGCGGCGCTTCAAAACAGACCCCATTGATTTCAATCTGTTACAGTTAGGGCCAGAAATATTTGGACAGTGACACAATTTTCGCGAGTTGGGCTCTGCATGCCACCACATTGGTTTTGAAATGAAACCTCTACAACAGAATTCAAGTGCTGATTGTAACGTTTAATTTGAAGGGTTGAACAAAAATATCTGATAGAAAATGTAGGAATTGTACACATTTCTTTACAAACACGCCACATTTTAGGAGCTCAAAAGTAATTGGACAAATAAACATAACCCAAACAAAATATTTTTATTTTCAATATTTTGTTGCAAATCCTTTGGAGGCAATCACTGCCTTAAGTCTGGAACCCATGGACATCACCAAACGCTGGGTTTCCTCCTTCTTAATGCTTTGCCAGGCCTTTACAGCCGCAGCCTTCAGGTCTTGCTTGTTTGTGGGTCTTTCCGCCTTAAGTCTGGATTTGAGCAAGTGAAATGCATGCTCAATTGGGTTAAGATCTGGTGAATGACTTGGCCATTGCAGAATGTTCCACTTTTTTGCACTCATGAACTCCTGGGTAGCTTTGGCTGTATGCTTGGGGTCATTGTCCATCTGTACTATGAAGCGCCGTCCGATCAACTTGGCAGCATTTGGCTGAATCTGGGCTGAAAGTATATCCCGGTACACTTCAGAATTCATCCGGCTACTCTTGTCTGCTGTTATGTCATCAATAAACACAAGTGACCCAGTGCCATTGAAAGCCATGCATGCCCATGCCATCACGTTGTCTCCACCATGTTTTACAGAGGATGTGGTGTGCCTTGGATCATGTGCCATTCCCTTTCTTCTCCAAACTTTTTTCTTCCCATCATTCTGGTACAGGTTGATCTTTGTCTCATCTGTCCATAGAATACTTTTCCAGAACTGAGCTGGCTTATTGAGGTGTTTTTCAGCAAATTTAACTCTGGCCTGTCTATTTTTAGAATTGATGAATGGTTTGCATCTAGATGTGAACCCTTTGTATTTACTTTCATGGAGTCTTCTCTTTACTGTTGACTTAGAGACAGATACACCTACTTCACTGAGAGTGTTCTGGACTTCAGTTGATGTTGTGAACGGGTTCTTCTTGACCAAAGAAAGTATGCGACGATCATCCACCACTGTTGTCATCCGTGGACGCCCAGGCCTTTTTGAGTTCCCAAGCTCACCAGTCAATTCCTTTTTTCTTATAATGTACCCGACTGTTGATTTTGCTACTCCAAGCATGTCTGCTATCTCTCTGATGGATTTTTTCTTTTTTTTCAGCCTCAGGATGTTCTGCTTCACCTCAATTGAGAGTTCCTTTGACCGCATGTTGTCTGGTCACAGCAACAGCTTCCAAATGCAAAACCACACACCTGGAATCAACCCCAGACCTTTTAACTACTTCATTGATTACAGGTTTACGAGGGAGACGCCTTCAGAGTTAATTGCAGCCCTTAGAGTCCATTGTCCAATTACTTTTGGTCCCTTGAAAAAGAGGATGCTATGCATTACAGAGCTATGATTCCTAAACCCTTTCTCCGATTTGGATGTGGAAACTCTCATATTGCAGCTGGGAGTGTGCACTTTCAGCCCATATTATATATATAATTGTATTTCTGAACATGTTTTAGTAAACAGCTAAAATAACAAAACTTGTGTCACTGTCCAAATATTTCTGGCCCTAACTGTACATGCGTAAGCCGGCACCCATTGAAATCAATGGGATCTTTTTTGAAGTGCCGCGCTCTAACACGTGTATAAATGAGCAGCGCATTACTCCGTGAGAACGGAGCCTTAAAGGGGTTGTCCCATGAAAAGCATCCTATCTATACTGCTAGTTTGTGTGGATTTAAGACATTTCCTAAATACATTGCTTTATCAAAACTGCTTAGCTTGGCCACTATCTTAATTTATTCACTGCATTGTTGACACTGCGTTTCTATGACCACTGGACCTATCTGCTCAGTTCCCAAGTGAGGTAGCTGCCTGCTCTGGGGGGGGGGGGGGGGTGTCAAAAAAACCCTTATATCTACGGGAAAGCCGCCGACCTTTCCATAGATATACCGTAATTGACATGCTGCGATTTTCAAAACCGCGACTGTTTTGGAAATCGCAGCATGTCCGCGCTGCGATTTTTTTCCGCAAAGTGGGCATGCGATTTGCATGAATCCCATCCGCTTTTTAAGTACTGTAAAATTCAGCGATTTTTCCTGCAGCATTTCCGGCCGGTGGGGCCTTAGCCTTAGGGTGCGTTCACACGATGTAACGTGTAGCGTGATCTGGCACGTATACAGCATGTCAGACTTTGAGCGCTAAAAAAGATCCCATTGAGTTCAATGGGAGTTACGAGCGTATACGCCGCGTTATTTTGCGCCCGTGATTTTACGGCCGCAAAATCACAGGCGCAAAATAACGCGGTGTATACGCTCGTAACTCCCATTGAACTCAATGGGATCTTTTTGAGCGCTCAAAGTCTGACATGCCGTATACGTGCCAGATCACACTACACGTTACATCGTGTGAATGCACCCTTAAGCTGTAAAATTTGATAACTGCAAGACTTTAAAAGTTATGTTCACGTGATATGCAAAAACAAAAAATATCAATAAAATCCACAGCAGAAATCGGAACCTCTGTATTTTCATGCTCAAGTACAGAATAGAACAAAACATTATGCACTATATGGTGAGCCACAGCTGGTTACTAGTAACACAGACCAACAAGGTATCTTGGTTTAATAGCTTGGGTGGTATTATCTTGTATTAAACACATATTTGTTCAGTCTCTGTTGCCCATTTTCAGCGTTCTATGGCAGAAATCTATTGGAAGGATAAAAATACAGGAGCAGGTGGTGAAGAAACATCTGAAATATTAATGTGTTGAAGCATGAAGGGTTTTCATTTAACAGCAGTAAATGCTAAAATGATCCATTCTAGTTCTATGGCATGCAGTCAGCAGATTTAACGTCTGCATTTAGTTAATTATAAAAAGTAAATTAAACTATTACCTTTTTTCCTTCTCCATATATTAAAGGAAATTTTAAGTCTTCCTCCTCAATCGTCTTGTAAGCCCTATGAAAAGCAAGGAATCACTTATGTAGAAACAAATGCAGCAAACAACTAACCAGAAATTCTTTTTAAGTCAAATTTTTCACTAGTAAGCCTGTGTGAGTACATCAGTATGTGTCCTGGTCTTGCCTCCACCACCCATGTCACTGTCCGTAAGTGTGAGAGTGACTCTCAGTCATGCCCCAAAACCAAGGTACGCAGGCAATAGTATTTCTATGGTGATGTTATCAGACACGGTAGGACCTGGCAGGGTAGGACCTGGATAGTTCCTATTACAATATTTCTAAAATTCATAGACTGGAATAATAGCCGATAACGTTCTCCTATAAGAGAGTCTATCACCTGGGTGAACCATATTAAACCAGCAACAGTGTTCGATAGCTCAGGATCATATAACTGTGACACTTATTTCTGTGCTTCTGTTGCAAAAATATTCATTCATTTCCCCATATGCAAATTCGCAGTCTAGCGCGCTGACAGCAGTTTACATTGCGCCAAACTACTGTAATAAGCCAGTGTAATGCGAAGACAGGGCCAGAGGAGGTTTCAGCATAGCTCCCTTGCCCTGACACTCGAAAAAGGGAGGGTATATATGTGGAATATACAAATTTTACACCTTGTAATAGAAAAAAACAAAAAAAAACAAAAAAAAAACTTTGATATTATTTCTGGTCCAATTATGCCAATACTCCTTTCAGAACAGATTGTGTAGGTTCGCACTCATGTCAGTTGCTACTGATTTTTTTTTTTTACAGGTCTCCTTCATATTAGATAATAAGGCATCATATATATGGAAAGCTTTCTGTTGTCTAAAGCAACCAGTCAGACCATAGATTTCACTTTTAAAGCAAATCTGTCAAGGTGATTTAGGACACTAAATCACCCACAGGTCCTTATGGACCAAGAGTTTAGTGTCCCAAATCTCCCCCTTGTAACGCAATCCACGGCCACATTAAAAATAAAATCTCTTTTTGACGAAGGTCCACTTTGTGCACTTTGTGGAAAAGCTGCTTTTTTCGTGCAAATTTTGGAAAGTGTCTTTGTGCAATCCACTCCTGGCTTTAGCTCAAAAAGGTAGAAGTATAAAAACTTCATTAAAAAGAGGACCTTTCATCACTTGGGGCACATGTGGTTTTATATACCACTAGAAATCCAGTGAAGAGCTATTGGTTTCGGTACCGTGGCTCTTCATCGTCAGAAGGGCATTCCTGACTGTCTGTCAGGAACGCCCTTCCTCACAGCAGAGCCTATAGCACTGTACTGTGAGAGCGGGTAGGAACGTCTCCCCCAGTACTGTGAGGAGAGGGAAGGGGCGTTCCTCCCTGCTCTCACAGTACAGCGCTATTGTACTGTGAGGAAGGGCGTTCCTGACTGAATGTCAGAAACGCCCCTCTGACGGTGAAGAGTTACAGTACCGGCACCAATAGCTCTTCACCTGGAGCATAGATCGTGAAAGATGATAGTGTATTGAATTCAGCGCACTGTCGGCTTTCTAGCGGTATATAAAAGCACATGTGCCCAAGTAATGAAAGGTCCTCTTTAACATTTGCTGTTCCTACTGTACCCACACCTGGGTTTCGCTAAAAAAAAATGCAGCAAAAAGCTTTTCCGCACAGTGGGGCCTTAGCCTAATACTAACCTATAGCTTGTGCTCCCAGAACCAGAACAGGTCTTTTTAGAGTAATACACCTCAACTTCAGTGTGCATGTCCTGGACCTTGGGTGCATGCGCAATGAAGCTGGGGAGTAAACCTACAGCCTCAATGAAGACCAGTGCAGGCGCCAGGAGCATCAGAGATCAGTCCAATGAGACTCTAGAGATTATGGGCCTGTGGGTGGTTTAAGCAGAAGAATCTCAAAATGAAAGATGTGATGTGACTGGTTGCTATGACTAAGAAACAGCTTTTCTTTAGACAATATCTATAAATAGGACAGTAACTAAAAAGAAGGCTTTGCAGTGCTGATGGCTGTATGCACCATAACATATACCAATAATCCTCAGTCACTCCTCTTTGTCCATAGACATGTCTCCGATTTACATTTATAAAGCAGCCCTGACCAAAGGTCCTATTACATAAGCCCATAATGAGGAACAATTTTGGAATTGGAACGATTCTTCCCCAAATAATTACCCTGTGTATATGTTCTCTCAAACACTCATTTGCCCACTGACTGCATCTTCAGTGGCAAACATTTGTGATTGTTGGCAGAAAATTGCTCCATGTAAAGAAGAATGTACTGCAGACAGTAACAGGGCTGCATGTGTCCGAACAACTGCACTATCAATCATTGGGGAACACACAGTCCTGATAACTTATAAACACTTTGTATATATTTCTAGGTCAGTGCTGCAACTAGAAAACAAAGGAAAAAATAATGTACATTTATCCTACTAATATTATCAATGTGAAAGTTTGTGTGTTTGGATGTTTGTGTGTTTGTTATTCAATCATGCAAAAACGGCTTAAGGGTGCATTCACACTGAGTAAACGCTAGCTTATTTTGTAGAGTAAAATTACACTTGTAAATTTTGCTATCCCATTGACTTCAATGACATTTTACAGGCGTATTTTTACAGGCGTATTTTTTACAGGCGTATTTTTACACTTGTAAAAAAATATCATTGAAGTCAATGGGATAGCAAAATTTACAAGTGTAATTTTACTCTACAAAATAAGCTAGCGTTTACTCAGTGTGAATGCACCCTAACAGATTTGAATGAAATTTGGCACATACATAGATTGTAACCTTGATTAACACATAGGCTACTTTTTATCCCAGTAAATGACATTGCTTCACGACGGTTATGAATTTATATTCACATACTATATTAAGCAGCTCTAAGCAGTAGCCGATCTCAGAATCTGATAACCCCAGGTCTGTTATCTCTCTATGTAAACACTGAGCTAACCCTCAGTCCATTGTGTACATGCATTTGCATATTATCTGATCTTCTCCAGGCATTGCTGACACACTGGATGGGAAAACATCCTTAAAGGGGTTGTCCCATGAAAAACATCCCATCTATATTGTTAGTTTGTGTGGATTTAAGACTTTTCCTAAATACATTACTTTATCAAAACTGTTTTGTTTGGCTGCTATCTTAATTTATTCACTTCATTGTTGACACTGTGTTTCTATGGCCACGGGGCTTATCTACTCAGTTCCCAAGTGACATAGCTGCCTGCTCTCAGGTGGAGGGAGGGGCTGAGTGCTCGGCAGCAGCTCTGAGCTGTGTATGTCTGACAAGTAACGGAGCTCCTCAGATAGGGGAGGGGGGAGGTGATAGAGATCTGATTCCACATCAGCTTTATACTGTGGTAATGCATTTACAACCAATCCCTCATTACTGACTGCAAACATAGCAGATAGCAGAGCAAGTGAAACCCCGCCCACCAATGTGCCAAGAAAACCAGGAAGTGAAGAAAGCAGAGAGCCTGCAGAACAAGCGTTATGGGAATACCCCTTTAATTCAAATTGGTATTTTGCTACTTTTAAGCATGCCGGTAAAAAGAAAATCTAAGTTGTCGCAAAATTCTAAAACAATGAGAGCTATGAAGGTAGCCAGAAGTCAACAGAGTTCTCCTCAAGCAGAGCTCAGGGGGATCATCAATGCCAGCAACACGCTCATTATACGGCGTCCCAGCGAGCTGCTGAGGCATGGCGTGAGGAACAAGTTCAGCGGCAGGCCAGCTTAAGAGCTGACGGAGCAGGCAAACCATCAATGGCAGCAATTTGCTGAATGTAGGCGGAACATAAACGCCAACAACATGCAGTTGAAGTCACAGGCAGAGGCTAGTCATACATATATAAAGGAAAAAAATGGTTTCTTAGAAAACTTTACAAATTTAGAGCGCTTTAATTTCTAGAAACATTTTTACAGACAAAATGTGATGGCTAGCAAACATGTCTGTGGCCATAAGTCACATATCTTGAACAAGAATGATCACCTGCATCTTCATCAGATAGATGTACATGTTATTCAGCCAGTACATCTTACCTATCCTGCTACTCTATGCAGGTAAATGGAATAAGGAATATTTCCCAAGGAAGAATCAATATTGTCAAAGCAAATAAAGGGTTAAAAAGGCATAGTGATGTAACTACATTAAAATAGTGATAGACTACAAAAAATTATTCTTCTAGAAATAGCACTGTACCAAATTCTGGTATTGCAACTAAGTGAAGCAGCCTGACTAACAACACTAGACAGCCCATGGATACGCGTGGTACAGATTCAGGAAGAAAGCAGCCACGTTTTTCTACAACTCCCTAGAGGACATTTTGTCTGTTTTACTGTAACATGTAGTCCATAAATTTACTGTACATTAATTTTAACAGTCAGGCTAAACAGTTAACCTCAGGATCTTTGCTCACTAAAATATCTGAGCAGCTTTCAAGTGACACAGATAACAAATGCTGAGGAGCCAACATTAAAAAGCTCATATATTACATAACCTTGAGCTGACTTAAGCACTGCCTCTCCATTAAAGGTTACCGGATTGCTCGGTTTGTCCTTGAGTAAAACGCATTCTGCCTCTATCAAAAAAGTCTTTGTTCTACAAAGCATTAGAGACAAGTGAAGAGTAAAACAGGTAGATGGGAATGCTTTACCCAAGCTCTGGGGACACGGGCTTAAGAGGAAGCGCAGCATGGCCATAGCACACAGGAATGACGATGAGTCCTACTTACTAGAAATGCATTGCGTAGAATATATATAATTTAGGGTTATAACTATCACCATAACACTACTCAAAGTACGCTCTGGGAGTGAATGAAAATATAGCCTCAGACCATAGCAAATGAAATATTTTTGTAAGACACTATATACTTCTAATTTGTTATTTTAACCCTTTAAAGATGCAGGGTAGTTTAAAGTTGGAAGGGGTTAATAAATGCCCGAACAAAATTAAATTCAGCTTTTATTAATGGTGTCATTCCAAGACTGGTGGGGTTGTCACTGCTGAAACCCCCTGTGATTAAAGAATGGCGGTCCGATTCCACGAGGGAGTGGTAGGCTGAACATGCGCCCTGCCACTCCATTCATTCTTGACCATTTTGACCATAGATAGCGAATGCTTAGCCTGCTACTCCTTTAAGATGGTGAAACTGGACCCCTTTTCTTGGAATCTGTGGGGATTCCAATGGTCAGAATTCCACCCATCATGAAGTCATCCTCAGTCCTACTGAACTTCAAAACTTGGTACCCCCAAACTCTAAGTGACCCTATTGGACTAAGCTAGAACAGCCAGGGAAGAAGGAAACATGACAGAGGATTTCTTCTATATCCCTCTCACTAAAGTTACTCTTTATTGCTCTAAATATGCTGCTTACTATCCACTAACTGAAATTATTTAACTCTACAGGTTTCAACACCATTTATTTTGCAATTCAATTCCCCAAAGATACAATTTATCAAGGCAAGGGCCACCAGATCATTGTTTTAGTTACATAAAAAAGTATTGATAGCGATATTGAGTAACTATACTAAAGAGGGAAAGTAAAGGGTCAACTTTCCTATCCTAGTTGAATAGGTTACACCAGAACCAATATAGTTATTAAGTAAGCCCTGGTTCACATCTGCATTTGGTATTCCATTCGGGAGGTCCGCTCGGGGACCCCCCAAATGGAATACCGAACACATTAAAAAGTGGTGAGCAATGAAAGCACACGGACCTCATAGACTATAATGGGGTCCGTGTGTTTTCCGCACAGTGTCTACACCAGTCATGTGGAGAGGAAAAAGTACTTTTCTCTCCACATGACTCGTGCAGACATATGGAGGGGACTCCATGAATGGAATACCGAACGCAGATATGAACCAGACCGTATTCAATAAAAAGTTAAATTATGTCTGTAATCACTCATATCTATCTTTGCCCTGAGCAGGGGTCAAAATCTGATTTCTTAGCTCATCAATGTAAATGTTATAGGATTGTATAGGTATCCTCTAAGGCCTGGTTCACATCTGCGTTCGGGTTTCCATTTCGGGAGTGCGCTTGAGGACCCCCTGAATAGAAACCTATCTGCATAAAAAAGCGGTTGCCTAAGGAAAGACTATAATGGGGACTATGTGGTTTCTGCACGAAAAATGCAGAAAGAAAAGTGCTGCTTGTAGGACTTTTCACACCGCATATTTCATGCAGATAGGGGAACGGAATGACCCAAACGTAGATGTGAACCGAGCTTTAATAAGGTTTGCAATGTGGAAAGGGTAAAAACCCATGTACAGGAAGGAACTAATTCCTGCAGATGATGCTCCTGGTCAGATTCCGTCCCATAACCTGTTTGCAATATAGTAGGAATATATTGATTGCTTGCAGTTGTATTTATTCACAAGGAGATGTACAATGCTTGGTGCAGAAAATAAACGTTTTGTTCTGTTTGCAATATATTTCTGGGATGTAAATTTGGCACCGTTTCCCAGGATGTCAGTGTTATCTACTGATAGATATATATAGATATATATATATATATATATATATATATATATATATATATATATATATATATATATATATCTATTAGAGATGAGCGAACAGTGTTCTATCGAACACATGTTCGATCGGATATCAGGGTGTTCGCCATGTTCGAATCGAACACCGCGTGGTAAAGTGCGCCAAAATTCGATTCCCCTCCCACCTTCCCTGGCGCCTTTTTTGCACCAATAACAGCGCAGGGGAGGTGGGACAGGAACTACGACACTGGGGGCATTGAAAAAAATTGGAAAAAATCATTGGCTGCCGAAATCAGGTGACCTCCATTTTAGACGAATAGTGGATTTCAAATCCGGGTCATATGAGAATGTGAACTTTGTGACTATGAGACAGGGATAGCTGTACAGGCAGGGATAGCTAGGGATAACCTTTATTTAGGGGGGAATGTTATTAAAAATAACTTTTTGGGGCTCTATCGGGTGTGTAATTGTGATTTTTGTGAGATAAACTTTTTCCCATAGGGATGCATTGGCCAGCGCTGATTGGCCGAATTCCGTACTCTGGCCAATCAGTGCTGGCCAATGCATTCTATTAGCTTGATGAAGCAGAGTGTGCACAAGGGTTCAAGCGCACCCTCGGCTCTGATGTAGCAGAGCTGAGGCTGCACAAGGGTTCAAGCGCACCCTCGGCTCTGATGTAGGAGAGCCGAGGGTGCACTTGAACCCTTGTGCACCCTCGGCTCTGCTACATCAGAGCCGAGGGTGCGCTTGAACCCTTGTGCACACTCTGCTTCATCAAGCTAATAGAATGCATTGGCCAGCGCTGATTGGCCAGAGTACGGAACTCGACCAATCAGCGCTGGCTCTGCTGGAGGAGGCGGAGTCTAAGATCGCTCCACACCAGTCTCCATTCAGGTCCGACCTTAGACTCCGCCTCCTCCAGCAGAGCCAGCGCTGATTGGCCGAATTCCGTACTCTGGCCAATCAGCACTGGCTAATGCATTGTATTGGCGTGATGAAGCAGTGCTGAATGTGTGTGCTTAGCACACACATTCAGCTCTACTTCATCGGGCTAATAGAATGCATTGGCCAGCGCTGATTGGCCAGAGTACGGAATTCGGCCAATCAGCGCTGGCTCTGCTGGAGGAGGCGGAGTCTAAGATCGCTCCACACCAGTCTCCATTCAGGTCCGACCTTAGACTCCGCCTCCTCCAGCAGAGCCAGCGCTGATTGGCCGAATTCCGTACTCTGGCCAATCAGCACTGGCTAATGCATTGTATTGGCGTGATGAAGCAGTGCTGAATGTGTGTGCTTAACACACACATTCAGCTCTACTTCATCGGGCTAATAGAATGCATTGGCCAATCAGCGCTGGCCAATGCATTCTATTAGCGTGAACTGAGTTTGCACAGGGGTTCTAGTGCACCCTCGGCTCTGCTACATCAGATTGCTACATCTGATGTAGCAGTGCCGAGTGTGCATCAGATGTGTAGTTGAGCAAAACTGACTCAGCACTGCTAAGTCTCTGCATTCGCATAGGAATGCATTGGCCAGCCTTCGGCCAATCAGCGCTGGCTCTGCCGGAGGAGGCGGAGTCTAAGGTCGGACCTGAATGGAGACTGGTGTGGAGCGATCTTAGAATCCGCCTCCTCCAGCAGAGCCAGCGCTGATTGGTCGAGTTCCGTACTCTGGCCAATCAGCACTGGCCAATGCATTTCTATGGGGAAAAGTTAGCTTGCGAAAATCGCAAACTGACAGGGATTTCCATGAAATAAAGTGACTTTTATGCCCCCAGACATGCTTCCCCTGCTGTCCCAGTGTCATTCCAGGGTGTTGGTATCATTTCCTGGGGTGTCATAGTGGACTTGGTGACCCTCCAGACACGAATTTGGGTTTCCCCCTTAACGAGTTTATGTTCCCCATAGACTATAATGGGGTTCGAAACCCATTCGAACACTCGAACAGTGAGCGGCTGTTCGAATCGAATTTCGAACCTCGAACATTTTAGTGTTCGCTCATCTCTAATATATATATATATATATATATATATATATATATATATATATATATATATATATATGAGTGTTGGTAGCATTTTGAGGGACTTTGTGCTGTGCAATAACTAGAGTACAACACTTAGAAATAAATGTAATATCCTGCAGAGCGGCCAAGCAACAGGAGCTAGTAGTGTCAAGTAACACCAGCAAGTCTCCATACTCGTGTCACGCAGTATTGAATGACAGGGATCATGATCCTTATTCACTTGTGCCACTAACTTCATTGGTTCCCCCCTGCATGACATATATAACATATAGCAATAGTTTTTCAGCCTGGGGTAAAGTAATATTCCAAGGGCATTACAGCTCTACAATGCACTATATAACTTACAATATAAAAGAAAGTCTACCACCTCCCCAAGCATATTCAGCTGGCACCATCGCATTACAGAGCACATTACAGTCATACAGCATACTTTTGTTAGTTAAGTCATCATTGTAGATTTGGAATAAAACTGTGAAGTGCTGTGCAAATTAGGCAGTTTTTTTTTTTTTTTTTTTTTTTTTGGGGGGGGGGGGCTTCAGCTCCAGGAGTACTGCTGTGGCTGCTCAAGTAGGATCAGGGTTCATTCACATTTGCGCCTGTGTCTGTCCATGGGGTTTCCGTCCGATTTTAAAGCAGGTCGCTGGTATCCATATGTAGCCTCTCTGTGGGGAAACCATTTTTTTTTTGACAGACACAAAGTCCTGCATGTCCGACTTTGTGTCCGTGCAAAAAGACTGGTTTCACTGCGGAGAGGCTGCATATGGACAACAGCGGTTTGCTTTAAAATCCCATTCAGATGAATGGGTTTTAAATCTGACCGCCGGCAAGCCGTCCCCTATGCAGTTTTTCCAGGGCTTAGGACGGAAACCCCATAGGTGGATACGGGTGAATGCCGCATCAGTGGTGGGGAAACTACCACTGCACAGGGTGGTATAGACAGGAGATGGTTAGGGTCGGAGTGGTAAGAACTAGAGATGAGCAAATAGTATTTGATCGAATACACGTATCGGTCGAATAACACGCAGGAAAATTCCATTGAATTCAATTCAAAAACCTCCTCGTGCTCCTCATCCTGCTACTTCCTGAACTTGGAGGATCCAATGTGTCGAACTTAGGTTTCCATGGAAACCGGAACATAATTTCCGTTTTTTCCCATAGACTATAATGGTATTCGATATTCAATCGAATACTACTCGCTCATCTCTAGTAAGAACAGTGCTCCAGAGACCTGAAACTCCCCATGGCACCAATTGCCTATTTTGCATAAGACAAAGTTGCTTTCTGTCAAATCTACAAATTGACATATATACGGTATGTTATTTACCACTGTAATGTGCTCTACAACACAGCGGTGACTGTTGAACATATGTGGGGAAAGTGGTATACTCACCCTAAAAGAGTAATTCAATAGAATAGAAGGCAAATTTCTGAATGGAATACCTTTAAAAAGGTTCTACATTAAATTTGTGGTCATGTGCTGTTTGTGTTAAAGTTACTGTATAGTTATCATAGTTGTGACTTGTAATGCGCTACGTACCACTGGATACATCACATGGCCAGGACAGATTTTTATTCACTGGAAATAAAAAGTGAAGGTTCCTATGAAAGTAAGTCAAGATTTACATATGCACATGGGTCTCCATCATTCATATCCGCTGAGAGAACCAAACAACGGAGAATCAGACCATTAAAACAGCAGTTACTCTTGGATCCCATAGACGATAATGGGGACTGCTGAGGTTTCTGCCGTTTTTCTACTAAAACCGGGTGGAAGAAAAAAGTCTTCTGTTCGGGACTTTTCGAAGCCAATTTTCGGCAGCTTCTGCGGTGGAGTCTCCAACTGAGACTTTGGCACAGATGTGAACCTAGCCTAAGCAGAGATCTAAACAGTGAAGTGAACTGATACAGTGGAAATGGTCTAACTTTCCCCAATACTAAGAATAGCTTTTATTTGCTAAAACCATAATACCTCTTTAAATGAGTGGAGGAACTTCTTTACAAGTTACGTCGTTCAAGTATCCTATTAAATCGGATCAACTGCTTGTGAATGAAGTGGGTCAATACAGATTGATGTGCAATGCCTCTTTTTCATCTCAACTTTTCTAACTCTTTTATTAATACATTAATAAGCATAATAAATCCTCTGCGAGGCCTCCACACCGCCCGCTTCATTACATATGATCTGGAAGTCACAAATGAAATCCGGCTAATCATTTTTTGTCCTCTTGTTTTCTAGTCCTGGCAGAGATTAATAAGCACTTTTTGTCTCCGTAAAGAAAAACCAGAGACACTCACAAAGAAAAGGTCACTGCGAGGCATCTGAAATGCATTGAAAGTGAAGTTTCTTTTAATCAGATCCTTGGAGAGTGAAAGACCTTCTTAGCTGGAAGAGGGAAATAAAGTAATTCCCTAATGCTTAGCCGCTTGGCAGCGCTCCAGAACTCAACAAAGCGCCAACGAAAGAAAACTATATTCTTGCATACTAATACATTTAATTAAATGCAATGAAATCAAACATGCTTGGAGGTAAATCAAACATGCTTGGAGGTATATCACCCCGACACATCTCTTCAGGGAAGGAAGCTAAGAAGAGCCGTCCTAACCCATCAATGAAAAGTCACTTATGAATATTCAGCTAATATTTGAATATTTTACTAGCTTGTATTAAAAGGAGACTAAAATAAAACTAATCTGGTTAATCAAGTGGAAAAGCCAACAACATATATGTTACCTTATTGGGGTTTTCCCAGGATCAACAGTTATCTGCTATTCACAGGATAGGCAATAAATGGCTGAATGAAGTGACAGCCAATTGTGCACACTGCTGTGCCATTCAAAGGCAATGGGATGGATGAAGATAGCCGAGCACTATACTTTGCTGCCTTCATCAGTTCAGTGCCCATACGTGACCCCTGCTCCATCCAACCTCCTCATTACTACCAGAGATCCAGTAAGGAGAAACAGGGGATGCAGGACCTCAACTTTGTAATCTGTGGCGGTCCCAGCCTTGTGGTCCTCAACGATCAACAATAAAGAGCTCAAAAATATTGTTATATTTGTTGGCACAGCAAAAAAGTAAATGGACTTTTATATTACTCTATGGGCCAGAATGCAGAGCCACTCTGTATGACTAGCTCTCCTTCTGGAGGACTTGCAAGATTCTAAAATTACTATAACCACCATGTGCTGTTCCATTCACTCATAGAAGGTGGGAAAGGTTTATTGGTGCACCATTCTGCAGGTGAACCACATATCTGCCAGTAGAGCCATTTACCTGTAAAATCATGAAGCCATGAACAACCAATCTGAGTGTGTTGGATTGCACCAAAACAGCATGTCAGCAGAGTCTTGCCTGAGATTATGGAGGGGTCATTAATATAGGGCTAGTGCATCCACTGCAGTAAAACAGCTGCCACTCCTATGGAAAGGTTTTCTATAACATTTTCAAGTATGTCTGTGAAAATTATTTTCCCTGTCATCCAAATTAGCATTTCTGAGTTCAGATGAGAGATGTTACATGAGAGAGCTTGGCTCTTCCTTACCACACTCACCCAACCATTACTTTATCGCTCTTGTTTTGTACACTAGGATACAGTCATGCTGGAACGGAAAAAGGCCTTCCCCAAACTATACCTACAAATTGTCTTGGGTGTGCTAAAGCAAAACGATTTCACTGGAGCTAAGGGGCCTAGGCTAAACTCTGAAAACACCACCAAAGCATTATCCCTCCTCCTCTAAACTTTATAGTTGTTACAATGCAGTCACACAGTTAAATTTCTCCTGGCATTCACCAAACTATACTCATCCATCGGACTTCCAGTTACGCTACAAAACATGTTTCTACCGCTTTACACCACTTCATCTAATGCTTGGCGATGCAAGACTGCACGCAGCTGCTCAGCCTTGGAAACCTATACTATGAAGCTCCCTGCACAAAGTTGTTGCAATAATATTAATGTCAGATGAAGGGCGGTTCACACCTACGCCCGGTCTCCGCTTTGTGGGTTTCCGTCTTTTGCCTGAGAAACTGGACAGGAGACGGAAGCCTGGTAGTCAATGTCCGCCCGTGAGCGTCTTCTGGTCTGCGCGGCGAAACCGGTTTTTTTTTTAACCGGACACAAAGTCCTGCATGCTACAGTGGTAACTCAGGAAAACCCGATGGAAGTGGAGGGGTAGGGAGAAAGTGCGCACACCAAGAATTATCTTCAACAGTTTATTAGACACGACGCATTTCGGGCAAACACCCTTTCTCAAGTGTAATACAAACTGTATGGCAGCTAATCTGAATATGTTGCTGGCATTTAGTTTTACCACACTTCAACTTCCTCCAACGCCCACTGGCAAAATACTCAGTAAGATATATCACATGATATAAGGCTGAACCAGAACAGTGCAGATCATTTGGCTAAGCTATTGTTTTACCCTTTTGGGGAATTTCCTCATTAGGGCAAGACATGGCTGTGAAAACCAAGTGCCAATGTCAGCCGCCACCAATTTGTATTAGATTGTGAAGAATTAATTGTTGAATAGTTCACGGTTAATGGCTACATGTTATGGGTATACATGCCCATGTGGTTTTTAGATGCCACATTTGGTTTAACCTTAAACAATCTGAGTTTACCCATGATAAGAGCTGTGGCATGTGGCAGCTGATAACTCATGTGCCGCCTCTAAATTCTGCATCATGTGTAACTATGGTATACACAGAATATATACACCTGGGCCATAACAGCGATCCTTGTAGGAGAACAGCATGTGGCTGCTGGTGCAAGTATTTTACAACATACGAGTCCAGTAATACTGTTTATATACTGCAGTAATAATGTACAACTATACAGTAGTATACAATATGGGAGCACTCAGTTGAACTCCGTGTAGATTAGAACCTTGTTCCACCCAGCAGTAGACAAGATCAGGGTAAGAGAACCTGGTGCAGCATTAGGGAGCATTCACACGGAGTAACGCCGGGCGTGTATTACAGCCGTACACGCCGGCGCTACGGCAGGCTGCTGAACACTTCCCATTCACTTCAATGGGAGCGGCGTTACGAGCGCTCCCATTGAAGTGAATGGGAAGTGTTCGGCAGCCTGCCGTTGCGCCGGCGTGTACTGCTGTAATACACACCCGGCGTTACTCCGTGTGAATGCTCCCTTATTAAACAAGGGAGCTCCACTGGGCTTTCCAGTCTCCATGGATCAGAAACAGGATGATAACTAAGGGTCTGTTCACACAGAGTTTTTTGTCAGAGGATTTTGATGCAGAATCCACCTCAAAATCCTCTGCCAAAAACGGCTCCCATTAACTTCAATGGGAGTCGTTCCCTTCTTTTTCCCACTAGGATTCCACAGCTGCGGCGCAAGGCTCCCTGCCGATTAGGCCCATTCATTCGGGCCTAATCTGGAGTGCAATGCCGCGATGCGTGGAATACAAATTATACTGTGTGAACATACCCTAAAAGGGCAGAGTTCTAGGGGGCATTCACACTTGCACCTATGTCTTCCCGCTGGGTCTCTGTCCTATTTCCCAGAGAAACTGGATAGGGAACGGCCATTTGAATGGGTTTTAAAAGCAAACCGTCGGTGTCTGTATGCAACCTCTCCACGGGAAAACCGGGGTTTTTTTGGGCCATGAAGGACTTGGGCACAAGTGTGAACCCCCCTTACCTGTACAAGCTGTGTGTCTGAGTTTCTGTGCTAGATGGTATATGTAGTGGCAACAAGCAGATGATATGGGCCCTGCTCATGCTCAAACTCAATCTCCACATGGAGGATAAAGGTGCTAAATGACCTGTGGTCGCCCAGCCAAGGAAGTTAGAAGAGTAACTTCTCAAAGGACAAACCATAGACTTCCATAAGTAGGTTATAATAAGTTATGTGTAATAATGAGACGTGACACAGGAAAAAAAGTGTTGAACATGATTACTGAAATGTATTTAATATTTGTTACAAAACCCTTTGTTGGTGATGACAGCTTCAAGACACCACCTGGATGGAAAAACTAGTCGTATGCATTGCTCAGGTGGGTATTTGGCATGTTCTTCCACACAAATACTCATCAGATCCTGAAGGTTTGGTGGGCTCCTTATATAAACTCTGAGCTTCAGCTCCTTCCTGAGATTTTCTATTAGATTCAGGTCAGGTAACTGGTTTCAGAGAAAGAAAATAAAGCTGCTAGAACAGCCCTACCGATCACCTGACCTCAATCCAATAGAAGATCTGTGGAAGGAACTAAAGCTCAGAGTTCATAGAAGGAGCCAACCAAACCTTCAGGATCTGAAGAGTGTTTGTATGGAAGAAATGGCCAAAATCCCACCTGAGCAATGCATACGGCTTGTTTTTCCATAGAGGAGGCATCTTGAAGCTGTCAAAAGCTTATGTATAAAGTATTAAATACATTTCAGTAAGCGTGTTCAATACTTTTTCCTGTGTCATTTCTCATTATTACACATACCTTTATGGACAGCTACAGTCTGATTTGTTTGTGTGGATTGCTTGAGTTGTTACCGACATCTGGTGAGAATTTCATGTGAATAGCACCTTTACAGATATATTAACTTAGAAAATTGGTGACGTGTTCATACTTATTTCATCCACTGTGTGTGTATATATAATTTATGCATATCAAATGGTTGTTCACATTAATTAAACAAACTTGTTTTTGCCAAATAGCATTTATTAACCAACACAGCACCAGGTGAAGCAGTACAAATATGAAAGTGTCTTACCAGCCTGTCATGTTAAAGTCTCTGTAAAGCATCATCTTGCCCAGTTCCTTACGCTGCACTCTTCTTGGAAATTCTAAATGTGTGAACTCATTTCCAAGTAGATGCGGCTGCAGAAAAGCCTGAAAAAAATAGGGAGAGAGAAAAGGAATCTTCAGGAGGCTGAAATCCATGTAATGTACATTATAAAGATTAGTGAGACATCTAACCATATCCAAGCCTTGTTCTGCATATTCAACAGAGCATGAATAGCTTACATAATCAATCTCATCTGTAATTTTAGCTCCTGCAAGTGATGGCAGGAAATCAGGACTTAGATGTGAGATTAAGCAGCATTGTGAACCAAATCCTGGATTAATTCGCCGCATTCCTAATAGAGAAATGTGTCTACTGAATTTATTTAATGTGTAGTACAGATGCATACATATAACAATGACAGCAACCCTCTCTGCATGTTGGTCTGAGAGGTAAAAAGGTGTGCGTGTGTGTGTCAGGTCAGTAGAAGCGGTGGTGCAGACCCAAACAATCAAGACAGGGACACAAAAATGTTTGGCAAACTGATTTAGAAAAAAAAACAGGAAAATAAATACACCTTCATTACAGGCACAAGTAAGCAAAACAAATTACAGCCTTAACTTCAGGCAAAAATAAAACAAATTCCTGCTCGTCTGACGCTAGGTTCACACCTGTGTTCTTCTTTCCGTTCTGTGCTTTCCGTCTTCTGCATGCCAGAAGACGGAAAGCACAGACCGGGTGTTGCGGTGAGCGTTTTATGCTCTCCGCCGCAAAACCGGATTTTTTTATCCGGACACAGAGTACTGCATGTCCGACTCTGTGTCCGGATTATAAAACCCGGTTTCGCGGCGGAGAGCATAAAACGCTCACCGCCGCTCACGGCCGGACATCTCTCTCACCCATTCAAATGAATGGGTGAGAAAGACTACTGCAGGTTTCCGTATCCTGCCTCTGTTTTAGGCAGGAAACGGAAACCTGAAGTACGGAGTTCACAACGCTGATGTGAACGAGCCCTGAGGGTTACAGGACAGACCAGTCACTTCCTCTCCTTCCAGGAGCTGCCCTGAAGTGTAGGCTCAGCAGGCTTTATATAATAAAGCTTTCTATAAAGGCTTTATATATAATCTCAAACAAGTCCCTTCTTTTAAAGGAAATCTATCATTGGCTATAGTGATTTTAAACTAAGCATAGACTTTAGAAAGGCTATTCCAGACATACCTTTTATTTATTAATTCCCCCAGCCGTTTTTGAATTAGCCCGCTTTTAGTGATATGCTAATTAGCCACCACAGAGCATCGGATGTCCACTGAGCACTGTGTGATATGTGTAAAACAGGGGAGATGAGAGCAGATGTAGCAGAGTTGACAGAGCTCTGCTATATCTCAGATGTAGCAGCTACATCTGAGATTGGCCCACAATGGAGACTGCTGTGGACCGATCTTAGACTCCGCCTCCTCCGGCAGAACCAGCGTTGATTGGCTGAATGCTGTACACTGCACGGCATTCGGCCAATCAACGCTGGCCAATGCTTTCCTATAGGGAAAAGTCAGCTCTCGCATTATTAGTGACGTTATACCGGGACTTTGGTGTGTTAGATGCCCCCAGGCATGCTTCCCCTGCTGTCCCAGTTGCATTCCCGAGCTGTTGGCATCATTTCCTGAGGTGTCATAGTGGACTTGGTGACACTTCTGAGTCGAATATTGGTTTCCCCCTAAATGAGTATTTTTTCCCCATAGACTATAATGGGGTTCGATATTCGTTCGAACAGTCGAGTTTTGAGGGGCTACTTGAATCGAATATCGAACTTCGAAAATTTCACTCTAGTGCTGACATATTGCCTCCTTTGACACCGACAATGAGCGTCAAATTATACATTTCTGCCTTTTTTCTATAATAGGGTAATGTAGTTTTTCAGGATGTTTCTATGTTTGTATCTAGTCCGCGAGTGGCATTTGTATTGGTATTGAACTGGTGTAAGATCTGTCTATTTGTATTTTGGGGAGATGTTTTTTTAGGATACAGTATGGCACCTTATCTGGGGCTAGTAGCATTTCTAGATATATTTTTTTTATTTGTTTTGTTGATAGTTGCCCAGTCGAAATCAGCGGGTCCAGCCAACTTCTGTAATGAGTATGGGGACTATTAGATATTTGCCAAATACAGATCTCATTGTCAGGGGTTGCACAGTTGTTTCTGTTTGAGATCAATGTTATGAAATATTGTGGAATGTAACAAACTGCAAAATTATACATGAAAGCTAATGACATAGAAACGTTCTTTTTTAGTTAAAGTCACTACACTATGCCATGATTTACTAGAGTGAATGTATATACCACTAGAAGATGTCTGTTAATATTGAAGAAATGAGGAGAGAAAGGCGGAAGAATGACATATGCTAATAGCTCCGTGGGAGGTAAATTCCTTCTTTACAGAACTATTTCATATCACCAGACGAGACTCTGCTACTAAAGCTCATATGTGCCGGGGAGAAAAAGTCCATTTGTGAATTCTTTGTTGGCCATGTGACTTTTCAAGTCAAAATGTGTATATGACACAAAGGGCTGTGCTCAGAGATGTGTCATGTATTGTCTGTAGTGAAGGCACATTACAATGTGGTACATTAAGAAGATAGAAGCTGACGGCAAAGAAAAGATCCAAGGACACACAAAAGTGGTCCTCTGCTAATGTAGAACTTCTGTTGGCATTGTAAGATTACTGTACGTTTTGTGTCTTCTGTGCCTCAGGTGGGAAAAGTGATGAAGAGCCATTTAATACTGTTATTCAAGCCACATCTTTCTACAAAGTCATGTCCTACATAAGGCTTTTTTGGCTGATGGGATATAAAATGGTTAAGCTTCAATTATTCACAGATGCATCCTGAGAATCTATACAGAGATCCATCAAAGACTGAATAACTTTACAGCTTAACCCTTATCTACCAATGCCAACATTTACAGTGGTTTTATTGCAGCCCTGAATGCCAAGGTATGCTTTATTACAATACTTAATAAATCAGAGCCTAGAAGTAAAATTAATAAAAAAATCCTTAGGTGTAGGGACTATTTATTTTCTGTCAAAGCCAGACACAAAACAGGCCCTACAAACCCCTGTGCCTAGCCACTCTTTTAGTGGTAGTGGTATCCATTATGCCCAAGTTACCCTTGGTTCACATCTGTATTTGGTAATCCGTTCAGGGAGTCCACATGGAGATCCCCCTGGACTACTGAATGCATTTGCGAGTGGTGTGCAGTGAAAGCAAACGGACCCCATAGACTATAATGGGGTGTGTGCTTGCCGCCAGATCTCCGCACAGAACATGGGGACATGAAAGTAGATTGTGAAGTACTTTCCTGTCCACATATTCCCTGTGGAGATCTCGCAGCAAGCACATGGACCCCCATTATAGTTTATGGGGTCCGTATGCTTTCACTGCACACCGCTTGCAAATGCATTCGATAGTCTGTTCAGGGGGGTCCCCATGCGGACTCCCCGAAAGGATTACCAATGCGATGTGAACAAGGCCTTAGGTCAAAGTTGAAAAAGTTTGATGATCCACGGACAAAGCAGTGGATCATCAAAAAAGCGCGAGTTCTTCCCTTCTTGGGTCTGTATACATCTGTAGTTTAAGCAAGGCGCACACCTGTCTTGCTGTGTTCTAAAATGGTTTGTCAAAATGCCAATTGATCCTGAAAGACCTCAACAACTATTATAGGGTCCTTCACGTGTCTGTTATTTTATTATTATTATTTTTTAACCAAATATTGCTAGGATTTCAGCTAGACACTCTACTGAAGACACCGACACCAGTCTTAGCTGGTAAGCCCTCGCTCACTTGTTGGATGTTTCTATGGGATAATATTTGTTGCCATTTATACCTGGCTATATTCTAATTGCGTGATATATTTTGTATTATGACATGCTTTAAACAGACTGGGGGTGCCTCATATCATCAAAGTAATGTCAGGGGCTTTTTAGGTTTTGTTCTAGATTTGTGATCATTAATAAGGATGTGCAATATTGGGCACCAAAATCAGCCATCTTTAGTAGTATTAAAGTTAACCTATCAGGTCGATTTGGTCCTTAAACAGACCAGGAGTTTGGTGTCCCAAATCACCTCGTTTTCAAAAAAATAAAAATAAAACTTTATATTTATTTACCACATAGGACTCATCTCTGGTGCTGTCAACACTTGCGCAGCTCTGCAGTGAAGCAGGGGGTATACACCGCAGCTACACTGCACAAGTGTACTCCTATAGCTTCAGTGAAGAACTGTGCTGACACAAGGAGCAGATCTGCCGAGTGCGAGTAGAAAGGTGTTGTTTTTTTTTTTTGCGGGCATGGAAGGGTTATTAATAGGGCAATTTGGGTCACTAAACCACTGCTGGGTAAGGGGCTGTGGGTTTTTTAGCGCCCCAAATCGCCCTGACAAATTCCCTGTCAGTAGGATGTGTTTGATTTGGGAGATAATCTGGATGAATTAGTTGCATGAACATTGAGACTTTGGATTTTTTTTCATGCACCTTAAAGCAAAAAATTAACTAAAAACTTTCCAAAAAGTTGCATTTTATAGCTGGCCGCAAAGCATGTTCTCTTTACACGCAGTGGTCTCTGACCCACCGAACATCACATAATCTGTATGACGCACATCCTGAACGGCGACTAAACTGTTTACGTTTTATGATTTATTCATTCTAGATATTATATGGCATTTGTGTGTGCTTTATTCATTATAGACACTTTCCATTCAGACTAGTTGCTCCACACTTGCTAATGTCAAACTTATTTGAAGTCTCCCTACCATGGAAATTTGCCAGATGTTACAATAAATAGGTTATTTTATCCTAAAGTTCCTTGTACTCTTTGAAAGACTTTCTGATGCCTCAAAAATGACTACACGCAGAGCAATATAGAGAGAACAACTGACTTCAAATAGAAATCCTGTTCTATCACCAAAACATGGTCAGCCTCTTAAGCAGTCTTTACATTTGCACTAGTTCTTTTACATTTTCTATTACTTTTTGATGGTCAGAATAGTGTATTTTTGGGGAATCTTTAGCCAAGTTTGAAATATCACTATGAAACCTTTTACTTTATAGTGCACCTATATGCATTCCAAAACATAAGAGTCTCAATTTCCTCAAAACTCCCATTTTCTTCTTAAAGAGGACCTTTCACCATCTGGAGCACATGCGGTTTAATACACCGTTAAAAAGCGGACAGTGCGCTGAATTCAGCGCACTATTGGCTTTCCCATTCTGTGTCCCCGGTGAGCAGCTATCGGTGTCGGTACCGTAACTATTCACTGTCAGAAGGGCGTTTCTGACAGTCAGTCAGGAATGCCCTTCCTTACAGTAGTGTCTATTGCGCTGTACTGTGAGAGTGGTGAGGAACGCCTCCTCCCTCCTCACAATACTCAACCATATATGAGTACTGAGGGGGAAGGGGGGCGCGTTCCTCACCACTCAACGTCATCGCAGGGCGGTAAGTGACAACCCCTCTCACAGCACAGCGCTATAGATGCTGCTGTGAGAAAGGGCGTACCTGACTGACAGAAACGCCCTTCTGACAGTAAAGAGTTATGGAGCCGACACAGATAGCGCCTCACCGGGGTCACAGAACGGGAAAGCCTCCTGTGACTGATATGTACAATTAAACAAGTAAGCAGCACTTTGATGTGATGGCGTCCCTGCTGCACCTCTTTAGGTAATGCCCATGTTGCACCAATCAACTCATTAGCGTATCGGAATAAAAGCGAATATCTTACCAAAAGTGGCACCAATTGGAAAGGAAAAAAAAACAAACAAACAAAAAAAAACACTGGTATCTGACTGCTTATAGTTCAACATGGACTGTTCTGGTGACAGATTCCCTTTTCAAACATTCTACAATGCTACTGTAATATTTTGTCTGACTTACTAGGTACTGAAGTCTCTGGCGCTCAGTTTCTGGTGTAAACTCTGAAGACATAGGAATGATCTCTCCATTTCGGATAATTATAGCCCTGAAAGAGAATAAAACATACATAAAGCTTTATATTAATTATCGAGTCATTACATGGAAATCCAACTTGATGGTCAAGTAATACCTCACATCTACACCAATACCTTAGCTTTAATTTAGTTGAAGACTCATTGTCTCATTAAAATATCTCAACATGCTAGCAACTTCACACGCTGCAGTTCACATGACAACCACTGTGTGGCTACAAAGAGGCACATATAGGAGAGACATCTTGTGACACAATATCACGGAATCAAGTTTTGAACGGCTAGTCATCTCATGAGACAGACATGTTCATCCAAGAGAAAAGGTAAGGTGGGTGCAATTTATAGCATCTACAAATAGAACAGCACAGACCAGGAAGTGCAAATGCCTTTCTTTAGGATGCAACATTATCTTCCCCATTTAGCTGTACATTTGTGTGCAGTTGACAGTCTATAACAAAGATGTACAAATTACAGCATCAAAACTGAGATAGGGGATCTAAACGGAAATCCTAAAGAATCAGTCATCAATAAAAGAGAACTGGAATACCCCTTTAAATATTTTTCCATAAAACTTCTTTATCATGCAGGTTTAAAAATTAAGTAATCACTCAGGAAACCGTTCACACTTCTGTTTAGTGGCTCCTTCAAAAATTCTATTGGGAATGAGTGGAGGAAAAAGTGTCACCATGGTAGTACTCTAAAATACAAAAGTCAATGGGGCTCAATGATCTTTGCCATAGCCATCACACCACAAATGCCAGTAGAGAATTGTGGCTTCCATTATAAATAAAACGCACAATACAAGTACTAATACTGAATATAGGCTAAGTGATACAAAACAAGACTAAACAATAGAAAGTCTAGTGGGATAAAAAGCATGTAAATGTGAAAATGGGGAGGGAGGTAGGAAGCTTCCATACACAATAAATAATCATTTGATCTGTAGGAGTCCTTTAAAAGAGGTCATCCCATCTGGAGAACTGCTATTCTGTGAATATACTGGTTATCAGCTGAAACCCCCACAGCTAAACAAGAATATAAGCAAACTTACTCAAACCTGGGGTGAACGCAGTGTCAGCTAGCTGACACCCCATGGTATACAGGAGAATCACAGATGATGGGATCCAAGCAGATATGGTGGCAAAGTTGCCTGGCATAGCATTTTTTGCTTGATGTACAGAACTTTCCAGATGTTGCATGTACAGTACTATGGCTGATGGTTACTGGTTTGGAATTTGACCTTACACCTTTTGTATGGACAGTACTAAAACATTCTAAGGCCCGGTTTACATCTGCGTTTCAAATTCCGTTCAAGGAGTCCGCTCGGGGACACCACACAGACCCCATTATAGTCTATGGGGTCCGTGTGCTTTCATAAACTCACCGCTTGTCAATGCGTTAAGGGACTTCCGAACAAAATACCGAACGGAGATGTGAACCAGGGCTAAGAGTCAGAAATAAAGTGGAAGAATGATCAAGAAGTAATTTAACCCTTTACTGGGAAGCAAACGATTGTTTCTCCACATAGTGGTTCTCCCTTGATGCTCAAGACAGATGATGGATTTTAGAGTTTATCTTTTTCTAGGACAGCTATTAAGATCATTTCACTTATGGCTTAGCTTAAGACCTATACAGATTCTTAAGATTTTCTCATTTTCATCCAAAACAATATCTTTAGCTGCCTGTTTAGACAGCAGCAATCTTCGGCTGTCCTCCTACTCAGCATCTGTGACTGCCTCATCCCATATGTCTAAATTAATAATCGGAACATATATTGTCTTTAGGTGCTATATTTCTGTCTGGATGTTAATCTCCTAAAAAAAGGAAACCAAAAAAACACTGCATTAGATACTGAAATAGTTCTGTAACCAATATTCCCCCCCTGTCTGTAATGTACTTAACCTTGGGCGTCTATAGATACCTAGATTTTAATACAAACCCTGTCGTGCTCTATTGTATTTACCCATTTCCTTTAACCAACAAGGAAGTGCCTAAAGGACAGGTGTCTTTTTACTTAGACTAACAAATCCTACTTCCAAGAAATATTAAAGGGGGTTGTCCAGTTTCAGACCAATATTGAGACACAAAAAGTTATTGTATGTATAATGAATAGTTATACAATTTTCCAATAGATTCCTCACGATTTTCTAGATCTCTGCTTGCAGTCATTCATTCTGCTTACTCCAAGTGAATAAAAATACGTCCATGGTCATGTGATATTCAGTCCATGGTCATGTGATATACAGTCCATGGTCATGTGATATACAGTCCATGGTCATGTGATATACAGTCCATGGTCATGTGATATACAGTCCATGGTCATGTGATATACAGTCCATGGTCATGTGATATACAGTCCATAGTCATGTGATATGCAGTCCATAGTCATGTGATATACAGTCCATAGTCATGTGATATACAGTCCATAGTCATGTGATATACAGTCCATAGTCATGTGATATACAGTCCATAGTCATGTGATGTACAGTCCATAGTCATGTGATATACAGTCCATAGTCATGTGATATACAGTCCATAGTCATGTGATGGACGCACATAACATGCTCGTTATAGTCACTGCACAGTAATCAAACATTTGCCTGGTACACCTGTGTGTTCATCACATGACCATGGACTGTATATCACATGACCCAACAAGCAGAGATCTAAAACTGTAAGGAATTGATACAGAAATTATATTAGAATAATTGTAGAACTTTTTCTGATACAAACAATAATACTTGTAGTTCAATAGCGATTCGAGAGTGGATATCCAATTAATACTCTGCTGAGGGAGTAACATATGAACCAGGGATAGGAAGGGCCGTCTTGGGGAGCCCCCTGGACCCAGTACAGGTGATGGGTGACAGAAGGATACTGTCCGTAGAGAGCTCCTTGCTGGAAAACAACTCCTATCCCACGTATGAGACCGTGACAGCACTGGGCAGTACTGACAGCAAACAACACTGCTTCACCCCAAGTGTGAGAAGGAGTGCTATCGGAGGTCTTTCCTCCCCGCTCCGGTTAGGCTGTAGAAACAACACCGAGCTAAGTGGAGGAGATCACTCCATACTGAGAACTGAAAGATCCTGAAGTTGTGATATTCCTCCTACTATTATTTTTACCTTTATCTTATCTGTACCTACTGTCACTGTGATGCCTCTACCATGGAGCTTTAAGTCTTTGTATTATTATTGTATTATCATGCTGCTGTAACACGTAATTTCCCAATGGTGGGGCTATTAAAGGATTATCTTATGGACAGTCTTTTATTGTGTCTTTACTGACTTCTACTCCTTTAAAAAGGGGTTTTCTGGGACTTGCACATTGATGATTTATCTTTATGATAGGTCATCAATATGTGATTGCTGGGGGGGCTCCATATATCAGGTTGTTGAGGAGATTGCTGTGTTCGTATCAGTGTGAAGGACCCCCCCCCTCTTCCCGTGGTAATTAATACATTTTTAGGATTAACAGAGGCACTGCACAATACAGGGTTACAAAATGGATGCAATTTAATTATTATATTATGGGAAATACAAGTACTGTTTAGACATATGTCCTCTTTAAAGAGTCTGTACAAAACGCCATATCACAACCAGAACTGTATGTTCTGTCTGCACATTTCTTGTATTTATCAGAAGTAGTTCACTGTACGGCTCCTATTCATTCTTATAGAGTAATGCATATAACCTCATGTGTCTTATTTAGGGTAATCTAGCTTCTACCCACACTGTATAATATAGATATTTCAATTTCTCAACAAACTGATGCAAGGTAGAAAAATGCTTCTGCAATCTGACTATAATGTGAGTCTCTTTGTGTACAGAACAGCAGAAGGATGTCCTAGCACATAATGGAGAGTAAACTTGCCTGTAACACTCCTTTTGTTATTGGTAGATCAAGAAGGGCATGTGATGTCATACAGTATGTATTCTGAATAATACTTGGGTTAACCTGCATGGAAATGTGAAAGGAGAATACAGGGCTCTAAAATTATAATGCAAGAGCCATTAGCAAGTAAAGACAGTGGTAGATAGAACAAGGAACGCTGCTCATTGGAATGCAAGGAATAGGCAGCAGCAGATGTAAGACTAAATTAGTAGTCATCCAACACATTCATTTACATGACACACAGCCAAGATAGTTGTCAGCTTTACAGATATTTAGTCGCTACATCGTTCACAGTTAGTAAAGCCAGCACGCTCAGCTTACAATTAAATGACAAGAAAAAAGTGACCTTCCTGGTACATCATGGGAAATGACAAATGTATAATTAAGAAAATATATGATAGAACTTGAAACGCTTCAATATCTTGTCCTTATACAGCACGCCTACACCAGAATACTGTTATCCTTCTTACTGTGAAAAGACATAATGATACTGCAGACATGAAAATATACAGAACATTCACGCCATACACAGGCAAACAGAGATATCCCACATAACCTGCATTATAGGTTTGCAGAACAACCTGGACCAAAATCATGGATGTAAAGGGATTATTCCTATGGAAATAATCCATCCATATGGCCTTTTAGGAGATATAGGCATGGCAGAGACGTTCTGTAAGAGCTGCCCCTGCCATGGTGGACTGTCTACCTCTGTCCCAGGATATAATGCTCCTTTCTTCCTGCAGTGGTTTTTACCGGGGATAGGTTCGGCTGTCTGCGGCTTCCAAAGTTAAAACTGTCTCTATTAGTTTCTCTAATATACCAAAGTAAAGACAGTGACCACACTTTCCCTTTGAATAACCAGATCTCCTACAGCTCACCACGTAATACAATTTGAGTAATAGAGGGGATTGACATTGAGGTTTTTTTTTTTGCTATGATCTAACCCTAAACTAATCTATTAACATGGCAGGCACATTCTTTAGACAAAGCTGGTTTCTTCTACTGGTCTCTATTATCCTTCTCCATTGCTGAGTTCCATGTGAAAATGTAAAACTACATGAGAATTCTAGCACTAGCCAAAAAAATTATATCCCACTTGAAGACATGACCAACCAAATGTCTTACCAGAGCCACTCTGTGGAAGGAAAAAAGGTGAAGTGTTAAGGGGGTTGACCTGGACAGTGCAAAAAAAAAAAAAAAAAAAATATAGCACAATAAAATACCCTTTAGGGCAGGTTCACACCTGCGCCCATGTCCGCTTTAGGCAATCCAGCTGGGTTTCTGTCTTCTGCCCCGAAACTGTTTTTTTTTTTAAAACTGGACACAAAGTCCTGCATGTCTGACTTTGTGTCCGGTTAAAAAAAAAAAAAAAAAAAAAACTTTTGCTGCGGACAGGTACAAAACGGGTGCACACTTTTCAAACCAATAAACTTGAATGGGTTTGAAAACTGACTGCCAGGTTTACGTCCCCTGTCCAATTTCTCGGGGCAGAAGACGGAAAACCAGCTGGATTGCCCAAAGCGCGCACGGGAGCAGGTGTGAACCCACCCTCAGGGTAAACCATGGCCATTTACCTATAAAACCACTTTATAAATTGAGGTTTGTTTTTTGGGGGTTTTTTTTGTAGATTGTGAGCCCCCTATCAGTATGTCTTTGTAGTATGGGAGAAAATCCACACAAACACAGGCAGAACATAAAAACTCCTTGCAGATGTTGATCCTGGCAGGATTTGAACCCAGGACTCCAGATAAATTGAGGTTTCTGAGACTCTTCGTGTTTATAAATAAATGGCATCCTCTCTCCTCTACACAATACCATCCATTTATCTAATCCATATTTCTAACATACTATTACAATGAAACGTGACTGTACCAAGAACTTCCTTAGACTTCAAAGTTCTTTGAAAAGACTGTAGACTGAGGAAGCAGATTATAGTTCTAAATGTATATTTCCAACCAGACCCAGTTTTATATTTTTCCCATTTTATTCGGTTGGTGTCTACTAAAAAGTCAGTAGTAATTCTTGCAAGGCAAGATGGGAAAAACAGTAAACCCTTAAAGCCTTCAATTATCCACAACCGATAACAAGTCCACCCATGTGAACGCGCTCTATAAACATGCAGCCGCTAGTGAAAAGCTACTGAACATTAGCCGCTAGTAAAAATGGTAATTTTGCTATAATTGACAAACTGGCAGATTAACAAAAATGGTGGCGGTGGGTGTGTACTTATTAGTGAATATAAATGGTGTAATAAATGTGAAAAACTACTACCTGCTGTCACCAGCGTTGGCGACATAAATTTTCCCCAGTAAGTATACAACAATAAGTGCCGTGCAGCCGCCAGATATATTGTAAGCGCTCCGTTCTTTCTCAATTTGCAGATCCTAGGGAGAGAATTAAAGTTATAGTATAAGACAGTAATCTATATAATGCAAATAGAGACATGTTTTATAGGACAATACAGACTATGTTATGCTACATTTAAAGGGTTTTTCCATTATAACACAATAAGATGGTTTTCTGAACTATTGATATTGATTATCTAGCCTTAGGGTAGATCCCCAATATCAGATCATTGAGGGTCTGACACCTGTCACCCCCACAGATCATCTGCACAATGGGATCTGAGGCGCTGTAACCCAGCACATCTGCCACACAGATATACACTGGATGGTAGGGCTGGGGGATTATTGAAATTAAATTGATTACCTATTATATTACCTCTGCCCCTATAGAACTATTATTGGGGCATAGGGAAGGCAGCAACAGGATTTGGAGAAGCCAATTGTTACAGATAAGGAAGTAGAAAACAAGCTCAGAGACCGTGTTAAAGGCGGGCTACTGTTGGAAAGTGTCGAGATGCAGGTCACCTATGTATCAGTCCATACAGGATGCTGTAGTGTAGGGACAACAGTCAGCCTGCTCTATGAAGTTCTAGCAGCAGTTGAAGCTTCATGTAGATGGATGGCATCCAGTAAAGCTCACCTTCACAGCCTGACAACTGCATGAAATTTTATTTATTTAGCGCCATTATATTCCGCAACGCTTTTACAACACCAGGTCATCCTTCCACCATGCAACTTACACTGGCCCATGTAAACAATTCAAAAGAACACCGATATCATCGACAGGCCATTTTGAGAGGACTTGTAGCACCTACATGACCATGCAGGTAAACAGTATAGAGTAACCAATTGCTGGCCATGTAATTCCATGCGGGGGAAAAAAAAAAAAAGTAGGTTCTGATATTTATAACTTATACAGACAGCAAATATCTTCAAAACTAAAAGTGAACTGAATCTACTCCGCGGTCAGCTTTACAACATTGTATAACATGTCCTTAGAGAACATGAAAGATTTTCCTTAAAAACAATTCTTGATTACAAATCTAAATTTTTTTGGCTTTCTTGCTGAACAAGTGGGGATGCCGGGTACTGAACACCACCAATCTGATACTGGGTAGGCCATCAATATCATAAGGCCAGAAAACTCCTTTAAGGTTTATTGACCAGATAAGCGTACATGATGGACTGATAGGGGATGGATCCGAAAATGTAAAAAAATGGATGGGCCTGTCAACATTCCAAAAGTACCATAAGAAAGTCAAAATGGACGGTCGCTCCAGAATAGTAAGGTTATGGGAGTTCCTTGACTATGTCAGAGCAAATGCTCACCATGCTTATCTAGATAAAGGTGCAATTGATTTAGCTCCGATTCTCTATGTATATCTTCTGTTCTTCTACACTAGTTCCAACTATCTGGGGAACATTATGACTTCCGCACGACACCACACCATCGGAAATATACGCTTGGAATATATTTTATGGAAACATGCTACCGTCTTGATTAATATTTCTTATGCCCTATTGAAAATCTGATTCCATGTCTGTTTAATTGGTAGCAATATATTACACGTATAAGGGTTTTCATAGTGCCTACATTTCACTCTTTATGCTCTCATTAAACTGTACTTTTAAGTGTTCTGATCAATCATATAAGATCAATTAGAGAACCAAATATTGCACAGGAAAAGGTGGTGTGAAGAGCGGTAGTTGTTTTTATTGTACACTTCATTATAGAGACTAGCAATTGTTCAAGACCATGCCAATTGCTTTTTTTGATAACTTTATAGCATAACATTGATTACAATAATTCGTCACCTCATATCTGTTAGGAACACAATGTAAAATGTGCAAATAGAAGCAGCTCACGGGGGCCTCCTAGCGTCACACTAAAGGACATATCAACCCTAGGTATTAAATGGAATGAATTTATCACTGAATACGTATTAAAATAATAGAAGTTCCATCTAGTGCTACAAAAAAATTACTAAATATACGTATTAAAGCCCTCTATCAGAATAGAATCGTGGGGCTAAGAATAATGACAATACATAATTAGAAAGAATTTGATCATTACTGAAAACTAACAAATCCTAGAAATAAAAGTCCCAGATCATGATTCCTATTTCGACTGCTCCACTACGCTTCCATTACACTTCCGTGCAGAGATCTCCTTAAATAGGTTTTCCCATCTCTCCCAGCTGATTGTCCTGCTGGCACTGAGTAAGTGACGTCACTTATCCCATCTCACAGGTCCGTGGTTATAGCAACGCTGTGTAAACAATGGAAGGAATAAGTTCACATAACAGGCAAACAAAGTAGAATTTCTAAAGCAATATATTTAGGAAAAGTCTTCAATTTACATAAGCTACCAGTATAGATAGGATCCTTGAGATGGGACAACCCTTTTAAAGAATCTTGAAAATGCCCACACACATTAGATAAATGTTGATCTTCGCCAAAAACCACCTTAAAAGGGGTTGTCCCATAGCAAGGATCCTATCTATACTGCTAGTTTATGAGGATTTAAGACTTTTTCTAAATACATTGCTTTATCAAAACTGCTTTGTTTGGCCGCTATCTTAATTTATTCACTTCATTGTTTGCATACGTTTCTATGACCACGCCCCGGGCTTATCTGATCAGTCCCCTATTGACTTAGCTGCCTGCGCCCAGGCGCGGAGGAGGGGCTGAGTGCTCAGCAGCAGCTCTGAGCTGTGTCTGTCTCTGCCACAGATAACAGAGCTCCTCAGATAGGGGAGGGGGGGGGGGGGGGGGGGGTGAGAGCTCTGAGATTTTTTTGAACTTTTTATCTCCTGCTCTTCCACTTATCAGCCGGTTCAACTGAATTTGGCTGATAAGGGCTGAGATAGGGAGTCTGTTACCTCTGTATGTATTACAAACTGACTCAAATCCAGCTCTGCTACATCAGCTTCATACTGTGGTAATGCATTTACAACCAATCCCTCATTACTGACTGCAAACATAGCAGATAGCACAGCAAGTGAAACCCCGCCCACCAATGTGCCAAGAAAACCAGGAAGTGAACAGAGCACAGAGCCTGCAGGTTGGTGAACAAGGGTTATGGGAATGCCCCTTTAAGGCTAAGGCCCCACATTGCAAAAACACAGCTGTTTTGTTGCAAATCTTGCTTGGTTTATTGAGCCAAGGCCAGGAGTGGGTTGAGCAGAAAGGAGAAATATAAATGCTTGCTTTATATTTCCCATTCCTTTTGTAGCCACTCGTAGAAAAGATGCAGCTAAATCTTCAACTAAAAAAAGCAGCTTTTCCGCAATATGGGGCCTCAGCCTAAATGTGTAAGGGTCTTTAGATCCAAGATGGTCTTTGGTCACAAATGCTAATCTAGGACAAGTAGTCAATTATCTAATAATAGAGATCAGACTCAATGTTTCTTTTAGTTTTTTCTTCTGATAAAAGTAACCTAATCCTCTTAGAAGTCCTGGCACAAAAATCAGACTAAGAAAATTCTTTGTTGAAAGAGTGATACACAAGTAATTAACTCACTGCCCTTGGAAATCTGATCTTATCTATCTCAGTGGCTTTCTTTTTTCCAGAAGGCCCTGTTCATGTTTATTATAGGTTTGGACAAAAAAAAATTGAATTTGATGTCATTAACTGATAAAAGATTATTTGCAAAATAAAATAAAACTGTAAGATGAAATGAAAGATATTGAGTTATATAAATTATTCTGGGCACTAGAAATCTCCTTGAAATAATAGGATGACGTGGGGAAAATAGTAATGGAAATGGTGATTAACGTCCAAATTTATTATTGAAAATATTAGGCCTTATTCACATCTGTTTCATACAGACTTCAGATGTCCCTGTTTGTCAAGGACAACATAAGCGCCTTCTTACTTTTCACTTTGGGTCTGTAAAAAGCAAACAGCACAATTATGGCATTCGTGGTAATCTATGGTTTTCATAGACCGCTGAGAAAACAGATCAAAATGGATCAGGTCTCCATTCTATTCACCTGTATAAAAGAAGCAGACGTCTGCTACATGTGTCTAATAAATCATTGGGTTTGTATGCAGTCTGAGAATAACACGGAATTAACATGACAAGTACATATAAAATGGATGTGTGCATAAAGTGTTTGGGATTATCAGCTTATAAAAATAAACCCGACCCTAAGCAAATAGGGACAATAGTTCTAAAAGGACTGAAATTACTGACTCTTCAATATTACTCAATCTAGATGATATTTATCAATAGAAATTCTAGGTATGTGTTAACTAAAATGGCTTCTTATGGCCTTAGGCAGCAATAGACTTGAGCTAATTGACTGATGTCGCTGTGTGCAGGGGGTAGGTAAGCTGTGATGTCATCTATTGTCAGTAGTAAATGTATTCAAGCATGTTATGTGATGTGTTATCTATAAGGGTTTTATCTTCTATTGTAATGTAGTCAGTCTTGTTTGTGATTCTAAATGAGATAACTGTTGAAAAGAAAGACCCTACATAATTCAAAAGTGTCAGTCTAACTAGGGTTAGTGGCCAGAGTGAAAATTGCTGGATATAGTCTTTTTTTTTTTTTTTTAAATGTTCATTTATTTTGGCAAATAGCGCTGTGGAGTCAGGACTAATTTTGGGTGGAGTTCGAAAAAAGATATGGACTTCGGCATCAAAAGAAATGATGAATTATTTTATACAATGATCAATGCTGTATGGCTATACAAATGCCTAGCTTGTTACATATTTACTCTGTTAGATTTATGAAAAAGCTAGAATTTCAATTTTCCCTGCTTCTGATTAACCAGGGCTGTCAGCCATTTATGAAGTTGTCTGAGTAAGAGCAGGAGTCAGATCCCCGGGCTGGTCACACACCTTTTTTTTTTCCTAGGGCCTGATGGATCGATCTCAAAGAGCACAGATAGGAGAGAGCAAACGAAAAGATAGTGGCAAAATAAACAAAACAAAAAAGTGAGACAAAACAAGGAATGAAAACAAGAGAAAAAGTGAGACAGAAAACGAGAAGTAGAGAGAGAGAAAAAGAAACACAAAAAACGAGAGAAAAAAGAAAATGAAAAAAAAAAAAAAAGAAAAATGAGAGAAAAAGCTATAAACTTTACCAAATTCTAGAAAAGTATCTGAAATTTTTTCGAGAGCCACCAAGAAGATATTTGGTAGTATTTTTGACACAATGCTGCCACCTTCTGTCCACTAAGCAATTCTACAAGCAACATTTAAATGACAGAAAATAGAACTATTTACGTAAAGAAAAAAAGAAAGTAACTTTAAAAACATTAGGGTCCCAAAAAAAAACAAAACAAAAAAACACTATCATTTAGATAAGTCATTAACCCCCCCCTTAAGGGCACAGCATAAAAGTACCTTATAGACCAGGCCTTATTTTTCAGAACTGACATGTATCACTTTATATGGCAATAACTGAGATGCTTTAAGGGTTAGTTCACACGTAAATAACGTGTGACTTCTATTGGCACCGGTAAAAAAAAAAAGCTTCCTAATGAGGAAGCTTTTTTTTTTTTTAGACCTTGGCAAGCTTTTTTTGGAGGTTTTTTTTTTTTTTTGTAAAAACAGTTTAAAAAAAAAAAAGCCAGGCTGCTTACCCCTCCTGTAAAGTGAATGGGCTGAAAAAAAACGCACTGCGTTTTTTTCCGCGCAGTTTTTTTTGCAAAGATGACAAAAGGAGAAAAAGCTCCCCAGGGAGCTATGGCAGGGCCCCAGGGAGGGCGGCATTTTTTCTTACCTAAGCCAGTCCAGGACAAGCTGTCCTGGACTGGCTTAGCACGGAGCGGTGGATTGGGGAGGCCGCTGAAGCAGCGCTGCCCCGGCAGCCTCCCCTCACACTCAGTCAGAGAGCAGGTCTTCTCTGTGCCTGCTCTCTGCCTGCGAACAGCGCTAAACCCTGCCCCCCTTCACTAAGCCCCGCCCCCTCCGCTCCGCCACGCCCCCTCCTCCCCAGGGGGGGGGGGCTTTCTGTTGTTCGCTTCGGGCGGCGAGAGGGGCAGGTTCACCCCTGGGTTTCAGAATGGAAAAAGCTCTATTTGGCCTTTGGAGGGCAAATTTTGCTGGAATAGTTTTCAAGTGTCATGTCGCATTTGCAGAGCCCCTAAAGTACCAATACAATGGAAAACCCCCTCCTCCCAAAGGTGACCCAATTTTAGAATCTACACCCCTCAAGGAATTTCTCAAGGGTTATCATCATTTTGAGCCCAAGACTGCTTCCCAAAAATTAATGTACAAAGTGAAAATTTTAACTTTTATAGAAATACTAGCTTTTACCCGCGACTTCGTCCGCGGCACCTTGACTGTCTGCGTGACGCACCTGGCTGGGAGCGCAGGCTTGTTCCTTTTTGTTGTGTCCGCAGGGGGGCCTTCCTACCTCCGAGGGTCCATGGACCCTCTGTGCGAACCTTGCGGCCCTCTTAAACTGTTTACCTCCTCTCCTTCCTGGCGCCTGCCACCCCCCTTTCTCCCTACCCGCTTCCCCTTGTGGTCACTCCTTCCAGCTACCCCGTGCCCCTTTGCGACCCAGGAACGTGGCGACTTCCCCCCCTAACAGCATGCCCTCTTCTTCCGTGTTACCTACTCCGGGCCCTGTTACCTACCCCGTGCGGCCCGCTGGAACTGTTTACCTCCTCTCCTTCCTGGCAGCCACCACCCCCCGTTCTCCCTACCCGCCCTTTGGCGCCCCAGGAAGGTGCCCCCTTCCACCCCTAGTACCTGTGACGTGGTCCGTGGCAGGGTTCCTGGTGAAGCTGTGTAAGGAAGGCAAAGGATTAGAATGCTTCCCAGTGTTGAGCAGCAGGGGGTGTGATGAGGAATGCAAAACATTCCTGAAAGCATTGCAATGCAGTAGCATTGTAATACATTGCATTACTCCTCACACCTCCTGCCACTCAACACTGGGAAGCTGTGTAAGGAATGCAAAGCATTGGGTGAAGGCTCCCAGCAGCGTCGGGGAGTGTGTCGGCCTGCAGAGGCAGTGAAGTGTTAGAACGATACTGCGGAGCTGTGAGGAGAGAAGTGCGTAGCCACTGCCGGAATGGCGACTTACCAGTCTCCTTGCCCTGGAGGGCCTGGTGGTCCTGGGGGAGGGCAGTGTCCTGGGGCCGAAGGGCTGGTGGAGACTCGGAAAGGCCGTGTGTTAGCCGTGGAGGGCTGGGGAGGTGCGGGAAGGCTCCCACCGGCGTTGAGGAGTGTGTCGGCCTGCAGAGGATTTTGTGCGTACAGTGTCCACAAAGTGGTGGCGTGCAGAAAGACGTTATATAGAGGGGGAAGATGCGCATGCGCGTAGCAAGAGCAAGTAGTGGGCGGAGTCGGGGAGCGTAAGATGGCTGATCCAGAGCGTTGAAGAGGTTTCCCTCTGGACGGAGATGAAGGTGAGGGTGTAAGTGGGCAAGTGTATTGACATATTGTAGTGTGGGGTTAGGGGCTAGGCTTGAGAGGCCAATAGGGAGTGTGTGGCTTGTGTGAGTGGTCAAAAATGTGTGGGATTGTAGAGCTTATGCTGTGAGTTTGGGGGTGTCCTGGGCAAAATGTATATGCGTGAGAGGAACGAAAAGTAGCCTATCGTTCAATCCTGCCTAGGATCTATGTTTTGTGAAAATTTCACGCAAATCGGTGAAGGCATTTTTGCGTGATTGAGGAACAAACATCCAAACACACAAACATCCAAACACACATACTTTCACCTTTATAATATTATTAAGATGCCATTTAAGTGCACAATTTGTTGTTTCCACTTCGTGTCATCAGAGACCTGCACTCCTAAAACTATTAAGAAGGCTATCTCGGGTACAAAAAAGTTGTATATTTGGGTATAAACTGCTACTTAGGCACACAGCAGGGCTCAAAAGGAAAGGAGCACTGCACATTTTAGCTTTTGAGGGACTTTTTGGGCGCCATGTTGTTTTCGCAGAGCCCTGGGAGGTGCCAGTAATTGGAATTCCCCAAGAAGTGACCCCATTTTGTAGGGGCAATATTAGAGTCTCTGTAATCATAAAATGGCATCCAAAAACCAACAATATAAACCTGCGCTCGAAAAGCACATAGCGCTCCTTCACACCTGCACACTGCTGTGTGCCCAAACAGCAGTTTATGACCACATGTATGATACTGTTGTACCCAGGATAAAGTACTTAAAGTCATATGTGGGTATAAACTGCTGTTTGGACACAGAAGGACCTATATTTTGGTTTTTGGTCACAATTTGGTTTCTAGACATCAAGCCATTTTTGCATGGTCACATGACCCCACTTTAGAAACTAAACTCCTCGCGGGATTTATCAAGCGGCGTAGCAAGCATTTTCAGCCCTTGATTGTTGCATTAATTTAAAACATGCAGTTCATAATGAAAAGTGAAAAATTGCCATGGTCACCTTTCAGCATAATCTACTGTATGTAGGTATTCATTTCTAGAAAATAAATTATAGCAACACTTGGAAGTTAAAAATGCTCACTGTACTCTTGGATACATTTCTTCAGGGGTGTAGTTTCTAAAATGGTGTCATATGTCAGGGGATTCCACTTTACTGGCATTTCAGGAACTCTGTAAAAGTGACATGATGTCCAAAAATCTAATTGTCTAAATCTGTGCGCTATAAAACAAATAGCACTCCTACCTTCTGTGCCTGATTGTGTTCCCAAATATCAGTTTGTACCCACATATGGACCTTACGTACTTTATCCTGGGTACACCAGTGCCATAAATGTGGGCATAAACTGCAGTTAGGGCACATAGAGCACAGATATGAAGGAGCACTATGTGGCTTTAGGAGTACAGATTTAGATATTTGCTATCTGGATGCCATGTCACTATTATTGCGCATCCAAGGGGTTAAAACCTCCAATCGGAGTAAAGCTCCAAATCGGGTTAATCAAGCGGGTGTTAGCTGTCAGTTATAGCTAACATCCACTCCCAATGACCGGGAGGCCATCACAGGACGTACTACTACGTCCATTTGTGTGAAGTACTAGGCAGCCAAGACTTAAAAATGGCTTTTCATGTCCTTGGGCACACGTGGTTTATATACCGCTAGAAAAACGACAATGCGCCGAATTCAGCACACTGCTTTATTTCTGGTTATGTGCCCTGGGGCTGGATATATCCTTGCCATTATAACGGCAATCAGCCAATTGTGAGAAAAGCATTCCTGACAGTGTAGCTGGGCGGTAAGGAATGCCTCCTCTGATAATACAAGGTTATGGATGAGTACAGTCAGGGGAACATTCCTCACAGCCCACTAGACTGTCAGGAACGCTCTTCTGACAGTGGGCTGAGATCATTGCCTTTATAATGGCAAGGATATCTCTTGCCCCAGGGCACATAACCGGAAAGCCGGCAGTGCTTTTTCGGGTTTCTAGCAGTATATAACACGGCATGTACCAGAGGACATGAAAGGTCCTCTTTAATAGTATGTCCTGTGTTGCTAAGGAGTTAAAGAAATAAATGAACACTTATTTCACCTTTGAAAGCATACTTACATTATATTCACTTGTATGCCGACTATATACACATTGCTTTTAGAATTATTTTACATACCTGCATAGGGCCAACATATTCTGGTCAGTTACTGTCCCATATAGGGCTCACATTCTTATTTCATTCTGATGAATGAAAAAATGCAACAGTTTTATGAAACTTTTTTGAAAATTCCATCAACATTTACTGTAACTGCAAGTAAAGTCATATGGTTAGAACATTTCATAAAATGGGAATAGAATTTAGGTTTTTTCATTCCTTATTGGGACTGAAATGTGCAATTTTCTTGTGCAATACCCCTGTATTTTAGTGTATTCCACCTGCAGTATTTTCCTATTACACCCTTAATAGCAGACTCAGATCAGTTGACTTTTACTAGAAGTAGCAGAGTACCCTGTTTGATAAGATTCAATAAGACCTACCTGTCTAAATAGTAGATACAGTATATTATAATAATTTACATAGCAACTTGTATAAGGCCCCTAGCTTTAAATAGGTGGCTCGCCAAGGTCAACTCCATTTCCCCAAGACTGTCCACCCAATAGTGAGATTATCACGAGGCTATCGCTTATGGAATCCTTGTTTAAGAGTCGGGCACATCCCAATAAAGCCAATGAGTGGTCATGTAATATATTCTTCCATCAAGTTCTCCAGAACAAGTACAGATGCTCAACGGGCACAGACAACCCCTTTAAGTTTAGCGGTCCTTTCAGTTTAACAGTTATACAAAGTTCTGAAAATATAACAGCAAGTATGTATTTCCTTACCATTTCCTTAAAGGCATTTTCAAGAGCTCCAATGATGAGACACTCATGTGGAATTTTTTTTTCTGTAAAAAATCTTGTCGGAGGTGTACTTGGCGAGCCTGGTGCACCAGCAGCTCCACGTAATGATGCAGCCCTAGTTAGAGTCCTACTATTGGTAGACGATGTTTCCGGATCCTCTCCTAGACAAGTAGGAGGTAAAACTGCAGAGTTTTTCAGGATTTCTACAATGTCCTGCAATTGCTCTACGATGTGATGATGAAGCAGCTTAGATGCTACAACTGCAGCTCCAGCACCTGCATGTCCATCAAACAGTGCCCAGTATTGAAATGTGATCCCATCAACCTCCTGAGAACAAAACACAGACATCTAGACACATTAACCACGTCATACAGTAATGCATCAGCGACCATGACAGTCAGAAATCAGCAGAAAAAAAAAAATACAATTCTGGCATCAAAAGGTTGAAAAATAGAGTTTTGTGACTTTTCTGGCTTATTTGTGCAAAAATATCTATGAAATGTAAAATGTAATATCTAACATTTGCTCCACATCTGAAAAGTGGCTGGCAAGGATACTCTGTTGGGAGTTTATTAAAAGCAACTTTTTAAAAAGTTGCAAAAATTGTACAAGGGGGTGGCATAGAAAGTAGAACAACGTCTCTGGACAGAGCGCTTTATGATACCTTGTGCAACCTTTAACCCCTTCCTGCTGCAGGCGTTATTGATTTTGGTTTTTGACCTCCCTGACTTCCAAGAACCATGACTTTTTTATTTTTCTGTTCATGGAGCCATAGGGGCATTTTATTTTTATAGGAAAAATTGTGATTCGTAATAGATTAACAGAGGCTGAAGATGCATACATGTGTAATAATCTGAGCGTTGTGGGATTGCTGAAATGTTAGGCAACTCCTTTCAGTGAGTTATAGGGTGTGTTGAGTCTACTGACATGTCCATTTGGCTGTTAGTGTACATACTATAAATTTCTTGCAGTACTATGTTTCTGGCAGTAAAACATTTTTAGTGCCACAATACATCTACAGCAAAAAAAGATGCAATTTTCTAATATTTTTTTTCCGTTTAAAAATGTCCTACTTTTATGTGTCTACAACTTCTATGAAGACTTAAAAAGACTGTCCAGGAATTGGAGGTCCAGGGAAATGGTGCGCAGAACGTCTGGCATCTAGACCGATGGCGGACAACGGAGCTCTGGGACAGGTCATTATGTTTTTTGTTTCTATTTTACACCCTCCCCAGCCTCCACACAGGTCTAATGCCCTAATTTAAGAGTCTCTGAAGTAGCAGAAAACAAATAAACCCGGAGCTATGGAACTCTCTGCCCCAGGAAGTGGTGATGGTGGATTCATTAAACAAGTTCAAAGAGGGCCTGGATGTCTTTCTTGAAGAGAACAATATTACAGGTTATGGACTTCAGATTTTAAGGACACGTTGATCCAGGGATTTTATACTGACTGCCAGATTGGAGTCGGGTAGGAATTTTTTCCCCTGAAATGGGGCAATTGGCATGAGCCTCATGGGTTTTTTTTTGCCTTCCCCTGGATCAACACTGTAGGGGATTGTAGGGTTATAGGTTTTACTTGATGGACTGAGGTCTTCATCCAACCACATCTACTATGTCAAATCCTAGGTTAATATTCTTTACCATATGTATGTTCCATATGTCCGATTTTCCTTAATTTAGTTGAAAAACATTAGGTTTCCATTATGACAAAGCTCATCATGACAACACAACAATGTAAAAGGAAAAGAATAGTAGCATTTATCCAGCTTGTGACAAGTACCGTGTTCTCCTTCAGTTGCAGGCCTTCTCCATTTGGTAGAGATGATCTTCGCTTGTTTGAGCAGGTCTTGTTGGGAGTGGATTGTACTCCGGTAGTTTTCTTCTTCACAAACATAACTTCACAGCTTGCCTGATCTTCATTATGGGTGCTTTTCCCTGCATTTATCACCCTGGGAAGTACAGAAACAAAAAAAAAAAATAGAACAAAAGAAGTCTATTAAACAAAATGGACACAAAGAAATACAACTTAGTACATTAAACAGTAGTACTAATGCGCATACAAAGGTCACCAATGAAGGTGGGTGTCCATTGTAAGATCACGTATGAAGGACATCACACAGTAAATGGTACATAGTATAAACATAAGAACAGTGCAGTTAGGCAAAAGAGAAGTCTTACTTGTACAGTTCCAACGTATTTCACAGCACTTAAAGAGGACCTTTCACCTCCTGGGGTACATGCGGTGCAATACACTGCTAGAAGGCTGACAGTGTGCTGAATTCAGCGTACCATCGGCTTTCACGTTCTGTGCCCCCGGTGAAGAGCCATCAATGCTGTTACCGTAGATCTTCACTGTCAGAAGGGCGTTTCTGACAGTCTGTTGGGAACGCCCTTCTTCACAGTAGTGTCTATTGCACTGTACTGTGAGAGGGGGCGTTCCTTACGGCCAGCGATGACGCTGAGTGGTGAGGAACGCCTCCCCTACTCCTTATAGTACTCAAATACTGGGGGGGGGGGGGGGCGTTATCAGCATCATCACTGGGCGGTAAGCAGTGCCCCCTCTCACAGTAAAGCGCAATAGACACTACTGTGAAGAAGGGCATTCCTAGACAGACTGTCAGAAACACCCTTCTGACACTGAAGAGCTACGGTGACGGCACCCATAGCTCTTCAGTGGGGGCACAGAACAGGAAAGCCAATAGTGCACTGAATTCAGCGCACTGTCTGCTTTCTAGTGGTGTATTAAACCGTATGTGCCCCAGAAGGTGAAAGGTCCCAATTAAAAGACATTGTCAGTCACCGTCCTATATAGGGCTCACAATCTTGACTCTCCATCACCAGGTCTATGGAGAGCAGTAGGAAAAACAGTATCTGGAGGAAATCCACGCAAAGAAAAAGAGAACATACAAAATCCTTACAGACGTTGTCCTTGGTCGGATTTGAATCTAGCACTGTACTAATTCATTGATGCCTTTTGATGTAGATTGTTATATAGATGCCCTTGATTCCTTTGGCATCCATTTTTAGAGTATTAGTTAAATGGATCCACTAAGCAGGAGATCCAATCATCATGTGATCAGGCCCTAATGTATATTACTGTATATACATTGTTCCGGTGCTCTGGAAGCAGAAGAAACAGCTGATCCACTGGATCTTGGGAGTCGGACCCATACAGATCTTCAGTTGATTACTTATGGTGAGGATAAGTCACCAGTCTAAAAGTTCTGGAAAATCTCTTTAAGGCTAATGCCCCAAGGGACGATCCGCAGAAATGAAGCGCTGCGAAAAAAACAAAAACAAAACACGTGGCAGCAACGCATCACGGTTCTTCCCGCAGCAATTTAGACAGAAAGTTTCTAGAGTTTTCTTCCTCAGATTTTCTGTTACAATTATATCTATGGGGAAACCGCCGGCGTTTCCGTAGATACAGATTGACATGCTGCGATTTACAAAACCGCGGCGTGTCTACATAGCAGTTTTTACCATGGAGCGGGCATGTGATTCACTTGAATCCCATCTACTTTGCCTGTACTGTAAAACGCCACAATTTTTCCGGCAGCGTGTCCGCCACAGGCAAATCGCGGCCTTTCCGGCACGTGGGGCCCCAGCCTAAGGGTTTTGATAGTATGTTGTGATTTTTCAACTCCTTCCACAAAAGTATGTTTTACTCTGTAGCTCTGCCTTCACCATTCTGTAAAATACAGGGTGAGGAAGCGCTGGTGGCTCACTAGCAATACACGCTCTCAACACGTCTTTAACAGAGCATAGGGAACTAGTGTGGTCACTGGTACAGATGGGTGCTGTTGCTAAGAAACCTTCAGAACAAACTACCCTGCAAGCTCTGTGCTTCAAGAGATCGTTCATTAAGGAGCATGAAGGACTTGTCAACAATGGCGCACATACAACAATGTCCTTGCAACAATTCTGCAATACACACAATCAGCAGACCAAATGGAAGATCATAGAAAGCAAAAATGACACAGCATTGTGCAGAAGCAGTCATACATAAAAGGGAAATGAGAAAACATTCTGTTATGCCAGAAGGCAGGCGCAGCAGGTGGGAAAAGGTTGGCAAACATCTTACAAATGAGTCAGGCTTTGCACTTCATATGTGCCATACACCAAGACAGGATTAGTAAGCACGGTGTCTGAAAATGGTATCACAAAGGAACAGATTTTAGAATTTAGTCGTATAAATACTAATACACAAGAAAACCCAGAAAACAAGTATCAGTTTCTTGAAGAAACATTGTAAAATTGTCACAGCTCGGTGATCATTGTTCCTGAAGAATGAAGGACTTTATTCCCTGCCTGTATATCAAGCCTGCAACAATGATCTAAGTGTGTGCGCAAACGTCACAGCAAATACTTATTTAATATTCTCTGGCACAGCACAGACACTATTTATTTACCCTATTTTATCCATATGAATTATGCTGTGGGGTTTGCATGGCAATGACTGAACGGCACCAATAAATCTGCCACATGGATAGGGAACGGTCATTAAATAGAGAGATGTCCTTCCTTACCTTTCCTACTGGCTGGACATCTCCAGATAGGAGTTTCACAAGATGACCAGCTTTCTAAAACAACATCATTTTGTGGTATGGTCTCACCAATGTACACTGAGGACAGTAAGAAAGCAACTATCGTGGCTTTTGTTAGAGTTAAGTCCTCCATCTTTGTATTTTGGCAGCCATCTTGTACTCTTTCACATATAAACTGTATAAGTATGTATTTTTCTGTTTAAGTCAAGGAGGCCCCTTGTTAGACTTTAAGGAATGTGATAATGAACGTTAATGCATAGGTTGCTAATCATTATCTCTCAAGGGCCTCATTTTTGAGAAGATGACTTTGTATATCTCTTATCTCCTTTACATGATGTATGGACACATAACCAACAAAAGTATTAATCTTATGGTATCTGGGCACTCTGTCATATTTTATGGTATATGAAGGTCACTTAGAGTGTATAGACACAGAGTCTATGGAACGTGTCATCTTATCTCTTTTGCCATGATATATACATATAGACAGTCTGGGATGTTAGCTCACACAAGTATTTTGAATCCTTCTTTGTTTCATGGGAAAGTCCATCCCAGTGTGGAAAGCTATAATGAGATGCAGATTATAATGAGCCTCAGCCAATAGCCATGTGCCAGGCTTGTCTTATATCTCTATAACCAATCATGATTGCACTGATTAGAATAGCCAAGCCAGCTCTTTGTCTGTAATGTATTTAAACTACCTTTTTCTTACAATAAAATCAGAACTCTTTTGATACACTACCATGTTGTGTCTTAAATCAGTTCTCCAGGCCTAAAGAAAGATGGCTGCAGTCCATCTAGGCCTGTTAGGACCTCTACAACATACGGAGGGATCCATATGTCCCTATCACTTTCCACTACGGACTAGGCCCAAATGAATGCGTCTAGTCGGAAGGAAGGGGTCGCGAGGTGGATGTCCACGGCTGAACCAGCCGCAGAATCCGCCTGAAGAAAGGGCAGCTTACTTCTTTTTTCCGTGAGTGGGAACAAACCACTCGCGGAAAAAAGAAATGACTGTCTCA